>NC_132795.1:56532035-56838980 GCF_048418805.1 Vulpes vulpes
GTCCCATGGCCGAAGCAAGCCCAGGGTGTGGTGGGAGCTCGGGGGAGGCCATCTGCCCCATGGGGCGGGTCTGAGGGGCCTCCTGAGGGACTCATCACACTCAAAGAAAGACTCAAGAGAAAGGGGGATGTGTAGACCTTCGAGTGAGGACCTGGAGCCCGCTAGGCTGGTGGAGCCTAGACTGAAGATATAAATCGTAGGGGGGCGCCTGGGTGGCTCAGTGCAAGTGTCTGCCTTCGGCTCAGGTCACGATGATGTGAACCACCGCGGGGGTGGGTGGGGTGGGGTGGGGTGGGGCTTTTGACCATGCAGTTTGGGTTCTAGTGGGTCTGGGCTGGGTACTGAGACTGCATTTAAGAAGCTCCCAGGTGAGGATGCTGCTGCCATGCGTCTGGCGCCAGACCCCCGCTTTCTGTAGCAGGCCCCTGCCACTCCCGACACCCCCTGCTCCTTGGCTGTTCTCACCTCGACACTGGGCCGCTCAGGGTCCCACACAGTCTGTGTCTTCTCCCCACTGGGCCTTGTGCCCAGTTTTTCTGCCTGTGCTGAACACCTCCCCTGTCCCCCAGAATCCACCCTTTGCCCCCCACACCTGGCACCCTACAGTGTGGTGGCTCGGCCAGGCCACAACTACTGGGCCATCCTGTCAGCCCTTGTTGACCTCAGGTTGTCAGCCACCACCCCTGTCACCCCTGCCACGGGGCCTGGCAAATAATAAGCCCTCAGGGAATATCTCCTAGTGGAGATAAGCTAGGAAGACAGGCAATCATCATCATAATAGCACCCCTCTGGCACTCACCCTGCATGGTGCTTTGGGTGCTTGACACAGATCCTCTTTATTCTCACACACAGCCCAGCTTAGCAAGGACTATCATCTATCATCTTCATTTTACAAATGAGGACACTGAGGCACAGACAGGTTCAGTAAGTGGCAGAGCCTGGATTCTTTTTCTTTCTTTTCTTTCTTTTTTTTTTTTAGGATTTTATTTATTCATTCATGAGAGACACAGAGAGAGAGAGAGGCAGAGACACAGGCAGAGGGAGAAGCAGGCTCCCTGTCGGGAGCCCAATGTGGATCGCAGGACCCCGGGATCACGCCCTGAGCCCAAGGCAGATGCTCAACCACTGAGCCACCCAGGGGCCCCAGACCATGGATTCTGACCCTGATGGGACAAGACAGACACGGGACAGAAAGGAAGAGGCGCCCTCAGAGAGATGCAAACATGCCTTAGGTTTGTGGAGGGAGAAGTCACCTCCCCCTAGGGACCTGGGGTCCTGAAGGTGGGAGGGGGCCCCGGGGCCAGAGTTGGCAGAAAAGGAATGAGAACAGCAGCGTGGCAGCGGCTGGTTCAGAGTGCAGGGAACGGCCGCGGCTCGGGGTAGAGGACCCTGCAGAGGACCAGGGAGAGACAGGGCTCACCGGGAGGTGGGAGGACACACGGGGCCCAGGCCACCAGGCTAGCGGTTTGGGCATCACACAGAAAGCATTAGGAAGGTTCTTGAAGGCTGGAGAAGCAGCAGGATGCCTTCTTGGGTCTTTGAGGGCCAGGGCAGTCAGCCAGGTGAGAGGTTTGGGATTTTCGTGCAGCCAGAACATCTGGGTTCAAACCCCAGCCTTGCCACCTATTGGCCCAAAGACTTCGATCAAGTTCCTTAACATTCTGTGCTCTGGTTTTCTCCTCTGTAAAATGAGGAGGAAAAAAAAAAAACAACTGGGTTGTTGAGAGTAATGAACAAATAATAATTACAATGTTATTAGCATCTGAGAGATCCACTGTAGTCTTAAGCAAATTATTTGACTCCTCTGTGCCTCAGTTTTCTCATCTGGGAAACGGGAGAGAATAATAGTACCCACATCAAAGGACTGAGATGAGGATGTAATAAGCCAATCTCTGTGCCAAGTGCTTCTGTGTCCACTGTGCCCGCACACAAGAGCTCAGTGAGGCTGGGCTGAGCTGATGCTTATAGCTGTGTTTCACAACAATCAAGTCAGGATGTGGAAAATATGGGGGAGGGGGAGAGGGAGGAGACAGGTGATGGTAAGGTCATTGTCTAGAGGGGAGGAAGGAAGGGCAAGTGACAGAAGGCAGTGAGAGAGTCCAGGGAGAAGGAAAGGAAGCCTGGGAAAGATGGTTTTGGGATGCCTGCAGGCTTCTAGGGAAGAGGGAGGACAGGGGAGGCCTCTGGGTTTGGGCCTGGTTGGCATGGAGAGGCTGGAAATGTGAGCAGAGCTGGAAGCCAGGCGCACAGACAGGTTTGGCAAGAACCAGGATGGTGGGAGTTCATCATTAGACACTGAACAAGAGGGAAGCACCTGGGTAAGAGAACTATAGGTAATCTAGAAATTTTTCTGTGTTTTTAAAAATATTTTATAACTTAAAAATGAGTTTGTTTTATTTTATATGTAGATGTTAATGTGTAGCATATGTTTTCTAATTTTTTAAAATATTTTATTTATTTATTCATGAGAGACACAAGCAGAGGGAGAAGCAGGCTCCCTGCAGGGAGCCCGAGGTGGAACTGGATCCCAGGACCCCGGGATCACAATCTGAGCTGAAGGCAGCAGCTCAACCATTGAGCCACCCAGGCTCATGCCCTGTTTTTATATTTAAATTTGATTTATAAATAGATAATACATTCAAATGAGTCTAAACGTAAGAGATATAAAAGGGTTTTTCAATGAAAAATCGTCCACCCCAATTTCCTAGCCACCCAATTCAAAGAAAACCCCCCACTTCTTATATATCCATCCCAAGGTATTTTGTCTGTCTAGGATGTATTGTTCTAGTATTAAAAAATAATGTTGGTTAAGATAAAAAGATTGAAAAACACGTGCAACAAAAACGTAGGCAAATTAGGGGATCCCTGGGTGGCTCAGCGGCTCAGCGGCTCAGCGCCTGCCTTCAGCCCAGGGCTGATCCTGGGGTCCTTGGATGGAGTCCCAGGTCGGGCTCCTTGCAGGGAGCCTGCTTCTCCCTCTGCCTGTGTCGCTGCCTCTCCCTCTCTGTGTCTCTCATGAATAAATAAATAAAATCTTTAAAATAAATAGGCAGATTAAACTTGATGAAAGTCAAAAATCTTTGTGCATCAGAATCTACTATCAATAGAGTAAAAAGGCAACCCACAGCCTGAGAGAAAATACTTACAAATCTTACAATTTTTTAATAAAGTATTTTACTTATGGGGCACCTGGGTGGCTCAGTTGGTGAAGCATCTGCCTTTGGCTCAGGTCATGATCCCAGAGTCCTGAGATTGAGCCTTGCATCAGGCTCCTTGCTCAGTGGGGAGTCTACTTCTCCCTCTGTCCCTCACCTCGCTTATACTCTCTCTTTTTCTCTCTCTCTCACTTGAGAGAGAGAGAGAGAACACAAGCAGAGAGAGTGGCAGGCAGAGAGAGAGGGAGCCCAACATGGGGCTGGATCCCAGGATCCCAGGGATCATGAACTGAGCTGAAGGCAGATGCTCCAGCCACTGAACCACCGAGGTGTCCCAAATCATGTATCTGATATAGGATTAATATCTAGAACTTGTAGACAACTGTTAACACCAAAATGAGCTAAGGATGTGAGTAGATGTTTCTCCAAACAAGACATACAAATGGCCAATAAGCCCATGAAATGATGCTCAACATCACACATCTTTAGGGAGATGCCAGTCCAAACGATGAGGTACCACTTCACATCGATTAGGATGGCTACAGTCAAAAAAGCCCCAGAAAAAAAAAAAAAGCCCCAGAAAAATCTCACCTATTTTCCTGTTGTACATATCTCCTTTGTTGAAAATATATCTTTTCATTATGGAAAAAGATACCAGGAAATAGCAATTGTTGGGAGGATGTGGAGAGCCTGAAGTCCTTGTGCACCGCTGGGAAGGTAAAGTGGTACAGCCACTGTGGAAAACACTGTGGTGAATACCGCCCCCCACCCCCAAAAAAGTAGAGTGACCATGTGATCAAGCAATTCTATTTCTTTTTTTTTTTTTTTTAAGCAATTCTATTTCTGAGTACATACCCCAAAGAATTCAAAATGAAAGAGCTAAAAAAAAAAAAAAAAAAAGAAAGAGCTATTTCTACTGCCTTTTTTTTTTTTTTTTAAGATTTTATTTATTTATTCATGAGAGACACACGGAGAGAGGCAGAGACACAGGCAGAGGGAGAAGCAGGCTCCATGCAGGGAGCCCGATGTGGGACTCGATCCCAGGACTCCAGAATCATGACCTGAGCCAAAGGCAGATGCTCAACCACTGAGCCACCCAGGTGCCCCAATAAAAACAAATTAAAAAATAGACCCAATGTCAGGATAAGGCTGGGGTTGGAAGTATGGATGTGGAAGTCATTCCCACAGAGATGATATGTGAAAGTAGGGGGGTTGGTTAGGAGTCCCGGGACAGAGGGCACAGATGGAGAGGGGGGAGAGGAGGAGAGCTGATGTTCCACAGACTGGGGGCTACTCCCCACCTCTACCGCTTAGTAGGTGCGTGAATTTCCCAAGCCAACCAACTGGCCTGAGCCTCTGCTTCCTTATCTGTAAAATGGGGATGATGTTTGTATCTACCCTCACAGTGATTATGAGGATTAACTGAGCTAAGGCTTAAATAAAGCATTTAGCAGAGTGCCCGGAACATGGTAAAAGAATAGATGTGAGCCTCTGGTGGAGCCGTTATTGAAACCACTGATCAAAGGGCACCTAGGCGGTTCTATCGGTTAAGCATCTGACTCTTGATCTCAGCTCAGGTCTTGATCTCAGGGTCATGAGTTCAAGCCCCATGTTGGGTGTAGGAATTAATTAAGTAAATAAATAATTCTTAAAAAAATTATTATTAAAAAAACGCAAAAAACCCCCCACTGAATAACAGGTATTACACAGGTACCAGCTAGCTGGATGAAACACCTTCTTTAATAAACAGACCCAGCCCAAACCTTGTGCCTTCAAGCTGAGTGTCCACCCTGGCTGTGGGGTAGAGGCTCCAGCCCTTGTGGAAGGAAGAACAAGGAAGGTGATGGGTCCCTCTGGGAAGTTTCTAGAAAGTCTCTGTTGGTGGGAGGGGATGTTGATTAGTTTCAAATACTGTCTAGGAAGGTGAGACCTGGGTGAGACATGCAGCTTTCGCTGATCTCTGAGGAGTTTAGAGAGAGGAGGGGCTGAAGGTGAGTGAGAGCAAGGTGAGAGATCTGAGGGCCTGATGCAGACCACTCACGCTCTGGAGAAATCGGTGTTGAGAGGGAGGGGGAACGTGGAATGTATCCACCACTGGAGCACCAGACAGTATTTCACTGCCCTGTGAATTGTCTGGGCTGTGTTCATCCCTCCCTCCCCCAGCCCCTGGCATCCATGGATCTGTTTATTATCTTGACAGTTTTGTCTTTTTCAGAATGTCATATAGTTGGAATCCCACAGAAGGTAGCCTTTTCAGACTGGCTTCTTTCAATTAGTGATATGCATTTAAGTTTCCTCCATGTCTGTTCATGACTCAATAGCTTATTTCTTTTTAGTGATGAGTAATATTCCATTGTCTGGGTGTACCATTTGTCCATTCACCTACATCTTGGTTATTTTCAGGTTTTGGCAATTATGAATAAGGCTGCGGTAAACATCTTTTTCTCTACTGGATCTTATGGTAAGAGTATGCTTAGTTTTTTATTGTTGTTGTTTTAATATTTATTTATTTATTTATTATTTATTTTTTTTTTTTATTTAAGAGAGAGAGAGAGCATGCAAGAGAGGGAGAGGGAGATACAGATTCCCTACTGAGGAGGGAGGCCACTGCGGGGCTTGATTCGACGCTGGGACCATGACCTGAGCTGAAGGCAGATGCTTAACAGAGCCTCCAGGCTCCCCAAGAGTATGTTTAGTTGTGTAAGAAATTGCCAAAAACTGTGTTCCAAAGCGGCTTTGCATTCCTTCCAGCAATCAATGAGGGTTCCTATTGTTCCACATCTTTGCCAGCATTTGGTGTTTTGAGTGTTCTAGAATTTGGCCATTCTAATAGGTATGTAGTAAGAATTCATTTTAATTGGCATTGCCCTGATGACATGATGGCACTTTTCATATGTCTTTTTTGCCATCTGTGTTTCTTTTTTGGTGAGGTGTCTGTTAAGTTCTTTGGCCCATTTTTTAATCATGTCATCCTCTTATTATTGAGTTTTAAGAATTCTTTGTATATTTTAGGTAACAGTCCATTTTCTGGTTTGCTTTTAAGACAGAGGAATCCAAAGTATGCTTGTAGGTGGGTGAGCTGCCAAGATGTTGAGGAGAAAAATAATTAGCAGGAATACAAAACCATGTATAGAGTATAATTCAAATTGTAATTCTTTACGTTATTTGTAACTTTTAATTTTATGTAATTAAAAAACTTACAGAGGAAAAAAAAAAAAAAACAAAACTTACAGAGGGGCACCTGGGTGGCTCAGTCAATTAAGTGTCTGACTCTTGATCTCAGCTCAGGTCTTCATCTCAGGGTTGTGAGTTCAAGCGCCCATATTAGGCTCCCTGTTCAGGGAGGGAATCTGTTTTCTGTCTTAAAAAAAAAAAAAAAAAAAAAAGATAAGGACAGCCCCGGTGGCTTAGCAGTTTAGCGCTGCCTTTGGCCCAGGGTGTGATCCTGGAGACCCGGGATCGAGTCCCATGTTGGGCTCCCTGCATGGAGCCTGCTTCTCCTTCTGCCTGTGTCTCTGCCTCTCTCTCTCACTCTCTCTGTCTCTCATGAATAAATAAATAAAATCTTAAAAAAAAAAAAGAATGAAATATAGAAAATTACAAGAGTAGTACAAAGGACTCTCATACTGTATCCATCTTTACCAATTATTTATATTTTGCTCCAATTTTATTTTATTGTTTTCCTTTTTATTGAAATATAATTTAGAGTAAGCCTAGCACAAAACTCTTAAGTGTACAAATCAATAAATTTTACAGGTGTAAACCCAAAGTAAACACCAACCAGATCAAGATATAGAACATTCCGATATTCCATAAGGCTCTGTGGGCCCCTTCCATTCACAAACTGCAGCAGGGACCTCCATTCTGGTTTCTGTCACTAGAGATTGATTTTGCCTATTTTAGAACTTCACATAAATGGACTCACACGGTAGCTTTTATTATTTTATTTTATTTTTAAAATATTTTATTTATTTATTTTTTTATTCATGAGAGACACAGAGAGAGAGAGAGGCAGAGACGCAGGCAGCAGGCTCCATGCAGGGAGCCTGATGCGGGACTCGATTCCAGGACTCCAGGATCTCTGAGCCACCCAGGGATCCCCTAGCTTTTATTTTCTTATCTAAACTCTTACTCAACAGTATGTCTGTGAGATTCATTCATTAAAAACAACAAAACAACAGCATGATTGAGATATGTCACATATTGGGGCACCTGGGTGGCTTAGTGGTTGAGCGTCTGCCTTCGATTCAGGGCATGATCCCGGGGTCCTGGGATCAAGTCCCACATCAGGCTCCCTGCAGGGAGCCTGCTTCTCCCTTTGCCTGTGTCTCTGCCTCTCTCTGTGTCTCTCATGAACAAATAAATGTAGTCTTTTTTTTTTTTTTTTTTTTTTTAAAGAGTGGGTGGTGGGGAGAAGGAGCCTGGCTGGGTCAGCTGGTAGAAGCTATGACTCTTGATCTCAGTGTTGTGAGTTCAAATTCCATATCAGGCATGGAGCTTAAAAATAAATACATACACACATAAATACATAAAGTATAAAATTCGGGGGGCACCTGGGTGGCTCAGTCTGTTAAGCATCCGACTCTTGGTTTCAGCTCAGGTCATGACCTCAGGGTCTGGGGATCAAGCCCTGTGTTGGGCTCTGCCCTCAGTACAGAGTCTGCAGGAGCTTCTCTCCTTCTCCCTCAGCTCCTCCCCTGCTCACACTCTCTCTTTCTGTCTAAAATCAAATCAAAACAAAACAAAACAAAACAAAAAATGACAACAGGAAAACCCACCAAAAAACCCCAGCTCTTTGAAGTATGCAATTCAGTAGGCTTTTAGCATAGTCACAGAGTGTGCAACCATCACCACAATCCAATTTCGGAACATTTTCATTGCCTCAAAAAAACAAAGAAACAAAAAAGTACTCTGAAAAACCCAACCCTCCTAGCCATTAGCAGTAACTTCTCATTTCTTCCTTTCCCCAGCCTTTGGCAACCACTAATCTGTTTTCCATCTCTATAGATTTGCCTGTTCTGGATGTTTCATATACATGAAGTTATACAATATGTGCTCTTTTGTGACGGCTACTTTCACTTAGCATATTTTTAAGGCTCATCCATGTTGTAGCAGGCAATATTCCGTTATATGAAGATGCTACATTTAGTTCTTTCCTTCATCAGTTCATGGACATTCGGATTTTTTTACATGTTAACCCTATTTTGTTCTTTCCTTCCCTGTGTTAGTGCATTGAATGAACAGAATCCATATATTCTTCTTACCGTTGATATACTTTTCTCACCCTAGTTTTTGGCTATTTTAAGCTGCTATGAACTTTTTTTAAAGATTTTATTTATTTATTCATGACAGTCACAGACAGAGAGGCAGAGACACAGGCAGAGGGAGAAGCAGGCCCCATGCAGGAAGCCCGATGTGAGACTCGATCCCAGAACTCTGGGATCAAGCCCTGAGTCAAAGGCAGACGCTCAACCGCTGAGCCACCTGGGGGTCCCCGAATATTTTTTTAAAAATTTTATTGGGGATCCCTGGCTGACTTAGCGGTTTGGCATCTGCCTTCGGCCCAGGGCATGATCCTGGAGTCCCAGGATCAAGTCCCACGTGGGCTTCCTGCATGGAGCCTGTGTCTCCCTCGGCCTGTCTCTGCCTCTCTGTGTGTGTGTCTTTCATGAATAAATGAATAAAATCTTTAAAAAGTAATAAAAATAATAAAAAATATGTTATTTATTTATTTGACAGGAGAGAACACAAGCAGGAGGAGGAGCAGAGGAAGAAGTAGACTCTCCACTGAGCAGGAAGCCTGACACAGCGCTTTATCCCAGGACCCCGGGATCATGATCTCAGCTGAAGGCAGACTCTTAACCGAATGAGCCACCCAGGCACCCCAAAAGTTCTTAATTTTAATTAAGGTCAATTTAACATTCTTTTCTTATTGTTTATACTTTTTATCTTAAGAAATTTTTGCCTATTTCAAGGTCATGGAGAAATTCTCTTATGCCTTCTTCTAGAATTTTTGTTATCTGCTTTTTTTTTTTTTAAAGATTTTATTTATTTACCCATGAGACACACACAGAGAGAGAGAGAGAGAGGCAGAGACACAGATAGAGGGAGAAGCAGGCTCCATGCAGGGAGCCCGAGACGGGACTTGATTCTGGGACTCCAGGATGAAGCCCTGGGCTGAAGGCAGGTGCCAAACCGCTGAGCCCCCCAGGGATCCCCATGCTATCTGCTTTTTATATTCAGGACTGTGATGTATCCTGAACTATTTCCATAAATGGTGTGAGGGTAGGGGTCAAGATTCACGGTTCCACATGTAGATATGCAATTGACCCAGCACCATTTATTAAAAGACCATCTTCTCTTCAGTTATTTGCAGTGGCACCTTGGTAATATATCAAGTGACCATATGTGGACCTCTCAATTTTATGAAAATATGTATGTGTGTGTATACAGATTTGAAGGAAGCCAGCCACAAGGTTTGTAAATAGTTGCGATAATGTAGTAAGTTTGTGGGTGATTCAAATTTTCTCTCTTTTTAATATTTTCTATACTAATCATAATGCTATTTTAGTTCTTAGACAAAATAGATGAAATATTTTCCTAAAATTTATCAAGGATATAGGTTCTTGGGAGATAGAGGAGGAGTTACCAGGCTGGATTGCCAGTGGGAGGATTTCCTGAGTTGAGGAAGCATCTAGGCTAGTGGATAGGGAGGAGAGAATTCAGGACCTGGCCATTAGAGGCCTTCCATCTTCTTAGAGACCTCAGTTCCCTGGAGAAGGTGGTGCCAGGAGGCTGGAGATACGAGGAAAATGAAAATGAACGTTATCAATAATGCTCTACCCGTAAGTGCATACTACTTAGCAATTGACTTATTTTGTTTTTGTTTTAGAGAGGAAGGGTGGGAGGGGCAGAGAGAGAGAGAGGAAGAGAATTTTAATCAGGCTCCACACCTAGCACAGAGCCTGATGCTGGGCTCGACCTCATAACCTTGAGATCATAACCTGAGCCAAAATCAAGAGTCAGATGTTTAACCCACTGAGCCACCCAGGTGGCCCTACTTAACAGTTTAGAAAACAACTTGAGGTCTGGGTCTCCTGTGGTCTTCACAACAGTTCTTGGGGCTAAAGAATATTCCGTGATTATATCCATTTTACAGATAAGGAAACAGATGCTGAATCCTCCTCAGGTATTCACTAAATAGTCATTTTATGCCAGGCTGTTTAGCTCCAGGTCCACAGAGACAAAGAAGGCACAGCCCTATGTGTTCTCAGGCAGCTTCCAGCCTGGGCAGAGGAAACAGTCAGTGGATGGAGGATTAAAATCTAGTGTGCAAAAGAGATAAGGGAAAGATGATGTGATTATACAAAGGATAGGCACCTAACTGGCCTGCAGGGTCAGGGAAGACATTTTAGAAGAGGTGACATCTAAGCGAGTCATTTTCTTCTACTTTTGATAAATTATGCAAGTGATACATGTGTTAGAAACACAGATAAGCAGAAGAAAAAAATTAGTCACAATCCTTCTACCAAGACATAAATCTTATTTACACTTTAATACAATGCCTTTTAAACTTCATTTTCTGCCTCTATATAGGCATGCATGCACACACACCAGAGAGATATACAAACACTGCACAAAAATAAATGAAATTCTGCTATAATAGCATTTTACAATTTGCTTTTCCTTGCTTAGTATATTGTAAAGATTTTTAAAAATTTATTCATGAGAGACACAGAGAGAGAGAGAGGCAGAGACACAGGCAGAGGGAGAAGCAGGCTCCCACTGGGAAGCCTGATGTGGGACTCGATCCCAGGATCCCGGGATCATGCCCTAGGCTGAAGGCAGATGTTCGACCACTGAGCCACTCAGGCATCCCTACTTGGTATATTTTAAAACAGTAAATACAAATCTAAATAAAATTTTAGTGACTTTTTGGGTATATCTAAAACATAGATATATCAACATTTATTCAATCAGTCTCATATTACACGTTTCTTTTTTTTCACATTTGTTTCTAATATTTTGTTTTGTTTTTTTATTTATTATTATTATTTTTTTGTTTCTAATATTTAGTGACTCTAAACCATGTTGAAAGGAATACCTTTTAAACCACTATCTGTGCACTTTTCCAATTATTTTTTTGTGGTGAATTCTCAGAGAAAATTGATCAATTTACTCTCCCATCTGTATCTCTAAGCCTGTCCAACAGTGGACATTTTTATTCTTTTACTAATTAAAAAAAATTTGTTTGGTTGAAAAATGGTATCTCATGATATTTTGTTTGCATTTCTTTGTTTGCATTTCTAGTGACTTACCTTTTTTCCCCCATGATTATTGGCCATTTATGTTTCTCTTTTCTTACTTGTCTATTCCTTTTTTGGCCATTTTTATTTTGGAATACTTAGGATTTTTCTTAGTGACTGAGAACTCCTGTATATTGTTGGTAGTAATTATTAGGGTTGCAAATTTTTTTTCCCAATGCTCTTTTACTTTTACATCATACATATTTTCTGAAGTTATAGGTTAGTCATGATAGATAGAACATTCTGAAAGGGAAGTGTTATGAGAAATTTGGCCCCTTAGATATAAAATGTATTATAAAGCTACCATCATTATTTTGGAAATAGCACAGGAATACACAAAAAAGATCAATGGATACAACTCAGAAGCATGACTGAGCATATATAAATTAGAAAGGTGATGAATAGGGAACCCTGGGTGGTGCAGCGGTTTGGCGCCTGCCTTTGGCCCAGGGCAGGATCCTGGAGACCCGGGATCGAATCCCACACCGGGTTCCCGGTTCCCGGTGCATGGAGCCTGCTTCTCCCTCTGCCTATGTCTCTGCCTCTCTCTCTCTCTGTGTGTGTGACTATCATAAATAAATAAAAAATTAAAAAAAATTTAGAAAGGTGATGAATAAGGAATGGACAACCGGCCATTGGGAAAATTGTATTTCTCCCTCATTCCATAACCAACTTAAATTCTAGGTGGAGTAAAGATAAGTATAAACATCTTCTTAAGTTAAAAAAACAAATTTTTTTAGGGGCACCTGGCTGGTTCAGTGGTTGAGCATCTGCCTTCAGCTTAGGTCCTGATCCAGGGGGTCTTGGGGTGGAGTCCCACATCAGGCTCCTCACAGGGAGCCTGCTTCTTTCTCCCTCTACCTGTCTCTGTCTCTCAGTGTCTCTCATGAATAAATAAATAAAATCTTAAAAAAAAAAAATAAAAAAAACAATATCTTAGTAAGCTCTAAGTCCAATGTGGGCTTTGAACTCACAATCCCTAGATCAAGAGTCTCATGCTCTACGGTCTGAACCGGCCAGGCGTCCCTAAAAAAATTAAAAACAAGTTTTAATAAAAAAGTTTTTATCCTCGTGTAGTGGGCAGTAACCAAAAGGAGTGGCTCCTTGCCTACCTGAAAAAAAAAATAAAAGAAAGAAAAGAACAGAGAAGAAAACATTGGTAACAAATGTCTTAAGGGAAGTGTGCGAGTTCATCGTGTGCAGGTGGAGAGACTTGGAAATGCGCCCCGGGAGCGGTCTGAGGAAGGTCCAGAGGCTGGGCGACCCCGGCGTGCCCACCCAAAGGGAGGGTCAGGAATCGAACTCAGGGCGCCCGCAGCGGATCCCGGGCTGAGTCCACGCCCGCCCCCACAGGCCATCATAATTATGTAAAATAGCACTTTTCCCATATATGGTACTTAATATCTGTGCTTCTGGTAGGATGACAGGGGACCGGGAAAACAGCTCGAGGGGCGGGGCGTCAGCGCCGCGGACCTTCCCCGCCGGCTCCCGCCCGACCTCGCCCGGCCCGGCAACGCACCAAATCCCCAGCCCGAGCCCTCCGCGAGCCGCCTCCTCCTCCTCCTGATTGGACGCTCTGCGTGTCAATCCTCCCCCTGGAACCTGGCTGTCCGTCGGGCCCGCCCCACGGGGGCGGGGCTCCCGCCTAGGAAGCGCGGAGGAAGGTGGAGCGGGCGGAGGTGGGGGCGGATGGGAGGGTGAATGCCCCACCCCGCCGGCCCCGGAGGCCCCGCCCACCTTCCTTCTTACAGGCCAAGAGGTCTGTCCATCAAGGCCGGGGACGGACTGGAGTGGGCGAGGCGGCTCGGGGGGCGGTGTCGGGCCCCCAGGCTCCGCCCCGGAGCCGGCGCGGGGCTGGAATAGGCGGGCGGCTGCAAGGGCGGGGCGGGGCGGGGAGGCGGCGAGGAGCCGAGCTGGGTGCGGTGAGGCGCGCAGATCACCGCGGTTCCCGGCCAGGGCACGGAAGGCTGAGCGAGACTGACCTGCTGCAGCTCCGGCCTCGCGCGCTCGCCCCACCCCGCCGTCGCCCGCGCGCTCGAGGAAGCCCTTTCGGGAGAAGCGGCGCCCGTTCCCCGGCGCGGATCCAGGTCCAGGTGAGCGAGCCCCGCCGGCCGGTCCCGCCCCGGGCGGGGGCGGGTGGGGGCGACGGGACGCGCGGCGGCCGGGGCGAGCGGGCCGTGTGGCTCTCGGCCCCGGCGCGGCCGGGCGGGCGCACCGCATCCTTCCGGGAGGGGCCGCGGGACCCCCTGCTCCACGCCCGCGGAGGGCGCCGCGGGAGCCGAGGCCTCGGGAGCCGGGGAAGGCTTGGGCCGGCGCTCCCGGGAGCCCCCCCCCCCCCCCGGCGGGGCGCCGCAGCCTCGACCTCCCCTGCGGCCCGGGCACGCCCCGCCCCCGCCCCGCCGGGTGCCCAAGTTGGGCAAACTTCTTAGTCCCTTGGGCGCGCCGCTGTGGCCGGGCCGGGCCGAGGGGGCGTGGGGCGGGGGGCGGGGGGCGGGCAGCGGCTCCCCGGGAAGTCAGCCGGCGCCTTCGGGACGGAGGTAACGGGCAGGCGGGGACCGTTTGGCAGCTGTCAGGGCCGCCTGAGTCAGAATCGGGCCGTCCTGCCGCAGACATTGCTCTCGGCTCGGTTTCCGCCCTCCGCCGCCGACTTCCTCATTCGCCCGCCGCGACCGGCGGGGCGGGGGCGGGGGCCGGGAGCCGTGCGGCGCTGCGTGGGGCCCGGGGCCCGGGGCCCGGCGGGGCGCGGAGGACTCCCCGGGCACCCCCCCGCCCCCGGCAGGAGGGCCCCGGGATGCCCGCAGCCCTCCGCGCGGGCCGCCGCAGCGCACCTGACTCGGCCGCACCTGGGGGCCGCCCCACGCGGGCGGGGGCTGGGAGCTGGGCCCTGCCGCTCCAGGACCCCGCCTGCGCTCTTGCACCGTCCGGGTTTGGGCCAGATCCGGGGTTGTTACCTGCCTTCCCCACTTCTCCGTGCTGGGTGCGGGGGGGGCTCCCTCCATCCTGCCCTGGGACCACACCCGGGGCAGGACTGCACCACCCCCCCAGTCCCCGCAGGGAGCCCAGTCGTTTATAACCACTCCGAGCCCTCCAGGACCAGGTTGGCGGCTGCCTGGAGGTGGGGGCTGGGTGAGGTCCGTGCCCCAGTCTGTGGCCCCACCCAGCCGGTGTGGGGAGAAAGGTTCCCGGGAAGTCCCAGGTCCTGGTAGGTCGTGGAGCCCCGCGGCTCTCCCCGCTGGGCAGTGGGGAGGCCCAACAACTCCTGGTTCACTGCATCCTTTTC
Organism: Vulpes vulpes; assembly: GCF_048418805.1. NCBI lineage: Eukaryota > Metazoa > Chordata > Mammalia > Carnivora > Canidae > Vulpes > Vulpes vulpes. Next base: position 56,546,777 of record NC_132795.1, read on the forward strand.
TGGGTTTAAGAGGACCTCAAAGTAACTGTTGAGTAACTGTTGAAGGGGAAGAGAGCCTTAGCTGCTTCCTGCAACACTGTGGCCATTTCTGACTCCACTGAGACCTGCCTGATAACCACCTGATGGTTTATTCCCCTTTTAGTAGGAGGGAGGCTGCTTTAAGGCCTGTTTAGACAATCGCTGGATTAATAATATTAGTCAATTTATATTCAAGGCTGCTGGGTGCAGGGGGAGGGTACACAGATGTGTAATTGAGCAAATATTTAACTGGCTGCTCTGTGCCAGGGACTCGGCCAGGTGGTGGAGGGGTGTGAGGTTGAGTAAGACCTGGCCCCTGCCTTCGAGCACTTAGGGAACGCTGAGACAAATCTGTAGATGACTCTAATGTGAGGTGAAGATGACATGGTCCTCAGAAAGGTACTGTGAGTCATGGGGACTGGGAGAAGGGAGCCAGCCCACTGTGCAGAGATCCCAGAAGCTTCTGCCCTCCAGGAGTTTACAGTCCTTCAGGGGAAATAGTGTCTGAATGATCAAAATACAAAGGCAGCCTGTGATGAGTATCCCAAGCGTGCCGGAGACAAAGGACTCGAGGAATTCCGAGAGGGGCCACCACTTCTGTCCGGAGTGGGGGTGGGGGTGGGGGGCAAGAGGGAAGCTGCCTCCGAAGGAGCTCGCTGCCTGAGCTGGCTGCTGATCTGGCTGCCGATCTGGCAAACTGAGGCAGGCCTTCAGTGTTGGAAAGGAAGGCCTCATTTAGTGCATAACTGAGCAATCAAGAGATTGGCTTAGTGTAATTTGAGAGTCAGTGTGCCCCCCACTTGGCTGCGGGGTGATACCAAAGAGCTCTACTTTTAACACTCAGCAAGCCTCGGCAGTGCCTGTGGGCAGATCCAGGTGCCTGGATTGGCAAGCTCTGTGCAGGGAAGGGCCGCTCAGCTCCAAAGGTGCATTCTGTGGGGCTGCTTCCCTGAAGGGCACATGAAGGGAGAGGAAAGAGGGGATCAGGGTCCCAGCTCTCTGGTTTTCAATTTTTTTTTTTTTTTTAACTTTTTAACCTAAGGGGTTGGAGATCGGACAACTTCCCTCTTGCAGGATGAAGGACGCATGTTAATCACAGGCTGCCTTTTGCCTGTTTCTGCTCCAGAAAAAAACGAAACAAGGATCTGTTAGCTTTTTAGAAGGAGAAAAGCACACTTAGAAAATGCAGCATTGTTGTGTAGCCTGGGAGGGTATTGCTAGAAACCAGGCTAACTGTGCTTTCTTCACTTCCTCTTCTAGCTAATCCTTCAATAAAGTACTTAAGACAGCCCTTACCAGCTTGACATCTTTATTTCAAAAGGAGGGGAGGGGTTGGCTGTTGTTTTCCTCTGAGCCTGGCCTTACCCTTTGGAAGGGGGAGAAAGAAACCCAAAGCAAAGGGGGGAAAAAAAACCCCCGTGCCTTGACAGCTTCCTCCCTAGCATCATGTTCCAAAAATATTTAGAATAACAAAATCTGTGTGTCGTCTTAATTAAACAAACGTCCTAATTTGCTGAGCATAAAACAGCATCTCTGCCCGCAGGGGCAGGAAGTGCACTTTCCCCCCCATGCAGCTCCAGAGAGTCACTGCCTCTCGGCCTTAACCCCTGCTGCACTGAACTCCTGGGCTCCAGTCCTCTGGTGACAACAGAATGGAGCCCTGGTTGCCACCTGGGAAGTGACTGTGCTCCTGGGACTCACAGAATGCCATTCTTAGAGTTAGGAAGAGTGGGCTCAGGAGCTTTGCATCGAGCCAGGCTTCAAATCCTGACCCTGCCACTTAATAAGCTCTATGATCTTAGGCAAGTCACATAACCTCCCTGATGAGCCTCAATGCCCTCATCTGTAATATGGGAATGAGTACCTACCCTGAGGGATTAGGTGTGAGAACTAAAAGAAATCAGGTGTGTAAAGGGCCTGATAGATAGTGGCTCTGTCAGTTTTAAGAAAATATGTGAATAACAGGTCTCAACAACCTGGGTCCTCAGGCAGGGACACAGGGGAGGGAGGGGTAGGTGGTGTTCCTTGCTTCTGCTCAGGGCTCTTTCTGCTTTCTCAAAAGGAGTGGTTATGTGTGTGCAAGCGTGCACGCAGTGCTTGCGGGCTGTGAAGCCCAGGTGGGTCGGGGGGCCCATCCGCTGCTGCTTTTGGATGCACTCTGTGACAAGCTTGTGCTCAGTAGCCCCATTTCAGGGTCTGGCCCAGATAGAAGGTGTACAAACTCTCTCCGGTTTTAGTTCTAAAATATGGTTTCCCATGGTCCAGGAAGTCCAGGGTAGAGCCAAGGGGTGACTTGGAAAGAGCATAGAACCCTGGGGTCTGGAGACCTGGTCTCTGGCTCTGGTTGGGGAACAATTTGATTTTGGTAGAAAGGGCCCTGCCATCCTACAAAGACATCATGCCACTTTATGTGCCCACCAGGTAAACACAAGAGTGCCTGGGAAACAGGCAAAATCAGTTTTCATTTCTCTGAGATGCCCCAGTGTTGAGGGCACGCTCTCATGCCCTACCGATGGGAGCATAAATTGTGAGAACTCTCTTTTTAAAGGTAGTTTGGCAATGTCTGCCAAAGCATAGTCCCTCTAATTTCTAGGAATTCAATCCACAGATAAGCTCAGATATGCAAGAGGAAGTGTCTGAGGATATTCTTTACAGCATTGTCATAAAAAAAGACAGGAAACAAGCAAACTGTCCATCAGAAGGGTCAGATAAATCATGGCACAGCTCTACAGTGGGGATCCTGCAGTGTAGCCCCTGGGAAAATGAGGCCGATCTGTGAGTAGTTATAGGGTGCACTCTGCAAGATACGTTACAAGTGGAAAGAACTAGGGGCGAAGTAGTATGTAAAACCTAGTATGTCGCCTGGGCTCTGCATGGAAAGATACTGAGATGCTGGGGATTGTGGCTGCTTCCAGAAGGGGAGGAGGGCCCAGGAAGCAGGAGTGGGAGTGAGCATCACATGCCTTTTTAGTTTTATTACCTGTGGAAACTAAGGGGTCTTTGGCCAGTCTTGTGGGTTTCAACTTCAAAATGCATTGCTCTTGATTCCCAATTTCATAATGAGTGCCTGTTGTGTGCAAGGAAGGAGGAGGGGTCTCGGAAATGGACTGACTTGCTCTCATGGCTGGAACGTTTTGGGTCCTGTTTTTCTTCCCCGTGACATCATATTGCCAGAGTAACCCCCTTAAACAAACGCCTATTCTGATCCACTCCCTCATATTCTGGGAAATGATAGATGATTGCTTTTTCTTTGCTGTAAGAGAAAAGGAAGTCCGCAGTGTGTGTCTGGAAAGTATTTTGGGATACCCTTTTGCCAGGCTTCCCACAATTCCCCTGACTCCAAATCATATGCTGTTCTTTCCTGGGAAGCCCATTCTGACCATAGGGCTAACCCAGACCTTTATTTGCTTGGATTCACATTTTTTTTTTTTTTTTTTTTGGATTCACTTTTTTAAACTCGGGGTCACTGTAATGACTAGAGCGACCCTTCCCCCTCCATCCCCAGTTGTCCCTCCGGCCTCTGGCCTGTGGCTTTAACGTATTAATAACTGTGGAGAGGCCCAAGTTCTTGAGAAAATGGGATCAAAAGGGTGTTTTGAATTGGAGGGCTTGATCGCCTTCTCAAGAAAGACTGTTGTAGCCTTGGATGCTGTGGGTCCTGGAGAAGCTGTCAGCACTGCTCACCACCCAGTTGGCGATTTTCTGTGGCAAAGCCAGCAAAAGACCAGAAGACCCCCCATCGGGGTCTCGGACAGGCCGGTGTCCTCTGCCAGGCAGCCTCTGGGCCTCCTGGAGGAATGGCATGAGTCACACATGAGTGCGCAAAATGAGCCTGAGTCTAAAATGGGCCTGCCACCACGTGGGCAGATGGTTTGAAGGCTGGATGCTGGCTGGTATCCTACCCCCTGTCCCCACCTTGTGCTGTGAAGGCACCAGATATTTGGGGAGCAGGAGAGGAGCTGCCCTCTTGCCCCTGATGTGTGTCTCTTTAAAAAGTAACTGAGGCGGGCTTCTGTTGGCACCTCTCAGGCCCCATCCTGCCCTCTAGTTTCCCAAGCCTGAGGTGATTCAGCACCCAGACTGGGACACAGCACCCGGCCCCGCGCAGGTGGGCCCAGAGGGGCTCTCGGATGGCCTTTGGCTGAGGGTGAGGCCTTCCTGGGAGTGTCTGGGGCCTGACAGCGGCCCTTCGTCTCCAGCTGCTCCACCGGGATCCCTCCCTCTGTGGCTGGGGGGAGCCTCCCGGGCCTCCCGGAAGTTGCCACCGAAGGGTGTGGCTTCCTGCCCGGGCAGGTTGGGCAGGCCTGGAGGGAAGTGGGAGGTGTAGCAGCTGGACCCGCCCTCCCGGCGGCTTCCCGGGTGCCTCTCTGGGTGCCTCTCGGGTCCTTGGTCTCAGGGGCCTTACAGGCCGCCCCACCCCGAGGAGAAGGGGGCCTCCTGGGTGGGGGGGCTTCTCTCCCCTCCGCCTCCACGGGCATTCTCTCGGTTCGGGGACTTTGCCCCTTGGAGACTTGTCCCTTTCATTTGACCTGTTCATTCCACCTGGTGTCCTGCTTAAAAGAGAAAACGAACGAAAGTGAAAACCCTCCGTGCGGAATTTCCTTGGAATCGTAGGATGTGTGAGCCGGAGGGGATCTTAGGGATAATTTCACCCCCCTCCCCCGCCCATCAGAGAAGGAGCCGTTTGCCCAAAGCTCGTTCTGTGAGTTGGTAGAAAGCCGTGGGGCTCCTGGTTTCACTCAGCGCCTTTCTCTCGAAATCACGTGGCCTCGTTTTAAGAGTGTTTTTAAAGTGTTATCTTCCCTTCCTTGGCCTTTATGCACCGTTTAGCCAAGCAACACATACTTAGCTCCTTTAATCTCTCAAGAGTCTGCTCTTCCACACCCTTGGTCTTTTTCTTTTTTGGAGGGGAGGGGCGCCACGGTTAGGACGCTGGGTGGGAAGTGCTCTCGGTTTCTCTGAACTGCTTCCAGTTGGACAGGGCGCCTTCAGCTGAAAGTTCCCACAGCTCGAAAAATCAATATTTCACATGGGGAGGTGCCAGGCAGCAGGGTGGGCCGATCGGAGGGCCGCACCGCCTTTCCACTGTCCCTTAGCCGCTCCTCATTGCTGGTCGTTTTAAGTCCTTGAATGACTGAGGTGATCGATTTCTTGTATTTTCAATACGAAACTCATGGTGGAGGGAACAAAAGAAGGGCTTTGGGAGCAGCGCCTCGCCTTTTCTCCAGCAGTTAAAGGACCACTGCCTCAGTTTCCCCACCAGCAACAAGGAGATGCCTGCTTTTTCAGGCTTGTAATTTACATGTGAAGATACCTAAAGTGGTCCAGTTCTTTCCTCCCCCCTCTTTCATGTTCTCACCAACATCACCTGTCCCCCGGGCCGGAGGAAATACGTGGTCAGGTTTTAAAGATTTTAAATTAGTCCAACAAGTCTATCCCTTGATAACAAAGTGTGGGGGTGAGGATGGCGTTGGAACCTGCCAGAAGATGTGCGTCAGATGCTGAGCTTGTCAACGGTCACTTCCTTTGCATCCTTCATACACATGGTACAGTTCACCTTGTCACACTGATCTGAGCTGTGTTAATGAAGCCTTTTTTTTTTTTTTTTTTACAAACTGTTACAGAGCCGTAGAGGCTCCTTTATTTAGAGCTGCCTGTGTTCAAAAGCCACCGAATTTCCTGTGTTTTGCATGAAGTCACTGGGCTGGAGAAGGAGCTTCCTGTCTGATAAACATAAAGACCCGCATTGGAACTGGTTTGGGTGACTTAATCCAACTGGTCTGGGATGGGGGAGAAGATGTTAGAAGCCACCCTACTGAGGAGGTCAGGGGACCTGGAGGTCAGAGGCAGGGGTCTTTCCTCCAGTCTAGATCCCGGTTCTCACTCGGTGCCTGGTGCAGAGGTGGCTCCTAGTTGTATCAAGTGTTTGGACTCACTGCAGCCTTTGCCTGTAAGCCTGGGGACAGGAGGCCCAGGCCGCTAGCGCTTTAGCATGCCATTTACTCATCTCTCTACTTGACAGATGCACATGCCCAGGCACTTGTCTGGAAATCTCTGGAGTAAGAGAAGTGGTGGCATTTTAAAGTTTTTGTCTGTTTTTTTGTTTTGTCTCTTGTTTTTTAAAGTAGGCTCCATGCCTAGCATGGAGCCCAACGTGAGTCTTGAACTCACAACCCTGGGATCCAGATGTGAGCTGAGATCTGAGAGTCAGACGCCTAACTGACTGAGCAAGCCGGGTGCCCCCAGTTTTCATCTATTTTTAATTTTTAAGACCAGCTATTGGGTATGAGGGTGTTGATGCCAAATTTCTTGGGCAAATCTCAGTCGTGAAACCACTCCTTGGGCCTGCAGCTGCATGGCTTTCACTGTGCTGGGTTTGGTGAGGCTTCGGTGTGGGTGGAGGGCAGAGCCCAGCTCTATCCTCAAGAGTCTTCCCCTCTGATAGGAGGTTGGGACACTGGGGAGAGACTTGTCACAAGAGGCAGGCCTGGGCACCCTGAGTGACTGGGGATTTCTGAGCATCTTGAGCCAGCCCCCTGGAGGCTAGGATTGCCAGGGGGCGGGGCTGGGGGTGGGAAGATGGGAAATGTGGGCTGGGAAAGAAGGAAGAGGCTCCTTTGGAAGGACTTTGGCCTGAGAATCAGGATGTCTGGGTTGAAGTCCCAGCTGTGCTGATAGTAGGAGTACTAATAGTTACATTCTTCTGAGCACTTGCTGTGTGCTAGGCACAGTGCTGGTGCTTTTACATGAATCATTTAATTTTTACCTCATTTCCGATGAGGTAAGAAATTACCCATTTTTAAAAAAGATTTATTTATTTATTCATGAGAGACACACAGAGAGAGGCAGAGACGCAGGCAGAGGGAGAAGCAGGCTCCCTGCAGGGAGCCTGACGTGGGACTCAGTCTCAGGACCTGGGATCACGTCCTGAGCTGAAGGCAGATGCTCAACCCCTGGGCCACCCAGTTGTCCTGAAATTAGCTCCATTTTACAGATGAGGAGACTGAGCAGGTATTCAGATTCCAGCACTGATTGCAGACTGCTGTGTGACTTTATAGATGTCCTTCACTCCTGAACTTGTGTTTCCTCACTTGACAGTGAGAGGTTGGGCTGGTCCCAAGGCGTCCACTGGCACAAGTGGCCAAGAATCAATGAGAGGAGCAGAGCTTTGGGCTGCTGCAGAACAGGGCCTCAATCCCACAGTGTGAATGGCTATTCAGAGTGGGGTTGCTGGTTCTGTAGCTTTGTCTTGGCTACTGACGTCACCTTTAACCTCATCTGGCCATTCTTCAAATGTATGTGGTTGGTGCGAAGGGAGGGCAGGTGACAAACCATGGCTGAGCAGCGTGAATCCTGGCCGCCGTGCCTGCTGCTGTTAGCTGGGCCCTCGCTGGTCTTCCCTGGAGAGCCAGCCAGCCAGAGGGCCTGCTGCCATCTTGACTAGTGGGCTCTTCTTGACCCCAACCCATTTGCAAACGCACATTCTTTCTTTCCTTCTTCATTTGTTTATCTGACCTGCATCATTCAGGTATCACTCCTCAGAGCTTTCTCTATGCCAGGCACTGGGCTGGGTAATGGGACTATGGAGATGAAGGAGAAGGAGGTGGGGCCCTTGTTTCCAGAAGTGGATGGCCTCCCAGGGAAGAGGGCCCAGGGGCTTCTGGGAAGGCTTCCGGGAGGAAGCGGCCTCCGAGCTGATTGCAGGTAGGGACGTGGCATGGAATGTCCAGGGAGCATTCTTGCTCAGGTGGTAAAGGATTTCCTCTCCTTTGAGGAGCACCGGGCCCCAGCCCCGCTCCCAGCCCCCTCCGTAGCCCACAGGGCCCATTAAGATCTACTTCCGTGTGCCATTTTCTGCGAAATGTGAGAGTGCAGCCTTCCACCCCCGGATCCTTAGCCTCTGGGTGGCTGCTGGGCAGTCTGCCTGTGTCCTCTGGTTGTGTGGTCAGCTTGTCCCCAGCTGAAGGACTAGGGGGATGAAGTTTTTCATGGAGTGTTGAGAAAGATGAAACTGTTGCTGGAATTAGTTTCCTTTTTGAAGTAAAATGAGGGTGGGTGTTTATGGCACAAACAGTATAATAACAAAGCTGACTGGAAGCAGATTTGCCCCTCACCGCATCCACCGCTTGCTTCTCCCTGGGGTCCCTGTCTGTACACAGGCATGCACAGTGTACAAGTGACAGCGGGACAGGTAATGTCATGTGTTCAGTGTTGTAACGTAAAGTTTCCTGTCTTCCAGCAGTCTCCACAGGTATTATTTTAATGGCTTTGCCACAAAGGCGAAGAACCATTATTTACATTGTCAGAAAGTTCCATGGCTTTTAGTGACCCCCTTTTTTAAAGATTTTATTTTATTTATTTATTCATGAGAGACACAGAGAGAGGCAGAGACACAGGCAGAGGGAGAAGCAGGCTCCATGCAGGGAGCCTAATGTGGGACTCGATCCCAGGACCCTGGGCTGAAGGCGGTGCTAAACCACTGAGCCACCCAGGCCGCCCTGACCCTTTGGAAATTCATTCAGCAGCTGCTCCCCTGGGTGTACTAGGGCAGAAACTGCTGGTGGCTAGGAGGTAGGTGAGAATGCAGATGCGTGAGATGTCACAGGCCCTGCCCTCAAAGGGCTCACTTCTGGACTCCGGGGGTTGGGGGGTGGGGGGGGGGTGGGGGAGCACTTCCCTCTAGTGTTGTGGGTTGTGATAGAAGTGAGCCCGGGAGGAAATGGCAGCTCGGGTGCCCAGTTTGGATAGATGGAAGACCACTTTGTTTTTAGTGGTGGCACAGCTTAGGAATGAGGACCTGGGAGATCTTTCTGGGCTCAGTGGAGGAAGATCTGAATGGCTGATGCAGTTCACAGGCCTGGGCTGGAAAACACTCGGAGGAAGTGAGGGGCAGAGGCTCCAAGGGGTCTTGTCCACAGGGGGGCTGGGGACATAGCCCCCTGGCCCTACTGGGAGATATTTCTCACCCACCCCATCCCCTGCGGACTGAGTCACAGAGAGAGGCAGGGGTGGTCTCAGAAACATCCAGTAGGCCACTGGGGCTCTGCTGTGGCTCCTGCTGCCCAGAGAAGGTGCAGGATTGTAGCAACAAGTTGCAACAGTTTAGTTTTGTTTTGAAGAAAAAGTTTCAGAATCCTAGTGGCGGCTTTGGAGCAGATAGGTGTTTGTAATGGTAAGGGAGTTCTTTGGGAGCTGGGCATGCTGGGAGAAGATGCACATGGTCAAGGGTCTAGAACCTGGAATGTAATGCCTTTGCTCTGGTTTGGTGTTCCTTGCCTCTTCCAGCCCTGCACTGTCCCTGTTCCTGTCCCTCAGCCCTGGCTCCAGGGAGCCTGGAGGTCAGGAGAGAGATCCTTTATTCAGAAAGGAGCCACAGGCTTGTCACCCACCCCATGGGGTGGGGATAGGAGGGTGAGGTCACTGGGGCACTTCCTGTCCTGTTGGTGTCTCAGGCTTTGTCCATCACCCTGAGCCCCCCTGCAGCCTGGATCAGTACCCGGCTGCCTGGAGCTCATGTTGGACGAGGACACTTTCTGTCCCAGTTGTCAGGTCCTCAATGCCACCCATTGAACGCACACTCAAAAAAACCCCAAACCAAGCAAAACCAATGCCTTAACCTCATCTTATTTTATTTTTTACATATTGACTGGAAATTGGTAATAAGAAGAAAACATGAGCTAGGAGATTGCAGCACTTGATAGATTCTCTCCCATCCCCTACTTTACACTACTGCTGGGTGATGGATATACGCTAGAGGTTGTCTTGGAAATTATACCATCTGCAGTTACGTGCCAGCTCCTATATCAGAAGAGGGGGAGGTGGGTACATGGACTAGTGAGTTAGATAAAGCAGGAGTCGGCAGGCTTTGGGTAAGGGAGTGGGTGACTCTGGAAGCAGCAGGTGGGTTATTTTCACTCAGTTTATTTGTTCATTAAAATATGTATAATTCCTGGGGGTTTGCTGGAGACTGCCTAGGTGCCAGGTGCATGTCTGGATGAAGCAACCAGAGTCTGTGGTTTACATTCTAGAGGGGTGCGAACCAGGCAGCAGCAAGGCAAGCAGCTCAGGTGAGGGTGTGCACGGAGTCCCCCAGGCCAGCGTGGTCAAGAGGACTCTCTCTCCCCAGCCCTGGAGTCTGGGATGCTGGGGGTCCACCAGCGAGGTGCAAGCACCCTCGGTTTCCTCCGAGGCCTCTCTCCTTGGTTTGCAGCCAGCTGCCTTCCATGCATGGGCATCCCTGGTGGCTGTGGCTCCTGTCCTCCACTTACTAGGACACCGGTCAGATTGGGGAGCCCAGGGATCCCTGGGTGGCGCAGCAGTTTGGTGCCTGCCTTTGGCCCAGGGCGCGATCCTAGAGACCCGGGATCGAATCCCACGTCGGGCTCCCGGTGCATGGAGCCTGCTTCTCCCTCTGCCTGTGTCTCTGCCTCTCTCTCTCTCTCTCTCTCTGTGACTATCATAAATAAATAAAAATAAAAAAAAATTATTAAAAAAAAAAAAAAAAGATTGGGGAGCCCACCCAAATGCTCTCATTTTACCTTCATCACCTCTGTTAGGGCCCATCACCTATGACAGTCCCATTCGGAGGTCCTGGGGTTAAAGCCTCAACAGGTGCATTTAGGGAGGTGTGGGACACAGGTCTGTCTGCATCGGGAGAAGAGAGAGGGTGTGTGTGTGTCAGTGTGTCAGTAGTGGTCTCTCCAGTAATCCAGGGCAGTCCTGGATTATTCCATTCTTCCAGGTGCAAGGGACTTTTCTGGATTTCCCCAGGTGTTTATGTCACTGCTCCAAGCCACGGTTTCCTCCTCTGTAAAGTGTGGCTAGTAGAACCCATGTGGGTGTCCTTGGAGTCGCTAACGTAGGAAGGGACTGAGAGCCTTCCAGGATGCCTGCCCACCGTGGGTCCCCATACCCTCACCTGTCTGCTCCCCGCCCCTCGTTCACCAGGGCACCTTTCCCTTCTACCCTGCTTCCTCCTCTCCGCTGCCAATTCCACTGTGATCAAGGTCCAGGGTAGCTGGGCTCGTGTTCTTTCCAGGTTGCTCTGTCTTCCTTCCGGGGTGATTGTACCCCTCACCCCCTACTTGTTGACCAGTCCTTCTTGGGAGATGGCTTCTCCCCTCTGATGAGCCATAAACACTGTTTTTACACAAGTGACGGGTAACAGTTTGTAGAATTAAGTGTAAAATCCTAGATGCTGCGAGATACTGCTTTCTTTGCCGTGTGAACACCTCCCTGGACCGGGGACTCCTTGGCACTTCTCTGAGCTGGTCTGCTTTCAGGTCTTGCTCTTCCCATTAGAGGTGTTGCTCCTGGGACCCTTATACGGGGCCTCGCCTACAGTCGGCACTTAGTGTATGCTTGAGAAACGGGTCAATATATTCATTCTACTGAGTGTGCTGGGTTAGCATCTGCCCCAGCACTTAGCTCTGCATGACCTTGGGTAGAAAGCTTTATTTCTTTGAGCCCTGAGTCTTAACCATTGTGATGTGTGTACGTCTCATAATGTGTAATAGGCAGGACCCTTTGTCCTGATCCTGATCTTCTCACCTGCCAGCTCTTTGACCTTGGCAAGCCATGTACCCTTCCTGCTCCTCTTTTCCTTGTGTGTGGAATGAGGAAAATGAGAGTCCCCATAGAGGACTTTGATGCTCAGTAAAGTTTGGCTCTATTGTTTATATGTTTGATCTTATACATAAATTAAAAAAATTTTCAAAGTAAGCTCTATGTGCAACGTGGGCCTTGAACTCAGAACCCTGAGATCGTGTCCTGTGGTCTATGGATGGAGCCAGCCGGGTACTCCTATTTATACACTGTTTGTCCAGCACAGTGCCAGTGTCTTATACCTGCTTTTATCCACTTATCCAATAGGTTCAAAAACCTACTGTGACCAGTTTTTCCTATCATGATAAAGTTTGAAGTCACATTCAGGTTGTTGCAATGAAAGTCTCCCAATCCCATGAGGGTGGTAATATTGTTCCTGTTTTTTTTTTTTTTTTTTTTTTTTTTTTTTGACATGGAGAGAACACAAGCAGGGGGAGTGGCAGGCACAGGGCGATGGAGAGGCAGGCTCCCCACTGAGCAGGAAGCCCAATGTGGGGTGATGTGGGGCTTGATCCCAGGACTCTGGGATCAGACCTGAGCCGAAGGCATATACTTAATGGACTGAACTACCCAGGCACCTCAGTGCTCCCATTTTATAGCTAGGAAAACCGAGACTCAAAGAACCTAAGTGCCGAGCCCCAGGTAGCGAGTGAGAGAGCTCAATCCTCCCTTGTTCCTACACGTTCCATGTCTGCTTTCATTGCCTCTCCTGCCTTCTCATCCCAATGAACCCCTTCAATAGGGGCGAGGGGCAGGCTATCTATGTTTGTGAAGTTGGGGGTTCGTAGTTTGTGCTTTTGTACATAGCCTTAGAGTCACGAGGCCCAGTGCCGCCTCGCTGGCTTGTGGGCCCAGGTATATAGCCTCCCTATCCTTCTGAGACACGGCAGCAGGTGGGGATGCACAGCCAATTGTGTGAGGTCTGGTCAGCCTGGTTCCTGTGGGGGAAACTAGCTTTTCTCCCTCAGTTTCCCAGTGCCACCACCTCCAAGCCGCTTGCTAGCCCACAGTGCCCTGCTCTCAGTCTGCCTTCTGCCCAGAGCTGGGCCTGCTGCCCACTGACTGTTTCCTGCCTTTGCCAGGGTGAGGAGGAGGTGGCTGTGTTGCGCCAAGTGCTTATGAAAACTGCCTCATTATGGGATTAATTACTGGCCACTGGGCACTGTGGCATTTATAGGACCCCATCAGTGTTGTGACTTCTCACCTCCAACTGTCTCAGTTCCTTCCTCCAAACCACCTGGAGTTAGTTCTGCTGACTTTCTGGTTAGCACTTCAAGCCTTGTGTCAGAGAAGGAGTGGACATTGGCCTCTGAGGGTGAGACTGAGGATCTAGCAGCATCCCTCCCCACCACCTAATAGCCGAGTGCACCAGAACCTTGGCCTCTTCTAAGTGAGGACGCTTCCAGGATGCGAAGCCCCTGTGTGCAGACTATTGCAGTATCACACACCTTGGCAGGCCAGTGTATTCAAGAGAAGCTGGGAAAGGATGGCCCTCTTCCCCTTTAAAACAAGTCAGAGGCTCTAATTATCCTTAGGTTGACATAGTGGAGGCCTCTCCCCCTCCCCCCTTCTGGCTTTCAAACAAGAATCTGAAGAATGTGATACTCTGTGTGGACCTGAGCAAAGATCAGGGGCAGGATTCAGAGCTCTTCCGGGGGCTTTACCAGGCAGCCTTTTGTGCTCCTGGACCTGGGACATTCCGAATTGGTTGTGGTTGGAAGTCTCTGACAACTCCAGTGGGTGCTCTAAATTCCAAGCTCGCTAGTGGGATCTGAAGGGGACAGCTGGGAGGGGTGGGGGGAAGTCAGGTCAAAAAGAAGTTTGCCAGGGAAACTGGGCTGCCCCTTCTGCGGTGTGTGGCGGGGCAGGTGGTGGGTCACTCGGGCTCCTTCCCCTTCCTGCTGATCCCTCTGTGCTCTTTAGAGACTTCAGGTGTTTGCTGCTCAGCACCTGCCAGAGGGTGAGTGAAGCGGTGAGCCGGCCAGGAGGCCCAGGAGGCAGACCCCTAGGGCGCAGACACCAGGCGCTACTACCTGTGTGCCCTAGAGTGAGGCATTTCAATATTCTGGGCATCAGTTTCCTCTTGTGCAAAACAGGATATGGCTACAACCTACCACCCAGGGTCGCCTTGCCGATTGGCGAGATCTCAGAACCAAGTGCTAGTGGCAGTTATTATTTGCCAGCGCAGTCCTGGGACGTGGGCCCTCTGAGCGCCCATTTTACAGATGAAGAGAAGGGAGGTTCGGGGCACTGAAATAACATCCCCAGACATTCCCTCAACCTGTGAGTGGAGACTGTGACGCTGGAGTCAGGGTGGCCTGATTCCAGAAGCGTCACGTTCTGCCCTGGTGCCGCATCCCTGGGGTGCCTACGCACACAGGTGTGCCTGCATCGGTGTGTGTACCAGTTTGCATGTGTGCACCCTGTGGGGTGGGTTCGTTCCCAGTCTGGCAGCTATGTGGGGTGGGGGCTGCTGTGCTTTCCTTCCAGCGCACAGCTCAGCCTTGACCCCTTTGGAACCAGACCACGGCCTGGGCAGAGGAGCAGTTCTTGGTGGGTGGTAAAATAAGCAGCAGCCAGGTTTCTGGTGAAGGACATGCTGAGGTCATCCCGCAGCCAGGCTCCCTGCTCAAGGACAGCTGGGTTGGCCAGCCTTCTCTAGGGATTGATTATTAGCCTTCTCTAGTAATTGAAGTTTTCCATAAAGTGGGACATATGTGGGTTTTTTTTTTTTCTTAAGATTTTATTTATTCATGAGAGAAAGAGACGGAGACATAGGCAGAGGGAGAAGCAGGCTCCCTGCAGGAAACCTGATGTGGGACTTGATCCCAGGACACCAGGATCACGCCCTGAGCCAAACGCAGTTGTTTAGCCACTGAGCCACCCGGGTGCCCCAATATGTGTGTTTGTATCTTCACGGTGTGACTAGTATTCAAGTGATTTATCCCCCTGCTCCGCCCGGAGGCCAAAGGCTCTGGGATGCTGCTTGTCTACCCTAGTTTCTTGGGAGGGTTTGGCTCTGTCCTCCAGGCCGCCATGTGCCCCGGGCTGGCATCTGCTGGCAAACTCATGAATAGTCCCAAAGTGATGGAGATGTAGGGAGAAGAGACTGTTGGCTGTATAGGTTTGGATTTCTTGTTCCTGCAGTCCAAGGTGATCCAGAGCAGCTCAGGGGAAACGGCCTCCTGCCCCACCATCCTGACTCCTCCACTTTTCGTGCCAACTTTCACTATTGGCTTGTCCTGACTGCAGTTTGTCTTTTTTTTTTTTTTTAAGATTATTTATTTATTTATTCATGAGAGACATAGAGAGAGAGGCAGAGGCAGAGATACAGGCAGAGGGAGAAGCAGGTTCCATGCAGGGAGCCCGACGTGGGACTTGATTCTGGGTCTCCAGGATCACACCCTGGGCTGAAGGCAGGTGCTAAACCGCTGAGCCACCCAGGCTGCCCTGCAGTTTGTCTTTTGCCCCCTCTGACCTCTTCTGTGAGATCCTGATTATGCCTCTGGAGGGTAATGAAGAAAGAGGATCCTCTCAGGTCTTTCATGTTGCCTTGGTGGAGAAGGAGGCCACTTGAGGGTCCTTTTGCCTTTGAAATTGTAACTGATGGACTGTACGTGGGGGGTCTCGGTGAGCTCTGTAAGGTGGCATGCATGGGGTTAACTGCCTTCATCCAGTTCCCAAAGGGGTCCTTACTGGCTGAAAGTGCTCAGAACCAATGATCTAGAGAGAACTTTGGGTTTCCTGTTTATAGAGCGTGTATGTGCACACGTGTGTGTGTGTGTGTGTGTGTGTGTGTGTGTGTGTGAACAAATGCCATCAACAGGCTATTAACAGACATGAGGGTCTGTTCATTACAGGGTTAGGTTATGCTACCCCAGGGATATAAGTATGCAGAGAGCACCTCTCTGAGCTCATCTCTATAGGATAGCGATCTTTTTTGCATTAAACTGTTAATATCGGGGGATCCCTGGTGGCTCAGTGGTTTGGTGCCTGCCTTCGGCCCAGGGCATGATCCTGGAGACCCGGGATCGAGTCCCACATCAGGCTCCCTGCATGGAGCCTGCTTCTCCCTCTGCCTGTGTCTCTGCCTCTCTCTCTGTGTTTCTCATGAATAAATAAATAAAATCTTAAAAAATATATATTAAAAAAAACCTGTTACTATCCTTTCACTTCTGGGCAACTAGCTAGGGCTGGAGGGGTGATGTTCTGATTGTAGTGGATTGGATTTTTTGGGATTCTGCATACCAAGGGAGCTCTGTCCTTGCACGTTTGCCCCCCTGGGCTCCAGGTCCTCAAAGGATGTTTCCTAAATGCCCACATCCTTGCAGTTTGCTTCACCTGCCTGAACCTCTGAATGTTGTTTTTTTTTTTTTTTTCTTTTTAAGGGGGAGGATGAGGAGCAAGAATAGGGCAGAGCCACAGGATGCATGCCAGAGCTTTACTGAGCTTGTCAGGATCAGGGGATGGAGCAGTGGGTGATGAATGTATCTGACACATGTCAGGTGACTGCCATCCTACCTGCTGCAGGTTTGACCCTCACCGAGCCTCGCTTTGGCTTTGGGCTCCAGCTTCTCCTTGACCTAACTTGTGGCCTTGGGTCACTTGTGGTTTGGTCACTGGACCAGTCCGAGCCGCCTCTACCCAGTGACAGTTGTGTCAGATTGGCATTTTTCAGACTGTCAACTGAAAGGAAACCTTGTTGGTGGGTGGTGAAATTACTTTCACAGGCGGCAACCAGTGTTTTTAGACACGAAATAAAATAGACTCAAATGGAAAATACCAAGAATAGCATGTATATATCATGTTATGGAGCTTTTGTTTGACCTGTTTGTGTGTATTTGGGATTAAAAGCCTTTAAATTAAATTCTCTCTCTCTCTCTTTTTTTCTTAAGCTGTGGGTTGAGATTTAAAAAAAATGTTGGCACTCCAGGATGAGATCTGGGGGCCTCTTTCAGCCCTGACTTTGTGTGGTTCCCGCCTACAGGTCTGAGCTGAACGAAATCTCCTCCTCCACTCCAGCTGAGCCTGTAAATGGAGTCCCTTGCAAGATCAAACTCTTGAAAGTTCTTTACAAAATTCTGGGAAATGAGCTACATTCCTGGGGTGGAATAAATCATGTTGAGTTAGGCTAAGCAGGATGTGACTTCAAAACCCCCCAAAGTGGGCTATGTGAGGGCAGAGCTTGTGACTGAGTCATTATGGACTCAGTGGTGACACAGACTTCTTGAGAGAAGAGGCAAAGATTGTGGAGAGAGGGGCCTGCAGGCCCCGGGGCGCCACCAAGCACCGCTCCTCCGTTAGCCCATTGTGAGCCTCACAATAGTTCTGTGAGTTGAGCAGTGCTCTGACTATGCTGCAGAACTGGGACTGTCAGCTAGACCTGGTGGGGGCTGCACCCCCACATGCTCTCATGTACTCACAGCTGTCCTGGGGCCGGGGAGCAGGGTGGGGGGGCGGGGCGGGGAAGCTGATAGCACTTCCCTTTTATAAGCAAAGAAATTAAGGCCCAGGGGGCCAAGGCAACTGGGCAAAGTTGTTCTGTTTAAGTGATGGGTCTGGAAGTGATGGGTCTGGAATTCTAGGGCCAGTCTGGCTGCCTCCTGAGTTGAGATCCTTCTAAGACGCCTTCTGGGAAGGTCATGAATAAGTTATCACTGTTTGGAAGGGCTGTCTCCCTTTCAGTGATGAAGCTCATTATCAGAGTTGACTTAAATGACTACTTAATCAATTCAGGAAGTTTGTGTTGACCCCGGCCGGTCATATGTCTCTTAGAAACAAATGAACATCACATTTAGCTGGAAGGTTGGATGTGGAGGAGGAGGAGGAGGAGGAGGAGAAAGGTGATGTGATCCTGGAGGCCACCTGTTCTGAGCCTCTGCTGCTTTGCCTGCTCAAGGGGGAGGCGAACCACACCAGAAGTCACTTCAGTTTGGACAATAAGGTGCAGGGTTATTGGTCTTATCATTAGGCACTTTGAGAATGGGTGGCAGAGAGTCTATGGTGTTTAACCCCTGGACTTTGAACCTTTTGGGAAGCTGGAACCTTCCCCATTACTCCGGTTCATTAGTATTATTCAGCACTTACATGTGCTGGGCCTCAGGGACCCAGCAGTGCCTGGGATAGGGTTCCCAGCAGGAATAGGGTTGGGGTGGTTGTTGGTGGTAGTGGCTACGCTACTCGGGGCTTTTCTGTGTGTGTGTGTTTTGTTTTTTGTGTGTGTGTGTGTGTGTGTGTGTGTGTGTGTTTTGTATTATTTAAACATCACTCAGAATAATAAGCTGCTGTAGGCCTGGTGGGTCCTGGGCAGAGTGGTCTTCAGAAATTGTCTTTAGTTTCTCATCTCAGGTTGCATTTCCCTGCTTGTCATGATGTGGACTCGGGAAACCCAGCATGAGGACACCTGGGTGGCTCAGCGGTTTGGCGCCTGCCTCCGGCCCAGGGCGAGATCCTGGAGACTCAGGATCGAGTCCCGCATCGGGCTCCCTGCATAAAGCCTGCTTCTCTCTCTCTGCCTGTGTCTCTGCCTTTCTCTCTGTATCTCTCATGAATAAATAAATAAAATCTTAAGAAAAAAAAAAAAAAGGAAACCCAGCATGCTGCACTTTCCCATTGAGACAGCAGCCGTATAATTAGATCTTTTCAGTATGGTTATTTTTCTGCATTGGGTTCCAGCAAACTGCTCACATGCTTGAGGAGAGAAAAACCATCCTATCAGCAGAACCAAAGGGGGGCTGAGTGAAAGCCTCACGGAGGAGGTGAGGCCCGTGTGTGATCTCACTACGCAAATATTGAACCAATTAAAAGCAAAGTCGAGGGTCCAGTGCAGGTGACTTACTGCAGATTCAGCCAGAGGCCTCTCCGCCTCTCCACCTGGCCTCTTCCCATTGAGTGAAAGCTGCATAACCTGTTGCTAATGTGCCCCACCCCCTCAACACTAGCAGGGTTTAGGAGGGTTTCCTTTGGAATGGTTGTTCTCTTGGGCAGCCAAGAAGACACACCGTGAACCATGAACCCAAGCATCTTGGACAGTTTGGTTCACTTCCACAAGCACTAACTGAGGACCCTCTCTGTGATCCCTGGGCTCAGTCAGCACTTGCGTGTGGGGTCGGGGTGTGGGGGGACAGTCCCTGCCTTCAAGGAGTCTGAGGGCTGATGGGAAAACAGGCAGAGAAGCAGTGCTTCTGTATAAGGAGGTTATGCTGGCATCAGGTCTGGAGAGGGGAGGGAGCTAGATGAATAATACACTGGGGTGTTAGGGAAGTCTACCCAGGTGATGGGAGAGCTGGCCACGGAGCACAGGCTCTCCGCTAGGGAGCCGTATCTAGAATGGAGAGTGTCTGGGGCGGGGCTGGAAGGACAGTTGGAAGGTGTTGGGTACAGGAATTGGTTGGGTCCTAAAGGTCACGAGGTTCTTGTCCTTTAGGCAGGATGGGCATGCTCAGTGTCAGAATTCTTGAATGGAATGACAACGGGGCATCTTCTCGCTCTGCTTTCTGCCCCCACTGGTGGATTGATTCATTAGTTAAGAAAGTATCTTATAGCCCAGAAGACAGGGATGGGATCTTAGTGGGGGAGACCCATTTAGGCACTTTGGTCTGGATGACATGTGATGCCTGAGATCTATGCCCAAGACACTTAGGCTGGAGAGGCCCTGGGATGCCAGGTCACTTCTTACTTTGGAGGAAATGCCTGTGGTGGGCATTGACTCCTGCTTCTCCCTGAGGCCTGAGCTGGACTGTTTGCAGTAGTATCACAGGGTGACACCTGTGCCTTCATTTGTCCTCATCTTGTGGCATTTAACCAGTGTCCCCCCTAGCCCCGTCCTGAGACTCCCCTCTCTTATATTGCAAGTCCACTCCTGGGTCGTCCAGGCCGCTTTGCAGCTGTTCACTTCTCCTGTCCCCTCCAAGTGAGGTCAGAGAGGGTGATCTACTTAAAATACAAATCCAGTGATATCACCCTCCCCCCACCCCAGGTGGCCTCCCCTTGTCCCTCAACTAAAATCCACATTCTTCAACGTGGGTGATAAGATCCTGGGTGAGCTGCTCTGCTTATCCCCTCCAGCCTCAGCTCCTCCCTTCCCCCCACTTCTGTCCTTACCTCGAAGGAGGGAGGGAAGCTATGCATGAAATTCTGGTGTCTTTTTTTTTTTTTTTTTTTTTAAGAGAGGGAGAGAAAGAGTGTATGTGCACAAACACGCGCAAGGAGGAGGAGGGGCAGAAGGAGTGGGAGAGAGAATCCTCAAGCAGACTCCCTGCTGAGCTGTGCTCTATCCCAGGACTCCGAGATCACAACCTGAGCCTGAGCTGAAACCAGAAGTTGGCTGGTCAACTGACTGAGGCACCAGGTGTCCCTCTAGTCCCTCTAGTGTCATTTGTGATGGTCTGATTGTGTTGGGTACAGGGCAAATTCAAAGTGACCCCAGGCCCTGCCTTCTGTAGTCAGGCTAATGTGACCATTTCTGTGTTCCTGGGCTCTTGAGGAATCCTGGGAAGCCCCTCCATGTGGCCTCTGAGGAGGGAAGGGCAAAGGGGGTGGGTTCTAGGGCTCTGGTGCTAAATTCCTCACTGGCCTGTCTCTGGTCTCTTTTCTTATCTGCTAAGCATCAACACAGGCTTGGGTTGGAATACTGCTAATGGCAACAAGTCCTAGCTTCTTCTGTAAGCAGACAGCATTCCTGAGGTGGGGAGAAGCCGGGTGGAGGGGGGCAACCTCCCAGTCTTCAGCAGCTTCTGCCTCATGGGCTCTGGGAGGACCCTCCCCCTCCTGTTCCCCCTACCTCTCCCCTCCTCCCCATCCCTGGGAGACCCAGCACCATAGGGTGGGCGACTATTGTAAGGTGAGCCCTGGGTGACAGGGTGCCGGACGCCTCCCTGGAGCTGACTGTTCTAATGGTCCTGGTGTTTATGTAGGCCGGCTCCTGTGGTCCGCTATCTTGGTCAAGCCTGATAGCCAAGCAGCTGGTCTGTGCCAAGCCAGACTCAAATTTAGCTCTTCTGCCCAAGGCCTCATGCACATCCCACCAGACCAGCACTTCCCAGGCCAGCATTGAGGAGCAGTTCTCCTGCAGGATATCCCAGGGTGCTTAACCTGATTGGACAAAGTGAAACGGGTTTCCTTGACTGCAGAGCATTTTGTGGGCATCATGACTGCAGAAGGGCCACGGAAAGGCAGGTTTCCAACCTCTTTGGCCATGCAGCCCTCTTCCTTCATGCTAAATTCCCAGCTGGGAGAGGTCACACTGTGCCATGTTGTTCTCCTTGGATTCATGTAATCTGGAGAAGGAGTCACCAAACTCCTAGAAACTTTTCATAGGCCCAGGTGTCCTTCTAGAGAAGGATTAGGATTAATTAGGTCAGGAGGACGAGATCCAGAAGTTCTTATTCAGTGTCTGAGTCTTTCCTGTTAATTTGAGATACAGCTCCTCTGATACAGATTTTTTCTTCACTCCAAAGCTAAGAAATTGTGGTATTGAACAGCTTCAAGATTATAGGAATTGAGTGTGAGATTCAAACCCAGGTCCATGTGACTCTAAAGTCACACCCATTCCATTATCTTACAGCACATTACAGGCTTATCTTGGGATTTGCAGAATTGGTGCTCCACATCGCAGTGGTTTTTTTTCCAAGTTCCATCTGTCTGTTGAGAGTTGGTACCAAAGATGAGTGTCTGCAGTACTTGCTTATTAGCAGATGCAGGCTAAGTGCTCTCTGAGAGGCAGGAAGGGTGGCCTGAGGCCTTTTCATGAGTCCTGACAAGGGTAAAAGCCATGCCACATCGGCCCAGGTCCTTTCTGGTGTGTCTGGTGGTAGACGGTGGGTGCCTCCACCTTGGTTAGTCAGGAGGTGTCAGAAGGTTCCAGAAAACAGATGATTTTATTCAACCTTATGCAAAGGTTCTTGAGGACCAGTAAATAATCTTCACTCCTATTTCTCTTTGTGGATTGAAAGCCTTACTGTGCTTTCTTTGCCTTCTTGTTTTGGGGACAGATAGAAGAACTAGTCCTTCAATGAGCTGGGTTTTTTAACAATTTAGGTAAGTGGCCGTGACTCTTGTGCGTGCTGCCAGCTTGGGTCTCCTTGTTCCCGTCAACTAACCTAACCCTCTAGCCCTCTGCACAGTTCAAGGCGACTTTCCAGCTTCCTAGAAACCTTTCTCACTACTCCTTCTTTCTCTTTTCCTTGTTGCTCATACATTCATTTCGTTCAGGAAACTTGAACTGAGCATGAACTGGGGTCAGGCATTGTGCTAGACATTTGAAATCCATGAATGAGACTGCCTCCTGTGCTCAGATGAAACTGCAGATAATGGCAGTTCAGCTGTTTGATTACTCACGGGAAGTCCTTTTGTAACCATCCAGGAGGGCCTTACAGCGGAGGGTGTTAGAGTTGAGATTTGAGAGAGGTGCAGAGGAGGCTGTGAACAGGACTTGGTTATGAGGAAGGGCAGGGTCACACAGGACCTCCTCGACATTCAAAGATGATTAGATTTTATTCTGGAGAAGATGTGGAGTCATTGAACCATTTCAAACTGGCGAGTAATTATCAATAAAATAGGATATAGCACGCACAAGAAATGGAGCTGCTGAGTCATCCTGAAGACAGCAAGGGGTATGGATTAGAAGGAGGTAGAAGACTCTGCAGAAGGAAGGCCAGGAAGGGGGCTGTTGTGTAGTCTAGCTGGAGCCGGGCACTGGCCATGGGATTGACAGAGGGTTTTGCTAATCCACCAGAGAGGAGTTTACAGTGATGGTCTTGGGTGACCAGGTGTCTTTCGCAGAGATGGAGACCCAGAAGGAGTGCAGGTTTGGGGGAGTTCAGGTGTGATGGTGCTTGTGGGTTCTCTGGGTGGAGACATCAACTGGTAGGCACTCAGATATATTTGAGGGGGTTTGCAGATTTCTGGGTGGGATACATTTATCTGGGTATCCTCCCTGGGACTAATCCTGATTTATCAAAACCTTTCAATAGGGGCACCTGGTTGGTGGGCTCAGTTGGTTGAGCGTTGGCCTTCAGCTCAAGTCATGATCCCAGGGTCCTGGGATCAAGCCCCACCTCAGGGTCCCTGCTCTATGGGGAGCCTGCTTCTCCCTCTGCTTGCTGCTCCCCTAGCTTGTGCACATGCTCTTTCTCTCTCTTTCTCTGTTCCAAATAAATAATATCTTAAAAAAAAAAAAAACTTTGAATAAATGGCATTTGATGGAATTCCAGAATATGGTGTGAGCCAGCACAGCCAGAGGACCCCCCCCCCTCCCCCCCCAGTGTGGCTGCTGCCTGCCTTCCATGAATCACCTGGACCCCTTCACGCTGGTGAACTTACATGTGAATCACCAGCCAAACAGCTGTGTTGGAGGTTCTGGAGTTTTGGGCCCTGCTGGAGGAGGCACATCAGCCTCCTTTGCCTGAGGTTTTTTTGTTTTTGTTTTTGTTTTAAATTGGGATATTTAGGAATCTTTAGAGTACAGTCCAGTAGTGGATTCAGGTCAGATCCCTTAACATAATAACAGTGTATTACAGGGACAGTCACAGCTGGAGATGGTGGGGAGAGAGGCCAGAGATGCTGCTAAATATCCCACAATACACAAGACAGCCCCCACAGCAAAGGATTAGGTGGCCCCAGGTGTTCACAGCCCTGCCTTAGCCAATCATATCAGATCACATCATCATGTAGTTTATGAAGAACTGCCCCCTCTTCTCCCTCGGACTGCTACCACCTCTCCCCCGCCCCCACCAGCACCCTTTCCATCTTCTGGGACCCAGTTTACACCCCATCCCTTCCATGAAGTTCCTGCTGCTTTGAGTTTTCCATTGATCTACTCCTTCCTCTGTGTTTCTGCAGTGCATTACTTGTCCCTTTGTCTTTCTTCATTGAGTCTTGTGTTGGAGCTGGCTGGTTACATGGTCTACCCCTCCACAGTGACGGTCCCATCTCCTTGTGCACATTTAATAATTATACATTGAATGAAACAGCCTCAAGAGAGAGGAAAAGAGAGAGAGAGAGAGAGAAGACACATGAAATGCTCCTGGTGGCGTATTACCAGGATTACCAGTATGTAATGCTGCCCGTATTACAGATGGGCCATAGAGGTGGCACGTGCCCACGGCCACAGAACAAGTGCTTCCTCTGCATATGGTAGATCTATGTATTGGGCACCCATCATGCAGCCATGCACAGGACAAAAACCAAGGAGCTTGCCTGGTTTTGCTTGTGCAGACTGCACTGTCCAGATTGGGACTTTAGTGGCATGAGTGTCATCCCACTATGTTATAAGCTCCTTGGGTCTTTTGTATCTTTGTCACAGTATTTTTGCGCATAGACCCTCCGTATGCACTTGTTCGTTGAATAAGTAAATGTCCGAGGTTTGACAATTTCTATTACTTCAGCAGCTGCCTTCATAGAGCCTTCCTAACAGTGGAACTCAGGCACATTGATAATTTCCTTGACTCAAAAACAGTGGTTCTAGGAAGAAAGGAGGAGGACATGTTCACCTGTGCTCTCTGGGTGGGGCTGGGGATAAAGAAACAATCGGAGGAACCTACTCGCAAGCATTGGTGACCACGCTGAACAGACTCCCGGTGTCTGGGTTGGGGCCACTGGGTCTCTGAACTGGAACCTTGGCTCAGAGAACGGAAATGGCTCACCCAAGGTCAGACAGACCCCTGACCTTTCTTTCAGCACCAGCGATCTAAGATGGGAGTGTGCAGTCCCTGGTCCTAAGCAGCCCCAGCAGGCAAGGCCTGCAGCTTCACGTTGGCACAATTAGTGTCAGTGGCCCTGCTTTGCTTCATTAACCAGGGGATGCTCGGGGTGTTTTCTCTCCAGAGAGTACCACAGAGCTCCTGGGGAAGAAGGCAGCTGAGGGGGAAGCCCAGTGGGTCTGAGTTTGAACCTGGGTGGGCCTCGGTGCCCTCACCTGTGGAGATGGAGGAAGTAGAGGGCTTCTTGGCAGGCCCTCGTACAGGGTAGCCTTAGTGACAGGGTGGGAAGCTCCAGGCCCAGAACGTGCCTACGGAAGACTTTATATAGACCCCCGTAACGGACAAGCTCAGTGTTTGGGCCAGTGATTTGTCTTCAGGCGAATAAATTCTGTCTTTAAGGCGCTAGCTGTTTCTTTTCCAAACAAGCACAAAACTCCGTAAAAAGAGAACCAAGCAAAAGGGTGGGAAGCTGGGAGAAAGAGAGAAAGAAGGGTCCTTGGGAAAACAGAAAGGAGTAAAAGGTCCACATGGATGTTTTGGGGGGCAGGGGTTGTGGGGGGGGAAGGGGAGAAAGCAGACAATCAAGGAATTACATTTTGGGTTGAAAGCAGAGATTTTTGGTCAACCTATTTACTTTCAGTTTCATCATTTCCTGAGAGTCCTAATTTAGCCTCTGGTTGTGTCCTCTCGATTATGGCCTAAAAAGGCAACTACTTGGGTTTCTTGGAGTTGGACTGGCACCCGCAGGAAGCCGGTGTGGAAAGGGCCGGCCTCCACCGGATCTGATCTTCCAGTGGGGAAAGCTGCCTTCTTTGCCTTAACTCCTTGCTGGCTGTGAGTCCCGCAAATTTCCAGAATTTCCTGAGGGTCCCTAATCTGTTCCCCCAAGCTTTTTCCTGCAGAGGGTTTTCCTAGAGCTGGTGTGGTTGCTGCCACATGGGCAGGCTGCTCACGTGGCCGTGCACCACAGTCAACCCTTCTGGAAAGCATTTTTTTTTTTTTTAAAGCATTTTGATAATACTTCTCAAGGCCATAAAAGTGTCTGGATGCTCCTTTGTTCCAATAACTGCACTTCTGGAAATTTATCTCAAGGTGGCCCACCATATAAGGAAAAAACCTAGTAAGTGGTGATCTAAAAAAAAAAGAAACAAAAACCACATCACTGTGGAATATTATGCAGCCATTAAAAGTGTTTCCCAAGGAGGCCTTGGAGTCAAGAGTCCTGAATTCTAGTTCTCGCTTCCCACGTGTGTGGCTGAGTGGGATCCCTTCCTTTTTAGAGCCTCTGTGTTGTCAGCTGTAAAGTGAAGTGCTTGGATAAAAATGATCAGCAAGCAAACTGTGGCCTTCTGGGGAAACAAATGGTCATAATAAATAGTAAAAATCCACAATGTGAAACTCCACACTCTGCCTGCAATTATTAAAAATCTCAAGTGTTGGGTAGCCCTGGTGGTGCAGTGGTTTAGCGCCCGCAGCCCAGGGTGTGATCCTAGAGACCCAGGATCGAGTCCCTTGTCAGGCTCCCTGCATGGAGCCTGCTTCTCCCTCTGTCTGTGTCTCTGCCTCTCTCTCTCTCATGAATAAATGAATAAAATCTTAAAAAAAAAAATCTCAAGTGTTTCTATGAACAAGGTCTATAAAGACCATTAAAAAAAAGAGAGAGAAAACTGATTTTTAGGAGGAGGGTCTTAGGAATTTATGGGGATATTTTTCTTTCATTTTGAAAACTTTTATGTGTGGTTTAAAAAACTTTTATTTAAATTCAATTAATTAACATACAGTGTATTATTAGTTTCAGAGGTAGAGTCAGTGATTCATCAGTTGCATATAACGCCCTCCTTTATGCCCGTCACCCAGTTACCCAGACCCCCATTCCTACCCCACAATGACCCTCAGTTTCCCAGAGTTAAGAGTCTCTCATGGTTTACCTCCCTCTCTGATTTCATCTTATTTTGTACAGAGTGTCAGGAGAGGCCCTTTAGTGTGGTCTCAGGCCAGGGAGAGGAGATGTGGCTGTTCCTCCCTAGCATCCCTTCTTTGACACTCCTTTTCATTTCTAAGAGCTTTCAGCAGTGATGGCTTACTCCATCTGCATTGCTGGCAGTCCTACTGGGTGTGTATGGGTCAGCGGCCGCTAAGGCCCTGGGGTCTTCACCTAACTCAGGTGGACACTGGGGCTGTCACTGAGTGTGGATGTTCCTGTTTGTGCTGGTGAGAGGGCTTTAATAAACCCCATTGTTTATGGTGACCTCCGTGCCCCCCCCCCCCCTTGTCCAACCCATGTATTGATCTTGGCACTGCTGCTAACCCACGTCATTCCAGCAGAGCTGCTGACACCAAATAGCTCTGTCCTTGGCCTGGCCAAACAGTGCTCAGGCGAGCGAAATGGAAGTTCCGCTCAGAGAGGACTCCTCCTTAGACCTTAGACCATGCACGGGGGTCTGTAGGCAGGGGGGGCAGCCCTCTCTGTTGGTCCAGCTCTGAGGAGACCCAGGATGAGCTCCCCTCCTTACAGGAAGTACAGACTTCAGGTCTCATCACAGGTAGACAGGCCTGAAGGTAGAATGAGGAGCCAGGTGGAGTTGTGCCCTGAGAGCAGCTGCCATGTCCACACCCTCCAGTGTACCCCCACCGAAGAGCTGGCTGAGCGGCTTACCTGGATTTCCAGGGTAGGCTGAGTGCCCAGAGCCTGCAGCCCGGAGGGAACCCGTGTGCTGCCGAGGTGCCAGGCCACCAGATGGTTTCTTTGTATTGGTTCTACCAGGGCTGGTGTTGCTGGGATGAAGTGAGTCTGCAGAGGCCAGAAATCCTTGTGCCATCACTGATGGGCTGCTGTCATGGACAGTAGTTGGCCACGGGAGTGAGAACGTTAAAATTCCACTGTGCTCTGCTTTCTGAACTGGCCACATGGTCTGCACTGGGAAGACTCAGTCAGCTTCCCTGCCTGCCCGATCAAACTCATCTTTTGAGTACTGTGGGATGTATTCCCCCACACATCCCATGTCCCACTCACTGTATCGACAGTTTGACCTGGCTCCCATGCTAGTCTGACTTCATCTGAGGGACCCCAGCACAAGTGTGCTAGGAAGAGCCTAGAGTGGGGTGGGGTGGGCAGGGGCAGGCGGATCTGGGTTAGAGCCCTACCCCATGACTGGACTGAGTGACTCTGGGCAAGTACCTTGCCCTCTCTGAACCTGTTTTCTCATTTATAAATTGAGGATAATAAAAGATCTTTTGCAGGGTGATTGATGGTTAAGAGAGCTTGATGTTGGTAGGTTACCTAATGACTATCCCCTTTCCTTCCTCTTGGAGGGATCTCGTAAAGAGCATGTGATATCCTCAGGTGTCTTCTCTAGAACTCTTAACCAGCAGTGACTTAGGATTTTGGGGGACAGCGTTCAAGTGAATCCCCCCCCTTTTTTTTTTTGTGAATCCTTTTTTGCATGTTGATGGGAGATTGAATGTCCATTTCAGGCTTGAAGTTTGCAGAAAGGTTCAGAACCAGCAGCCTGTGAAGCCATGTGCTGTGTGATATTTCCAAGTCCTCAACCAGGACAGTGGCATGTTGGAGAGATTGGTTTCAAGAACCTGGGTCCTAAGACTTGAGGCTGCCTGGCTAGTTAGTGGTCAGCTGGATGGCAGAGAGGGAGAGGACAGCTGATATGTACTCTGGCAGAGGGAAGCCTTTGATTTGCTTGGATGGCCTGGCGGGTGTGAGAGCCTGGACAGCCCTGAAGTAAGCTGGCGTGGCTTGGGGACTGCAGCCTCCTGAGACTCCAGCCCCACACAGATGAAGCCAGGCCATCCC
Organism: Vulpes vulpes; assembly: GCF_048418805.1. NCBI lineage: Eukaryota > Metazoa > Chordata > Mammalia > Carnivora > Canidae > Vulpes > Vulpes vulpes. The sequence continues at coordinate 56,574,908 of NC_132795.1, forward strand.
TTCCTGCCTTGTGGACTGCTGTCTGACTCTGGGCCCTGCTTTCTTTCAGGGAGTGGTCCTTGCAGGTGGATGATACCCCTGGTCCCCTAAGAGGGTCTGTGAGGGTTTGCTTGGCTGGGAATATAAACAGAGCCACTGGCTGAGGTTGCTGGGGAGGCTGCCAGGCTCTGTTCCATGGACTTGCCTTCCCTCCTGTGGGGGGTGGGGGTGGCGAGTGAGCAGATTTCCTGGAAAACAACCCCTCTCCTGGAGCATGTCCAGAGGAGCCCCTTAGTCTTGATCTGGAGAGCATTTAATGAGCCCAGATAAGAAGGCCTGGGCGGCCCAGACTTTTCCTTTTGTTCTCTCCCTCCCAAATCTCTAGCCTCATTGGCATCCAGGTCCCCGTTGGGATCTAGAAGTGTGAAAGCCCAGGTAACTCTGGATTTGAATCTGGGGTCCTCCTGGCTTCCTGGGCCTGGGGAGGGGACCTTGACCTCATAAGGAAAAGGCCTTCCTGTGTTGTGAACTGGGCTGTGAGCTTCTGGGCTGCTCCTCCGGTGGCTGTGAGCTGGCTCTGTCTCAGACCACAGTTTCTAAGTCCTATGTTCTGTTTACCTAAACCAGCTGTCCTCCCAGCAGGTCCTAGCCTGAGCCTTTGAGCAGGAATAAGCACTGTAGTTATCCTGTGGAAAGGCCATGGGACCAGTCTGCCCAGGGGGACCTCGAGGTTCCTCCAGCGAGCTCCGTTTCCTTGTCTGTAAAATGGGATGAAGCACACATCTTTCTTACCCTATAGAGTTGTTTGTTTGTTTTTAAAATTTTATTTATGTGTTGTGAGAGACACAGAGGTAGAGACATAGGCAGAGGGAGAAGCAGGTGCCCCACAGGAAGCCTGATTTGGGACTTGATCCCAGGACCTGGGATCATGCCCTGAGCCAAAGCCAGATGCTCAACTATTGAGCCACCCAGGTGCCCCCCTACCGTACAGAGTTAGGATGAGGATCTTTCCAGGTGGCCAAGTGCGTGTGAAAGCAGTTTCATAAACCATTAAACCACACAGGTGTAAGGGATTATTATTTCATCTTTATTTTGCAAATGAGTTTTGAAAAAAGCAAACACACATGTTCTCCGAGACATGGATTATGAAGGCTGCCTTTGCATTAGTGCCCCAGAAGGGAAGCACTCTTACTGCTCATGATGTTTCCTGGAGCCTGACTTCTTTTCCTCAAGCCTTATTTCTTTGGGCTGTATTATCAAGGTGGAATTATCATCTTTTGGCAACATATTGGTGTGTTGTGGTGGTGGTGGTGGTGGTTTTTTTCCGCTCTTCGTTGACTCTGAAATAAAAAGTTTTTTAAACTGGCAACTTCCGCTATGCGCGGTTTGTAGCTTGTTGCCCTTTTTGGGAGGGCTAATTAGAAACTTGCTTTTGTTGGAAGTGCTCTTAAATTGCGTGGTCTCTTTTCTGCCTCAGCGCATGTAGCATAGTGACCATAGTTCCATCTGTCTGTGCGACTCAACTAAGGCTTGTCATTCGGCACCACGGGAGTTAATAGATCTGTGTGATTGTGGATGGATCCTAGGATCTGCCTTACCATGATTTTCTTACAGAGGCTCTAATGACAACTTGTTTTTTCAATCACGGGCATCTTTTTCTCAAAAATGGAGAGCGGGAAAGTTCTGGAAGCTGTGCAGCCTGGTTTGACAAGTTTTGTTCTACTCCAGTGCTGATAAGAGGGCTCTAGTGGGCCTCGTGCAGCTGAGGTCCCTGTGTCTGACGTTCTGTCCTTGTGTCTGCTGTAGGTCCTGGCTGTGAGTCAACCATGGCGCAGCAAGCTGCCGATAAGTATCTCTATGTGGATAAAAACTTCATCAATAACCCGCTGGCCCAGGCCGACTGGGCTGCCAAGAAGCTGGTATGGGTGCCTTCCGACAAGAGCGGCTTTGAGCCCGCCAGCCTCAAGGAGGAGGTGGGCGAGGAGGCCATCGTGGAGCTGGTGGAGAACGGGAAGAAGGTGAAGGTGAACAAGGATGACATCCAGAAGATGAACCCACCCAAGTTCTCCAAGGTGGAGGACATGGCTGAGCTCACGTGCCTCAACGAAGCCTCTGTGTTGCACAACCTCAAGGAACGCTACTACTCAGGGCTCATCTACGTAAGTGGGGCCCGGGGTGGGAGGTCTGGCTCTGTCCCTTCACCCTCATTGGCCTGGCGCTGGTGCCCTGGGGGAGTAGGGGGCTTGAGGAAAGCTGGGGTGACGACCTCGAACCTTATTCCCCCAGGGAATGTGTTTTGACCAGAGACAAGCATCAGGAGCGAGGCTTGCACCTGCAGCCCATGCGGCACATTAGTTCTGGTGCCGTAGCAGGCTTAGCATCTGAGAACGGCACGTGTGTAAGGCCCGGAGCCTGCAGAGGACAAGGAGCAGCCCTTTCTCTGTCTTCTGTCCAGTGGGGCCGCCTTCGCAGAAAGATCGCTTGTCACCGCTTTAGAAAACATCAGAAGAGGGGCATTGCCCCATCTCTTGGATACTAGGCTCCAAGATCTTATGGTCCTAGGGCCACAGAGTTCTTTCTAGTTCCTTCTTTCTTCTGTTCAGTTCCAAGGTATTTCCTTCTAGTTTTATCTCAGGTAGGGAAGAGATATCTGGCTCTTATTATTCCTAAAATAGCTCTTTGTTTGAATATGCTGTTACGTTCACCTTGGCCTTCTCAGTCTTGGAGCTGAATAAAAAACAGTTCTCAAAATGTGTTTGAATTGGAGGAAGAAAACATCTCTAGAGTCTTATAACCCTTTTGGTGGGAAGACCAAGCCTTGGATCTGGGGCTTTGTTGATGATCACATATGTAAATAAAGGACATGCTGGGCTCATCCTGGTACAAGGATGGTAAGTGGCCCCCTCAGTAAGCCATTTTATTTTCTCTATAATCTGAGGGTGACTTCAGCACACATTTCCGTAGGGCACTTCCCCACCACACTGGTCAGGGACTTCCGAGTGCCCTGCAACGTGCCAAAGTCCTCTGTGGAGCCATGGACCATCCTGGGTTGCCCAGAGCTCCTGATTGGGCCAGATAGCATACCAGAGCTGTGTTTCCATGCTGATTGCTAAATTGGTTTATGATAGGGAGGTTCTTAATCTCTTGCCATTGATGACTACCCTTTGGGGGATGAGCCTGATTAGTCAGGACCCACCAGTGAGGACATACACAGAATGGTCCTTCTGGAAGTCCTTTTTTATAAACCAGCTTAGTCCTATCTGCTCATATGGCAAGTGGGGAAAGCTGAGGCCCAGAGAGGGCCAGAGCCCAGCAGAGTCATACAGCCTGAGACTGGAGCTCAGGTATCTTGACCCTCAGCCTGGCTGCCTCTTTCTTCATAAGAACATTGTATGGACAGAATTAAAAGCCTCTGTCCCTAGGGATCTTGACCACTGAAATTCAGATTTGGAGGCTTGCAGAAAGACTAGGGACCTTTAAGGAAGCATTGCTTGTCTGTTTTGCCCGGTGGGAGCTGATTCCCATCATCTGGGAGTGGGATGCCTCCTGGGCAGCCTCCATTGCTCATTGCACCCATCCTGTTAGGCCCCTAAGCCGACGTGGGCTTTGCTTAGGGAAGCAGAGTGATTAACGGCGTGAGAGTTGGAGCCTCCAGGACCTGGTTCAGATCCTTTCCCCACCACACACCATGGCTACCACAAGCCTCACTTCTTCGCTGGTGAGAAGTGCTCAAGTGCCAGCCTGCACCTGGTTCACGGCAGGGCCTGGGCTCTCTTCTTAGTGAAGGCAGCTTGTCCTCTGTGAGGCCTTCACTGGTGTCTCTGTTCACCTTTGTTCTGCGAGGGATTTGGTGAGCCTGATGCTCATCGGGGGGCCTGCGCTTGCCGCTACTGGCTGGCTGCCCACGGTCTGCTCTCCCACAAAGGGAAATAGTACTAAAGTGTGTTCACTGTTAGTTGCTTCATCTTTCCTCTGAAAGCGTGGGTTGTCCTCGAGAGGCAGAACTCTGGTTGGAGGCCCGAACTCCTGCATCTGTCCCCTCCCGCGCCGTTCCTCCTGCTTCACACCAGCCCCCTTCCTAAGCATCCTCCCCAGAAGGGAAGTCGATTGTCTCTGCAATTGCCCTAATGGGGACCCCAGCAGGTGCAGAGCTGCGGGGGGGATCAAAGCCGCTGGGCAGGGGGCCACTGCCTCATTCACGGTCCACCTCTCTGCACACGTCGTTCCAAATTGCGACCCGGGAGCCTTTGTGCAGCGGGTTTGCCTGGTGTTGTGGGCGGCGTGGCTAATCCTGGCCCACAGCTGCTCTGCCTGTTTCCCTGGGGGGTGAGCTCTGGGATAGGGGGCGGCCGATCACAAAGAGCCTCTGTGGCCCGTGAATGGAGCAGCTCCCTGGCGTGGCCGTGGGGGAGAGAGCCACTTGCTCTCTGTCCGCACCTCCAGGAGCATCCAGAGGGAGGCTCGCCGGCAGGTCTCCATCTTCCCACCTGGGCTGTAGGGCTCACACCCACTGGTTTGATGAGATTAGCCCAGAGACCTTTGGAGCTCTGCAAAGAGAACCATCCGCAGGACCATCTGCCCACCCAGCTGTCAGAAAGCCTGGTCCCAGGAACCCCCAGTCCCCTTTTGCTGTCACAGCTGTTTGCAAACATCTGGCTCCGAGGCACACCCTAAAAGTGTGGCCATGTGTCCTTGGCTTTCATCGGGCTGATTTCCTAGAGTGTGGGTTTTCTCAAACCCCAGGAACAGAGCTCAATTGTTTCTGAGCTCCTGGGATGACCTCACTGCTCCCTGGCCGCCTTCCTCTTCATCCCTGCCCCCCAGGGAAAAACCAGAAGTCTCCCGCTTTTCTCTCATCTGCCTGTGATAACCCGCGCTGCAGGTGGCCAGCACCATGTGCAGACTGCTTTGCCTTGGAGCTTTCCCCCGTCCCTCGTGAAAAAGTAGTTGGAGGGAAGGCGAATGACCGATTATCCCAGGAAGAAAGAAAAGCTGAGGGCCCCGAATCCCCGCCTCCAAACAGAAGAGGCAGCCAAACACACTTGGTCATTTGCAAACTTGGCTGCTCTTCTGCACGCAGGCCGCTGTAGGTTACCGGGTGCCTCCCCAGTTCTGCTTCCTGTGTTTAACTTCTGCTTGCAAAGTCCAAGTGCCATTGCCCTTGGCCCAGGCTGGGAAGGGCCTTTGTCCTCCCGACTGGTTCCTGTGTGGAACCTGTCTTTAGGTTCAGCCACTAGATCCATCTTTTGTTTGGGCAGGACTAGGGAGGCCGGGGCTGGAGGGGGCCGGGTTGGCCCATAGCACAGCGCCCCTTAGGTGTTGGCTGCTGTAGGATTGAGGGGCACAGCCCCAGACAGTGAGGTGATATGACGCAAACAGAAAGACAAGGGTGCAGAGAACTGGCCCCTGACCAGGATGCTCTGCACTGGTGGTGGCGGGAGAGCCAGGGCTGCTCCCAGCTCTGCCTTGAACTGCCTCCTGACCCTCAGCTGTCACTCCACAGAGTCAAGGGCCATAGGTGTGTGTGAATCTTGGCTTTGCGCGGCTGCTTCTGGTCCTGTGGTGCATTGTCCTCAGAAGACGGTGCTTGGGTTGCTCTGGAGGGTTAAAGACAGCTGCACCCCCCCAGATGAACACCTGCCACCTGGGTGGTCTCAGGAGTCTTGCCCAGCTTGTGAGGGGTCTCTTTTCTTCTTCTTTCTTCTTTCTTCTTCTTCTTCTTCCAGGAAGAAGGATCTTGGAAGAAAAAGAAGCAGGTTATTAGGGAAAGAGTAGTCACAAATTAATGTGAATTGACCATAAGACGCTGAAGGAAGATCTGTCTAGATGGTTGCCGCTGGCATCTGCCCTCCTGACCTGCTCACAGCGCTGTGCTGGGTGCTGTGCCAATCCTGATAACTACTCTGTGAGGCAGCCGCGGGTCTGTCCCCGTTTTGGAGATTGAAAAACGGAAGGGAGAGAGGTTAAGAAACTTGCCTTGCTGGGATTGGAACTCAGGACATCTGACCTTGGGGTCTGATTTTTTAACCTGGTCAGACCAGCCTTGGAGTACTGGGTGGGAATGTTTTGGGGTGCCTCACATCAAGGGTGTTGGCTAAGTGGGCTCCCCTTCAGAGGAGACTCGCGTCTTGGAGAAGGCTCACTGGGGACGGGGAAATGATCTTTGAGTTTTTGAGGATTGCCATGTGAATGTCTCTAGAAGATTTGAGGGAGAGAGCTGTCTGTAATATGTCCTATCCCACAGAAGATCTGGTTGGGTGGGGTGGGCCATGAGTTTTTCTCAGTGCTGGAGAAGTTGAGGCTTGAATATCTTCATGAGAGGCCTTCAGGGCAGAACACTTGGTGTTTCTGCACAGTTTGCTTGCTGCAGCCGAATCCTTTTCTCTCTGCATCTCATGATGACAGACACATCTCTTACTGTCCTTGGATCCGAGTTTTGTAACCAGATTTCTACTCTCTTGCTGTGTGCGGATCTCGCCCGAGGCACCAGCTTGTTGGCACGCAAAGCTGACAGCGATCACGCAGTTGAGGGAGGACCCTCACCCAACACGCAGAGCTGGTGGTGGGCGCCGCTACACCTGCAGCAGGGCAGGGCACAGGGAGCGAGGGGCTGTAGGGGGTGCTTTCACATCAGCCTGACTCCCGGCCCTTGTTGGCAGGAACTTTGCCACAGAAGTTTGCACGCTATCAAGAATCAAGACTTCCTAACCCATTTCTGTTTGCTCCTCTTTTCTTTAGACCTATTCAGGCCTGTTCTGTGTGGTCATCAATCCTTATAAGAACCTGCCCATCTACTCCGAAGAGATCGTGGAAATGTACAAGGGCAAGAAGAGGCATGAGATGCCCCCCCACATCTATGCCATCACAGACACCGCCTACAGGAGTATGATGCAAGGTGAGTGCCTCAGCCTTCCTGGTGGCTGAGTCTTCACCTGCAGCCTCATGAACACCGTTGCAGGTGCTCATTCACATTCAGTGTCACAGTGATCTCTTAGTGGCGCCGTGCATTATGCATTATGGAGACCTTTGAGCTGGTGTGTGAGAACCAAGGCCAATGGCTATCAAAGGACGTGTTTATATGTTGAGAGAGTGTTCTAGAAGCTTTAAAAAATACAATTCCTAATTATTGCAATTTCTCATTCTTGTCCAGACTCTGTGCCAGTCTCCTCACTTCCAGGCCCCTTCTTCTACCAGTTACTCCCTTTCCTCCTGGCTTTTCATATCTTTTCTTCTTGCTCCTTCCCCACTGTCGAGAAACATGCTTGAGTTTTTCCCATCATTAAGAAACAGACACCAAATCTCCTGGGTTCTGCACCTCCTCTGGTTTGTCTCTGCTGTCTCTCTGATCATCATGTGGAGCTTTGTAGAGGAAGTGCCTGCTCCACAGGCCTCCCTCACCCCTTCTGCAGATTGTCGGACAAAGGTTACCCTCCCTTCTGCATTGCTAAATCCACGGTACTCATGTGTTCTTCTCTTACCTAACCACTCCCCAGCGTTGGACAATCTTGACCAGTCCTTTGGAAAGCCCTTCCTTCCTGTGTGACCCTCTTTCTGGTTCTCCAAATCGGTGCCTGGCCCTCTGCATGATTCTCTCCTGCCCCTCTCTTGCCTCTGCGCATTGGTGCCCCTCAGGGCCTCATCGCTCGCTCCTGTATTCCTCTGGATGCTGGACACATCCACTCGAATGGCTTTGCCAGCACATTCTGGCTGAGGACTGGGACTCAGCAGCTCCCTTTGCTTTGGCTGCTGTTTCTCCAGCCACCCAGGTCCGGAACCTGGCTGCTCCTCCCCTCTCTGCTCTCTTTCTACCTCCTTTTCTCGGGTCCATTAGCACTGCCTATAGATTTAATCTCCTTCCATATTTCTCACCCCCTTGCCCCTCTTTTATCCTGTGGCCATGACCTCAGTTATGGCCTCCCAACGGTTTTCGCCTGCACTGTTGCTGTGACCTCTTAACCTTCACTTTTAGAGCCCTCCCTCTACTTTCAGCAGAGGGTCATCTTTCTAGAATGCAAATCTGATCAAACTCCTTGATTTGAAATCTTGAAAAAAACTCGAAAAGGCTCCTCATGGCCCCAGAGGTAACCCCAGAACCCACTAGCCACAAACAGTGCCCTTGTAATTGGCTTCCTGCCTTCCTCTGACTTTCCTGCCACATGGACCTGCTTACATTTTTCTCCCGGGCCTTCCTGCATCCAGCCACCTTGCCCATGCCAACTACTTGCAATGCCTGGCAGGTCCCTAATCTCTTTTTTTTTTTTTTTTTTTTTTTTTTCCTAATCTCTTGTTAAACACAAGACTTTGTGTTTAACTTTGTATCCTCCCTGCCTTCCAGGAAGGATATCTGGGCTAGATTTAGTGATACTTTGACTTAGGTGTTTACACATTTGGTTTTCTCTCCTAGACATGGACAGGGCCCGTGTCACCTATATATTCTCGAGCTCAGCTGAGTGCTTGGCATGTGGTGGCATTTCGTGTAATTCCCGGTCAAGCCCAACTTCCAGGCAGGGCTGAATTCTCATGACTTCATATCGATAGTGGTTTTCCAAATCCTCGTACATGTGCATATTTTTTTTTCCTTTAAAATTGCAGTGAAGCTGGGCAGTGGTGGTAGAAAACCTTGCTGTATTAGCAGAGTCAATCCCTGGTGTAGCGGTTTGAAGGGACAGTGAGCAAGTCTGTCTCGTTCTGCACGGTGTTGTGGGGAAGGCATTTCATTGCCAAGCTTGATGAATTATGCAGGACGTACAAGTTGGGCCTAGCCTTTGACTTATGTTTATGTCTATGAAAATTTCTGGAGGAAGCCAGCCCTTTAGTTTTAAAGTAGGGTGTGTGTTTCAAAGTGCTAACTAAAGCAGTCTGGTGGGAGAACATTCTGTGAGATTCCAGAAGACCCTGAGTCTGTGTCTCTAGAGGTTATGAGTCAGTTTTCTCCTAGCTGTGCTAATTGGCCTGGTGCAAATTCACCCTGGAGTCTTCCTGAGCCCTGCGCTGCTGAATTAGGGCATGTTCCCTTCCTCGGATCCTGGATTTGAACGGTTTTCTAGCACATGGGCTTCCTTGACTGTCAGGCAAGCCATTATCGTAAGAACAATGTCATGATGCAGAGCGTGGCAACAGCCTCTGGAGTTCTGGGAACTGGACTCCCAGCCTTTCTTCCGACAGCCTGCATGACTCCTTCTTGAAGAGATTTGACCAATTTTTATCCAATGACAAAAACATTTAAAGGGCCAAAAGTCAGCTCTGTAGGTTGGAGGTCATTGAAATAAAGAGAGCGATCTGCAGAAGGCTGGAGCTTTCCTTTGTGTTGACCAGAGAGTCTTGGCCATAGCAGAATGGCCTTGACAGGAAGCCATGAGCTCCCCAAATTATGAGAGCAAGCGGGAAGGTGTTTCATTCTTTGGAGACCAGGGATGGAAATCCATTCTGGGCCCAGGAAGCCAGAGGTGCTGGTGCCTCTTTTTAATGATCTGTGGGGGTGCTGGGTCCCCGTAATCTCTGACCTTCAGCCTGCGAGCCTTTCCCTCCCCTCCTTCATGAATGCCGGACTTGGTGCAGCCATTAGCCTCCGTGGGGACCTACTGAGAACATTTCCAAATCCCTTCTCGTTGTCTACAGCTGACCTGCAAAGCACTTAGCAACAGGTTTTTTTTTTTCCTTGGAGCAGAGAGGAAGTTATTTAAGAGAAGTTGGCTCTCCTGTTAAGGGTAAGGTGGTTCACTAAGCAAAGAAGGTTCTTGAGAGGAGTTGTGGTTGTTGCCCTAAGTCAGGTGTGGACAGTGATGCTTCAGGGTCAGTGGGCTGTTAGGGTGAACTCCTTAGCACAGGCTCTGTGGGGAGAACAGGGGTGTTCTCTGCCCCTCACCTCTTAAAAAGCACCTCTTAGTTCCTTTTCTGCTTTTTCTCTAAACGGGAACTAGAAAAGGGTTTCCTCCCTGAGCTGCCTGTGGCTTATGGCATACTAGCACTAACTCTGCCAAATAAGGTAGTTGGTGTCTTTGTCTGGGGACTTTTATGAGATGAGCTCCTTTTGCCTGTTCCTGGGGCCTCCCTGTCTTTCATCTGTGAGTCCTGATGAGTGCCGCTTGTCCTGTAGTTAGTATTAGTATTCATTTTTCACTTTGAAAAGCTGCCCAGTTTGGATGATAAATCATATGGTCACTCTGCCTGTGTATCAGACTAAGTAAGCCAGGGTTTCTCAAACTTGGCGGACTTTAGCTTTGGGGCCGGAGAATTCTCCCTTGGGTGTGGGGGGCTTGTTCTATGCATTGTAGGATATTTAGCGGCAACCTGGCCTCTACCTACTAGATGCCAGCAGCTCCCTCCTTCTTCTGGTGACAACCAGAAATGTCTGCAGACATTGCTACCAAATGTTCCCAAGGTGGGCAGGGGTGGGCCAAAGTGCCCCCACTTGAGCACCACTGGACCAAGCACTGCAGATTATTTTTATTGAGTATCGACTCCTGTGGATCAGTAATGCCTCTGGGCCTGGCATGTCAAAGATTCAAGACTCAAAGCCAAGGAATGTTGGGATAGATTAGTGCTGTCTGCCATGGGCACGGGATGGGGCATGGCAGCATTGGCACGCTGGAGGAGTCCATGGAGATAGGACATAGAAAGTGCCAGAATACCAAGAGGTCTAGTACATTATTCTGGCACTGGAGTCCAGGGGGAGGGATGAGACATGTTTGTACCCAGACATCTGGGGCCATGGCTATATGACAAGACAAGCTGCTACCTACACCTGGTGCCAGCACGGCTTCAGCAGGTGTCAGGTGTCTTGCGAGTTGAGGGGAAGGTGTGGCCACTGAGGCCAGAGGTGGCGGGGAAGGCATTGCAGAGGTCGGATTCTGTGGAAAGGCTGGCAGGTATGTGTCAATAAGCGGTTCCAGGGCAGCCCAGACGTGCCTGGCAGTTTTGTTTGTTTTAATCCTCAACCTTGGGTTTAATTAAAGTCCCATGGTAACTTGGTTGGTTTACCCTCCCAACCCTGGCTTTTCCCTTTGGTTAATTTGTTGTCCTGGCCAGTAATGGGTCTTCCTGCCTTGGGGATTGAACCGTTCCTTGGGATTCGGTAAAGGCACATTGAGGATGGGCATGAACTCTGTGTGGCTGTCCCTCTCTGGGCAGCGGCAGCCCCGTGGGGCATGGGGGTGTGTCCCAGGGCAGGAGCAGCGCATGGTCTATATAAGGTGTGACCTGGTTGGGAAATGGCGCTTCTGGCTTCCTCTGGGACCTGGCCTTCCAGGGTCTCCCTCTGGGGGTAAGGGTGTACGTGGGTTCTGAAAGGAGAACACCCACTGAAGAATCTGTTCTCTCCCCAGAGAGACTAGCAGAAAACCTCAATGTTGATTAGGTAAAATGCCAGGTTTGGTTCACTTTCGGTGATTTCATGGTATTTTAATGAGCTCCCAGCAATTCTGGGGGAGTGGTAGCAGGGTCTGCTTTCATTCCAGGCCTAACCTAATCTGAGAACTATTTAACCCTTGACTCTGTGCTAGTCCCACCCCTGCTGCTCGGTGGAAGCTGCGCGGGAAGCGGCTGGTCACCAGGCAGTGGCCCAGTGTCCACTGCGTGTCCACGTTCTGTCAGTTGGTTGACTAACCTTTGAGGGCAAACAAGGGGTAGAGTTCTAGCACTAGCCTCACATCCGAAGGCTTCGGGCCAGAAATAAAGATCTACCTGTCCAGGGCCCGCAGAGTCAGCCCCAGAAACCAGGGTCTCCCGATTGCCGCCCTGGTGCCTGTCCCCCGGGGCTACTGCCCCAGGTCCTCTGGCTGTGTCTGGAGGACTGCTGGCCAGCCGGCTGGCTGCAGGCCCTCACTCCCTCTCCACATTCTCCCTGCCAGTTGCTTCTGGGGAGCTGTCTGCTTTCCAAGGCCTTCTTGAGGGTGGGAAGCACCGTGTGGGTGAGGCGCTGGGGAAATGCTTCAAGGGTACAGTGAAGCATGACTGCGAGCACACTCACCAGGACCGGCGGCTGAGGCAGCCACAGATGTGATGACTCCACTTGAGCAGGAACGCGCCGGCCAGGAGGCTTGGGCCCTGCCAGCGAGCCCTGCCCGCCGCCGCTGCACACAAAGGGCCCGCTGTCTGCGGGGAGCTCCGGAGCCAGGCCCCGAGTGCCCGTCTGTGCCGTGGAGGCCGCGGGTGCCGCGTTGGCCCACCCCAGAGGGGCGCGCTCCCGGCCGCACATGGTCACTGTGCGCTCACCAGGCCTGGCCCAACGGGAGGAGGTCCTGAGAGGCAGGGAGATGAACTTGAGAGAGAGAGCAAGCCAGCCCGGCACGGGCAGGGAGCCCCACCTAGCCCGGGGGCTGGGGCAAAGTGTGAGGGGCTTTGGCCAATGACCCAGCACCTCCACAAGTAAAGTCACCGGCACCAGTTTGCTGGGCCTCTGTAAGCCTCAGCCTGAGGAGCAACTTGCCTTGGGAGCAAGACGTGTGTGAGGAAGAGCGAGCTGGGTTTGCACTGGATTTGGGTTGGGGCCTGGCTCTGTCGGTCCCTGTGGACTAGGGGGCCACTTTCACTGAGCCTTCCTTTCCCTGTGGCCTCTTGGCTTAGTGACGCCTACTTCCTTGGAGGGTTATTGCAGGGATGACCCAAGGTATATGTGGATGGTGCCGGGCCGAAACGAGCGCCCCCTGGAAGGTAGTGGGGAGCGCCTGGAAATGCAGCCTCTTGATCGAACCGCCCCTGCCCTCCCTGCACTGCATTCTTTCCCTCCACGCTCCCACTCTCTTAATGCAGGTGATAACCAAATGCTTCCTCCAGGCGGACTTCTTCATCTCTAGGAGGCCTGTGAGAGCTGGGGCTCCGGGTGGCAGCACACACAGGAAGTGACTTGTCAGAGGCGCCTCCCTGCAGGGCCGAGTAGCACACGGGCGTGCGCAGGCAGACGCGGCCTCAGACTTGTCCCGTCTCGTCTGCGGCCCCAAGCAGGCTGCAGGAGGCCCGTGGGCCCACGTGGCTTCAGGGGGGCCTCAGGGGAACGACATGCCCTTGGGAGGCAGCCCTTGAGTGACACTGAAGGGATCCTCTGGCCATGTGTGGTGGGGACCCGGGGTGGGGGGCCTGTGACCCTAGCCCTGGGCCCAGCAGAACCCGGACCACTGCCCTGCTAGGCCCCCGGAAGCAAAGCCTGCTCCTTGGAACGAGGCTGCTTAGTTATGATGTGGTCATGCCTGCCAGTCTCATTTCTGTAAAATCTTTCTAGAAGAGGAATCTGTGGCTCACAGATCCTTTTCAAGGATTCAGCTTTATTTTGGCTTACTTTTCTGTTTAGTTTTTTAATTTCAACCCAGTAGGCCTATTGTGCTTTGCACCAGGCCACCTGAAGTCGGGGACAAGAATGAAGTGCTCTTCAGGAACTGAAATTTTGAGGGTGGTCGAAGACATGGCATCTCTGTTACCACCCCTCACCCCCAAACAACCAGAAGTCACCTGCACAATCAGTAATGGCTGAGCTGCTTTGTGCTCTTAATGCCCCCTGGACGTGCTCCTCCCAGGCTGCCTGTGAACCCTGCTTACCGCCGTTTTTCCTGTTCTCTCAGGTTCTGGCTCTGAGACTCCAGCGGAGCCGTGTTCCAATAGGTCAGGACTGAATGTTGGTGTGTTCAGAATAAAGGGTTGCTTTCCTTCCCCCTGCCCGATTTCTGGAATTAAGCTGTCAGATGAGAACAGGACCAATTGTCTAAAGAAAAAAGTCAGTGCTCAAAGTCTGCAGGCATGAAAGTCAGGATTCATTAAGTGGCTTCTGTAAAATTCTTCTGGTCTGGACCAAGGCTGTTGGCCCAGTGTCCCCCTTTGCAGAAAACTGAGGACCCTTGGTGCTCCTTTGGGCGACAGTCAGTACTGACCGGGGCCCTGTATGTCATGCCAGCCAGACTTTGTGACTCGATGAAGATCTGGTTTCCACCCTGAAGCCAGTCCACAAATACAGCAGGGCCAAGGTCTAAGCTGAAAGCCAAGGACAGAGGTTGTGCCCTGGGAGTGAATTCTCGCCTAGCAGTTACCAACACACTGTTCATTTCATTTGATCGACCCTTGTCAAGGCGACGGGAGCAACTGGCTTCTTTAGGATGTGTCTCTCCATGCCATTACTGTTCACCTCCTGGCACAGATGTTCCTGCCATTCTCCAACAAGCCTGATGAAACTCATCCCAAGGGCATTTCGCAAAGCCAGAGCTTTGCCTGGTACTGTCCACCTTGTTCTCAGCGTCCTGTTGGTCTTCCTTCCTACGCTCTGCAGAGCTGTGGACTGGGGCTTGTCTGGGACTCTGCTGGGACCCCCCAAGTCTCTCTCTCTTTTTTTTTATTTTTAAGATTTTATCTTTCATGAGACACACACAGAGAGAGGCAGAGATAGGCAGAGGTAGAAGCAGGCTCCTTGCGGGGAGCCCAATGCGGGGCTCAATCCCAGGACACCAGGATGACACCCTGAGCTGAAGGCAGACGCTCAACTGCTGAGCCACCCAGGTGCCCTCTCTCTTTCCTATTGCTCCCCAAGGGGAATGTGGTTCAAGAGCAAAGCAGACTGACCTCCAGGTCTGGTCTCTCTGAGCATCCCAGTGGTGTTTGCTGTGGGCTGTCTGCACTCACATGTGACTTTTGAATTTCCCTCCACCCTGACAAACCTGTCTGAGCTGTCTCAGCAGCAGTCCCACACAGAGAACGTTCTCACTCCCAGCCCTGCCCATGGACAAGGTGTCTGAGCAGCCAGCAGTTGTTCCTGGCAGGTGTCCCTGCGTACCGGGAGCTCGGCAGCTCAGCTCGGCTTGTGTGAGTGGCTGGGTGCATTTTGGCTGAGAGAGGGCTTGTTTGGGACCTCGCCTGCCCTCTACCATAATGAAAGTTGTAAGTGTAGGCCCTGGGGCTTCTTTCTAATTATTGAGGGTGCCTGCTGGGGGAGGTGCCTCTTCTCCGCCTCTTGGCCTCCTGGGACTAGAGACGTGGGCTGCCTCAGTGGGGTTCACACACGGCCTCACCTGGGGGAGGGTGTGGGTGGAGACTCTGGGCCAAGTCCAGCTGTGTTCCTGCTGGGGTTGCTGCTGAGCCAGCATCTCCCTGGTCTGGGCCTACCTTTGTGCCTTGGAGAGGACATTGCTGGCAACCACGCTGCGTGCTCAGGAGCCAGGGGCAGTGGGTGGCTCAGCAAGCAGGCTGCCAGAGGCTCCATGACCCAGGGGAACTGGGTCTTGGCGTCGGTGTGCAGCCTGTGCCGACATGGAGCACCAGCTGTACCTACTGTTCTCACCTCCCTACTTATCCCCAGGTGCCTGTAGCCCAAGCTCGTGAATGGGGCTGGCTCTGGGCAGAGTCCCAGATGAGTTTATAAGGCCCCCAACACTTCCTGAGAGAGTGGACAGCTCTTTCATTGCAGCCTGGGGCAGGAGTGCTGGTGGCTCCGGGCCTTCCCAGCCCTCTGAGTTCTGAGCTTGAACCCACAGGTCTTTCCACATTTTGAACCTGGTGAAAGACTTTGCGTTTTGGCCCATGAGATCCTGACACTCATGGGAGTCTGGGGAGAACTGACTCTGGAGCCCAGGGATTTGCCCTGGGCAGCCTGATGCTTCCTGTCCCAGGCGACAAGGAGCAGGAGTTCGCACAGTGAGCGACCCAGGGTGGTGGAAAGTGTAGGCCTGTTGGTCGTGCGTCACCTCGTCAGCCTCACCCCACGCAGGTGTGTCAGCCAACCTGAACCTGCCCTTTGCTTTCCCTTTTTCTTGGCCCACGGCCATTGATCAAGCCTGGTTGGCCTGAAGACAGATCCTGAGGGCACAGTGCTCATCCAGGTGTGCCTCCAAGAGCAGGTCCGCAGGAGGCCCGAGAGGTTTTATCTCAGAGTTTGATGAGTCAGTCCCGGCAGCGGCTGTTGGTGGACCAGGCCCGGTCTCTTCCTTCTGTACTTCCTGTTGGGGCTGATGTCACCACTCTGTGAGCCTTGTGGCCTTTTATGGACAAGAATCAGCAGCTCCTCTTGCTGAGGAAGTGAACGATAAATAAAGCCCCTAGCATACGTCTGTACCTGGGGTGAGAGACCTGTGGTCAGGTTTCCCCTCCTCCCACCTGCGTTGGGCCTTCTGAGCTGGTTGGAAACACCTGTCTGCATTGGATGTCCATCAGCTCCGAAAGGCCTCTGGGGGCTTGGGGTTTAAAAAAAAATCAGGAGAGGGAATGGCCTCATTGCTGAACGTGTAACTTAAAACCTTTTTGTTGTTGTTCGGGGGATGGTGCACAGTGCAGAGCTCTGGAGGTGCAAAAGGCCTGGGGTTATTAAGGACAATGTTTCCAGGCACCTGGGCTGTTCTGCATGCTTCAGGCATTGATGTCATTCAGTCCTTAGAGCAGCCCTGCTGGTGAGGCCCTGGCCTCTGATTCTGAGAGGCCAAGGGGCCAGGCATCTCCATGGGGAGTGCAGAGTGGGAATCTCTGTCCTCTCTCTTCTGGCACTGCTCTGCATGCCTGGACAGTGGTCTGCTAAGGGTGCTCTGATGAACCCTGTCTCCACTACGCAGACAGCTCTGGTGTTCATCTCCTGTTCTTCAAATGAAGAATTCGAGAAGATTGTATCTGAGGCAAGGCTGCTGATTCTCTTAAAGAGTTGAAAATCACTATAGAGAGATTCGTGTCCTGTCTCTACTCAACTCCCACCAAGTTAGGGACCAGGCAGGACGGGTTTGGGGCCTCTGGCAGGCTAACATGCCTTCATTCCGGGAAGGAACCCGTTTCCCAGAACTGGGTTGTCTCTGGTGGGTGTCCTCCGTGGTTCTGGGCCATGAGGTTCCTGTCTAGCTGTCTGTCTCCTGGTGTGGCAGAAGGAAGGGCATTTTTCATTTTTTTTTAAAATTTTTATTTATTTATGATAGAGAAAGAGAGAGAGGCAGAGACATAGGCAGAGGGAGAAGCAGGCTCCATGCACTGGGAGCCCGATGTGGGATTCGATCCCAGGTCTCCAGGATCGCGCCCTGGGCCAAAGGCAGGCGCCAAACCGCTGTGCCACCCAGGGATCCCGGAAGGGCATTTTCAGACAAGCCTTCAGTCTCATAGGCCCAAAGGAGGACTTCGGTCACAACAGCAGACTGAGCCCTGGAGTGTGTGTGCCGTGAGGTGACCGTGTGGGGAGGGGCTGAGGGAGTGGGTGTTCGGGAGGGTCCCCGCTGGAATGCACTGGAGTGTGGCAGAGTAAACTGAGGCAGAGAGCTTGTTGGCGGCTGAGAATTCTGACCATTCAGTACTGGGAACAGATGCTTCAGAGCTCAGGAGCAAGCCCAGAAGCACTGTGAGAACAGACACGCAGAACAGGGACGGTGCCTGCCTTATTCACTCTCAGGTTGTGGTGAGGCCACAAGATGACAGACCCAGACTCACTGTAAGAACTGAAAGGGCCTTTCGAGACTCACGGGGCCACGGTGTCCTTCACTGTAGACAGGTGGATTTGGGCTGCCAAGCAGTGGGGATAAGAGCTGAGGTGATGAGACGGGCCTCCATCAATTTTCCCCTGCAAAAGCATTTGCCCACAAGAATATTCTGGCAAAGTGAACTGACGCTTCTTTAAAGTGTAAAATGAAAGTATGGGCATGTATCCTTTTGGGTTGTGTCGATAGTTATGCTTCAGGGATTGGAGGTGAAAGGTCAGGAGCGGAGGGAGTGGTGGTGGTGGGGTGGATGTAGATTGCATAGAATTTGGGTCTCAGATTGGAAATTGAAGCACATGCAGGCCTCTGTGTATGTACTGATATGTGCAGGTGCGCAGGCACCTGCGTACCCCCCCCCCACGTGTCCGTGTTTACGTGTGTGCTTGTATGTGCTCGTGTGTGTTGCCTGTGCTCATGCGCATCTTTGTCTCTGCGTCCTCGTGCAGCTTGTCCATGTCTGTGTGCGTGTGTGTGCACATGCCCGTGTGTGTGTGTGTGTGTGTGTGTGTATGTGTGTGTTTGTGGGGCTCTGCTTCCTGTTGTTCAGCAGCCCAGCATCTGACTCCTCCTCACACAATTAGAGGAATTCCAGCCATCCCAGGGACGGGGCCTGGACAGCCCTGGGAAAACGGTTCCTTCTGGAAGGGATGGGAATGTTTCCTTTTATGGTAGCATCGGCTGCTGCTGCCTTACAGCTTGCCAGCACGCGCAGGTACATTCTTGCCCACTTGTGGAGCAGTGACTAAACATGCCTGCAGCCGGGGCTGGCGCGGGGTGGCAGGGTGGGGTGGGGTGGTGGGGGGTGGGCAGTGGGGGAGGCCAGGCCTGGGGATCACAGCCCTGCGCATTCCAGACCGTGCCAATTGCCACACTGTCTTTGGTGGGGGGGGCAGGTGATGGCGACTGCCCCGTCTTCCAGCCCTCAGCCCCTGCCTCGTCCCATCTATCTTATGGAGATGCTGTGGAGGCTCCTGCGACCCTGGCCACCTGGTCTCTGTTTTGTGGGAATGTGGAGACAGGGGCCGGGAGTGGGGAAGCAAGGTTGCCTGCTCTGGGCAGTTCCACAGTGGTGAGCTGGGTGTGCGGTACGTGTGTGAGGGTGCCTGGCTGAGTTCCCTTGCACCCCTGCACCGTGGATTTCTTGGGGGGAGGGTGGGAGCAGCTGCCACTGGTGTCGGGTGTGTGGCTCATATTTGCCTCTTGTTCTGCATGTCCTCTTCCCCCCCACCCGAGTGACCGTCAGTTGGGGGCAGAGATGGTAGGAATGCCCAGCCCCGTGTGCTTGCTGAGGTGGGCACATTGGAGGCTTTCCTGGCGACCAGGAAAGTGACCCAGCAGGTGACCCAGCTGAGTGCTTTCTGTTGGTGTTGAATGGCTAAATCCGTCTCCTGAGGCTGTGCACACAGGGAGCCATGAGTCACTCCCCACTGTCCCATTCTGCAGGGCCTGGCCGGCCAGGGGCAGCTAGTAAGCTTGTCCTTCCAGGTCCCCAACGTTGGGTTTCATGCAGTACCTCTAATGCTAACAGTGACTAGTCCTCCTCTATTACTCCTTAGCTGGTACTCTATTACTCCACAGCTAGTAGTCTTCTATTACTCCTTGAGTAGTGCTTATTACTCCTTGGCTAGCACTCCTCTCTTATTCTTCAGTTAGTACTCCTCTATTACTCTTTAGCTCCTATTCCTCTATTCCTGCTTGACCAGTAGTCCTCTGTCACTCCTCCACTAGCATTCTTCTGTTACTCCTCAGCTAGCACTTCTCTATTACTACTTGACTAGTCTTCTGTTATTCCTCGACTAGTACCCGCTACTTCCCTATTACTTCTCAGCTAGTACTCTTCTGTTACTGCTTGACTAGTACTCCTATGACTCCTTGACTAGTACTCCCACTGCCCTGACAGTGCCACCACCACCCATCGTGGAGACTTCATGACGGAGTAGTAAACTGCAGCCATGTGTGGAGTTCATTGTTTCCTTGCCGGGTTCTTTTCATCTGTTACTTCTGTTTTCCAAGCTAAACTTGCCAGGGAGCTAGTAGCATATTTACTCTATAGATAAGGAAACTGAGACATGAGGTTGAAATGCCTCACTGCAGCTCAAATATTAGTAAGTGGCCTGGTCCAGGATTTGGCTGGTTTGACCCCAAGGAGTTGAGGGTATGACATGGGGTGGGATGAAGAGGGAAAAAAATAAGTTTGTCTTCTCAGTTATCACTTTAAAATTGCCCCCACCCCCGCTCTGAACCAGGTCAGCCCAAACACCTGCAAGCATTTCTGTCAAACTTCGCTTGCAGAGTGTGGACGTTACTGTTCTTCCAGCAGCGAGGGGAGTGGGCTGTTTATATCCTTCCTTGCTCACTGAGGTGCAGCTGGAGACTGTTGCTGAAAGATCCCGACAGTCGGGCCTCGAGACCCAGCTTGTCCCAGAGGCCGGTCGGAAGCTGTGATCTTGTTCCTTCCATGCGGCCCCTGCACCAGCGTCACGGCCCCCATGTGCCAGACACCGTGGGGGCTTCGTACATGTGTGCTCTCCTCCCCATCACACGAGGGGCCTGGGGCTCTGGGCACCCGTGCATGTGTCTGGGGGGCCCATGCACCCCGAGGGCCGATCCACTACGAAGCCAGCCTTGTCTACCCCAGCCCGCACCCAGCCGCTTCACCTGTGATCCTTGTTTGAGTGAGGACGGGACGGTACTTCCCACACCTGCACAGGCCTCCTCTCCCTGTGGCACCCACCCCAGTTCAGAGCACACAGCGCCCCCGCCCCAGTTCAGAGCACACAGGTCTCCCCTGCCCCAGTTCAGAGCACACGGGGCCCCCCGCCCCAGTTCACAGCACACGGGGCCCCCCTGCCCCAGTTCAGAGCACATGGATCCCCCGCCCCAGTTCAGAGCACATGGGTCCCTCGCCCCAGTTCAGAGCATACCCCACCCCTCAATACTCAGTGCAGCAGATTCCTGGGGAGCTTCCTGGGAGGGGGCCTCCTAGGGGCCGGGCAGGTGCGAGGGTGGGCAGTCTGAGCTCCTGCCACCTGTCCATGTCCCTCCCTCATCCAATGAGGCATTGGGTCGGTGTCACCGGCTGGTGTGCGGGGCCCTCCGCAAAGGGCAGTAGTCAAGGCTTTCTGCTTCTGTGAAACGGGCCGCTCTTCAGAAGCCCGAGGGGGAGGCTTTTGTATCCCGTAGAAGTTAACGTGATGTTTTCTTTGTTTCAGACCGAGAGGACCAGTCCATTTTGTGCACGTAAGTGTTTCCGCCTGGGGGTCGGGCCTATGTCACCCCAATTTGTTCTGACTCTGAGGGCTCCTACCCCAACCCAGACCGATGGGTAACATTCCCTGTCAAGCCTCCATTCCTTCCCCAAGGGATGTGTCTTAATTGAGGTAGTAGGTTTGCTCTCGGCAGCCCCCCAGCACGGATGAGCTTTATTTCAGGGTCAAAGACTGGCTCACCCTCCTCGGAGGAGCCAGTTCCCAGTGTGGGGAGGTTCATATCAGGGAGAGGCAGGAGTCTTCTCAGCAAAGCACAGTTGGGAACTGACTGGCCCCTCCGGAACACATTCCTTCTGGTTCTGAACAGTGGCTTTCTTTACCTGCTTTGCAGCAGACACTGGGGCTGCTTGCCCTCCTCTGAACCGAACAAGGAGATAGATAAATAAACCCTGTTGCTGGGGGAGCTGATGGCACAGAACATTCCTTCAAGGGGTTTCGAAGGGACATGTATAAGTGCCTTTGGCCTCTGAGTCAATAGCTGCCTAAAACTGATGCCTGAGACTTGTGGACACGAGGGCTGCCAAGTGACCAGGGCAGGCAATGTGTTTGATTGTACTGCTGTCCGGCTGCCCGAGGGCCATGGGAAGCGGCCAGAGTGAGGATCCCAGAACCCAGCATTCATCTGCCTCTTCCCTTTCCCGCCGCTAGGTGTTGTTGGGTCCCCCACTAATAGCCAGCAGAGTGGGAGATAGTGGAGCGCGGTACGTTGGGCAAGGGACAGACTTTGGGGATTTGGCCGTGTCTCCCCTGAGAACTTTCATGGCTGTCTCGGCAGGGGTGAGTCTGGAGCTGGCAAGACAGAAAACACCAAGAAAGTCATTCAGTATCTGGCACACGTGGCCTCCTCACACAAGAGCAAGAAGGACCAGGTGAGTGCGGGCCTTCCTCCCATGGAGGCGCCCGATCCTCCCGAGGAAGAGCATTTAACAAGCTGTGGTTTGGAGCGTTTTGGGAATTGGAGCAGAGGCTGGACCCACTCTCCCGGCGGCTGCAGCGTGGCCGTCTTGGGAGTGGGTCCGGTGGTAGCCAGTCCGCTTCTCCCCCAGCCTCCTAACTTTCTGAGTTGCTTTGGAAACGGGAGAGCACCGGGTTTTGCGAAGCAGCCCTCCCGGGGTCTGCAGCTAATTGCTGTGTGGCCTCCTACCCCTGAGGTCAGAAGAGAGATCCCAAAACTTGGTTCTCAAGTTGATGGAGACCCGAAGCCTCTCGGGCAGGCCTGCATTTGCATCCCCACTTCTCTTCCCCGCTGTTGAAATGCCTCTGGGTGGACATTCCCCCAGTGAAGAGAGGAAGGGCAACTGGAAAGTCATCTCACTTCCCTTTTTCTCCCCCTCCCTCTTGATGGATTATGGTCGAACTCAGCAGTGTCCTCGCTAGGTGAGCTTGCACGTTTACTGCACGTTCTGCACCGGGAATGCGTGTTCTGCCCATCGTGTGCCCTTGAATTATGTATTTTTTTTCCTGAGCAGCTTTTCACTCCACACCATTGTCACTTTCTGCAGCTAGACCTGTTCTCGTAGGCTCGGCTCACTGACTGTCTTGGGCGGAGGGGGGTGTGTGACACACGGTGACCTCTTGTGCACTCTGAAATGTCAGCTCCTGCAGAGCGGGTATGGGCCTTGTCCCGGAAGCTGTTCTCAGAAGCTCTGGCCAGGCCCACTGTTCCCACGTGCGCGGCAGCCATAAGGCCCTGTGCAGAACCCCGACCCGGGGGAGGGGGCACAGTGGAACAGGCATCTGCTCCCCTGGAGCCGCACGTGGTCAGTGTCCGGACCAGATGGAGATGGCTGGCCCCCCACCTGCCACCAGTGTGCCTGTCAGGAGCTGCGCCCAGAAGGCCCCACACTGGAGCTTCCCAGGGCTCAGGGTGATCGGTCAAAAGCATGCCCGTGTGGTGCTCTCTCTCTTTCTCCTAAGCACACACTCTTAAGCTTCCTTGTGAAGTCTAAGTGCCCATGGTGTCCCCTCAAGCCATCGGGGGCACCTGCGCCGTCTCTCTGTGGCTCCCCCTTACTGGGGAGCTGTGTACAGCGTGTCAGTAAGTAGCGGTGTGTGTCTCTTTGCATGCAGACCTGGGGTGTGTCCTGCAGAATGTCCTAATGAGTACAGTCTTCTGGAACTGAACCAAAAGTAACTTTTCATGTGCCAAACTCCTCAAGACATTCTGAATCTTTTTCCGTGGGGTGTCAGGGGTTATATTTAGAAACCAATAAAATTTCTCTTGCTCTCTCTCTCCAACCTCCATTTTCCATTCTTTTTAGGAGGCCTATTTTAAACACAGGACTGTGAGGTTAGGAGTCCCCTAGCTGTGGTTTTCCTTCTCAGAATTTGCAGTCAAATTCATCTTCCAGCTATTTATTAAATGCCTCACATGCTCCTGGGTCTCTGGAGGGTGACCTTGGAGTCCCTGCCCTGGAGGATGGGAGATGGGACCACAGTTACAGAGCAAGAATGGAGACCCATGGGGCTCCTGCTGCAGGGGGCCCCGACTGGCCCCTGGCACCCCGCTTGGAGAAGACTGTGTGCTGGGGGTGGGGTGATAAGTGGGAGCAAACTTGTCACATTCTATGTCTCAGGTCGTAGCCTGTGACAGGCACTCTGTCCCCAGCCCGGAGATTGAATAGGTTGCCTCTGGCTTCCGATTACTGCTCAGGCTCTCAGTTGTAAAGGCCATTGACAGTTGGGTTGATTTATTGCCTGAAGCCGTACAGTGATTTTCTGCACACAGCTGGGGCCCGAGATGCTCAAACGTGGGTTTGTGGCTCTCGTATTCTGGAACCTATCATGGCATACACTGGGCGAGAGCTCTCCCTTGCATTGACCCAGTTGCTTGTCCCGAGACTACCCACTGGAATGTCCCAAATCTCACCTTGCCATGGGAAGGCCAGGCTTTGGCCAGAGCTGCAGCCTGGCAAGGCACAGCTTGGGGGAAGGGACTTTGCAGGTAGACTTCTGTAGCCTGGGCAGTGACCTTTGGCTCCCCCTCCCCTTCCTCCCTCTGTTTTTTATGTGCTAGTTTGGAAGCCACTGGCAGAAACTCCACCCATTGAAGCCTTTCATAGACTGGATGGGTAATTCCATATCTTACAAGCATACACTGCCAACAGACCCTCCGAATGTCATAGTGTGCAGATTTTATTGAAAAATAAAGGTCTCTCCTGTGCCCAGTTATGGGTCAATAAGGAAGAACCCATAGGTTGGCCTTCACCACTGTTTGCATGGACCCTGGCTCTGGAGCCCGACGTCGCCACTCCCTAGATGGCCAGGTGGTCCCACGTTCCACGGCAACAGTGTGGGGTCCCAAAACAGACTTTAGCTCTGCTTTCAAATAGGAGCTGGCGGCAGGCTCTGGTGGGGACCATGCTCCCAGTCTGTGGAAATAGGAATGGGAGTGGCTCAGCCAGCCTGGCAGCCTGGCCTGTGCTTCAAGAGGAACGTTTTAGTGGGTGGGGGAGCAGCGCTCATCCAAATCGGGCTCCATCGGCCGGCTTCGCAGGCTTTGCAGACCCACCCAAGCCCTGTGGGTGGAAGCCCAGTGTCCTGGGATTGCTGGTGCCAAGCACACAGGGACCCCTGCCCTTCACTGTGGCTCTGCTGACTTTCATTCATTCATCTCTGTGGTGTGAAAACAGAAGATCCCCAGACCCCTGTGGGGAGCCCTGGCTGAGGACGGCAGTTGGAGGAGGAGGGCCCGCCCGGGCCCCTTCCCGTCTCTGGCTCAGAGCTCAGCAGACAAGTCTTGTCTGCAGCAGGTGTGCCTGGAAGGCTGTACCTCACGACTCTCCTGGGAGCTCCTGCTACTACC
Source organism: Vulpes vulpes (assembly GCF_048418805.1). Taxonomy (NCBI): domain Eukaryota; kingdom Metazoa; phylum Chordata; class Mammalia; order Carnivora; family Canidae; genus Vulpes; species Vulpes vulpes. Next base: position 56,599,378 of record NC_132795.1, read on the forward strand.
AGTTTTCCTTTTCATCACTCACAGGCAGCCGTTCCCGTAAAGTCCTGGCCGGGGTCCAGCCTTGCTAATAAATACAAAAGCCAGCCTGGCCCTTGTGCAATATTCTTTCCCCCTAGAGAGGATCCAGGTATTAAGGTGAATGAGAGCCGAGTTTTCTTCAGCCAGTGTCGGTTATCACCAGGCCTGCTGGGAAGGTGATGGCTGCTTCTAGAATTGATGTAACCTGACAGAGGAGAGCCTGAGCAGGGCTGTACAGGGTGGGGGCTACGGCGGGGACCAACAGGTGCTAGATAGAAGACTTGGTCCCCATTGTGCTGGTTGACAGCTGGGTGACCTCGGGCAAATCATGCCCTCTCCCTCGACCTGTTTTCTTTTCCGGGAACTGGGGCCACCCTGTTTATCACACTGAGCATCATGAGGACCCAGGATAGGAGGTAGAAGGGGGTGTTTTGTCAACCATGGAGTCCCATAAGACCACAGTAGAGTTCGTCCGTGTTAGTGATAGGCGGTTCAAAGCCCGTAGTGGGCCTTGTCGGACACCTGACATGCTGGCAGCAGGCTTGGAGGGTGGCAGGCCAGGGTCCAGCAAGGAAAAGGCAGAGTTTAGTGGGACACGGATGAAATGAGCTGGTGTCTTTTCTGGAGCTGGTTCTCTCCTTGTCCTGTAAAAAGGAAGAGAAGTGTTGTCGGGTATTGGGTGGGGCCCAGCGGCAGGCAGGGTAGAGCGGAGCCATTGTCCTAGAGGGTAGGGACTCTGTCCAGGAGAAGAAACGGTGCCTCTCCTTGACTCCCAGGCTGCTTCCCAGCACGTCCTCCCTGGCAGTCTGGACCGTCGTGCCAGGTTCCTAGAGCCGGGAGAGCCACCCACCTTCCCTTTCTAGGGACACTACTTGGTCAGTCCTGGGAAGTAAGTCCAAGCCACTGAAGATTTCCAAAGGCCTGTCGGGAAGGCTGCTCTTGAGTGACTTGGGGTGAGACCAGGGCCGGTGTGGTCAGGGCTCATCTGGAAGCCTCTGTTCCCAGCACATGGGTCATAGACATGGATCTGCCAGTGTCCCCTCTGCCTGACAGAGCAGGCGTGACAGCCCAGGCCGCTGCCCGGACTTCAGTTGCACGTCTGGGTTCCCTTGTAGGGTGAGTTGGAGAGGCAGCTGCTGCAGGCCAACCCCATCCTGGAGGCCTTCGGGAACGCCAAGACTGTGAAGAATGACAACTCCTCACGATTTGTGAGTAGCGGCCAGTTACGGGGCCAGCGCACCCATCCCCAGCTTTGGCGCCTATTGCCTTCCCCGGCCTGTTGCATGGAGTGGGCTGGGTCACACTCCAGTCGGGGCAGGCCTGTATAAGTGGCTTCTTCAACCTAGCAGTGCAGAAAGCAGTGGGGAGTTACCTGCCAGTCCCACGGATTGTCCTGCTGTAGGACCTGCTGCAACAACCTGCTGCAGTGGGTTAGAAGCCAGGGCCAGCTCGAGGAGTAGAGAACATCTCTGCACCTCTGTGGGGAACGTGGGCCCTCTTGACCATGTGCGGGCCGGGCTCTAAGCAGCGTGGCCCTGGGAGTCCTGAGTACCCCTGCAGTGCGGGGCGCAGGGCCCCTGGCCTCCGAGGTGGGCGGTCTCCTGAATTTCTCCCTTGGCCTCTGGCCTCTGATGGCTTCCTCTGTCTTTTTTAGGGCAAATTCATTCGCATCAACTTTGATGTCAATGGCTATATCGTTGGAGCCAACATTGAGACTTGTATCCTTGGTTGATTGCCACAGGAATCCTGGGTCTGGTGGGGAGGGAAGCGGCCGCTTCCAGCTCTTGTCCTCCCCCCTTTATGGGCCTGTTGGGACGCCTCACCTGTGGCATTGGCAAGGGTACCAGGAGAAGCTCACTGAACACCCAACCCTGAGCTCAGGTTTTTCGTTAGTGGCAGGACAGAGTTGTACTTTGGAAGAGATGGGATGATGAAGAGGTTCCCAGAGGGGCAGAATTTGAGTGGGTGCTACTTTATGTCTCCTGGACGTAGGCCTTATAGTCTCACTGGCAAGAATATTCTGGTCTCTAGCCCCTCATGGGCAGGGGCTATTTAAATAGGCAGGGCTCCTGAGTGTCAGAGCTGCTGTTTGACAGGCTATCCTCCCCGGAAGGAGCGTCAAGATAGTTTGTTTTTGTTTTGTTTTGCCCTTTGCTACCTCATGAGGTTCAGTTGGTTATTTACTTATTTATATTTTAAAAGATTTTATTTATTTATTCATGAGAGACACAGAAAGAGAGAGGCAGAGACACAGGTAGAGGGAGAAGCAGGCTCCATCCAGGGAGCCTGATGTGGGACTTGATCCCCGTACTCCAGGATCACACCCTGAGCTGGAGGCAGATGTGCTTAACCATTGAGCCACCCAGGCGTCCCTCAGTTCGTTTTGATGGGGGTGGGGAAAGCGGAAAGTTGCCTTCCCTCCTGCTTACACAGCTCCTTAACGTTTGCAAAGATCTTCTGGAGAAATCACGTGCTATCCGCCAAGCCAAGGAGGAGCGGACCTTCCACATCTTCTATTACCTCCTGTCTGGGGCTGGAGAGCACCTGAAGAGTGAGTAGTTGAGCCCAGCAACCTGGCACATGGGCTGCTGGCCCCAGTCGGGCCACACTGTAGTCGGGGAGTGAAAGTGCCAGGCACCTTCCGAGGCCTTGGCCTTCTGTGCTGAGCACGCCGGAGAAAAGCCAGGGTGGTGGAGTGTGCCTCTGTGAATCACGGGGCCCTGACGCTCCCAGGGGTCAGTCTCCCAGAGGGACTGGCTACTCTGCAGTTCTGGGATAGCTCAGGCCTCAGGGGTGCTTCCCATGTTCCAAAACCTTTGAGGTCACAGTCAGTGCTGACTAGAACCCTGGTTGCAGCACCTCACCGACCCCACCTTTGCCCTCCACCCCTTTCAGCTGATCTCCTGTTGGAGCCATACAACAAATACCGCTTCCTGTCCAATGGGCATGTCACCATCCCTGGGCAGCAGGACAAGGACATGTTCCAGGAGACCATGGAGGCCATGAGGATTATGGGCATCCCAGAAGAAGAACAAATGGGTACAGAGCTGGCCCTTCTGGGGTGAGGGAGGGGAGGTGGGAGACTGGTCATTGCACCATTGGAGGCATTGGGGCAGCTGATCAGCCTGGGGAGAGCTTCCTGTTGGCTCTGACTCAGAGTCCTCTAGAGGCCAGGAGGAAATGGTACCTCAGATCGGAGTTCCAGGGTTATTTGCTCCCAGTGATAACATGGGGAGTAAGGTCAGGTGCTTCACTGCTCAGGGCTTCCTGCTCCAGGGCTTGCCATTTGCTGAAAGAGGAACATCTCTGCTTCATCTCAGTGGAGGATTGAAAGGGGCTGGGGCTGGGATCTTTGCATTGGTCAAGTGTGGAACATGCCTGTGTCTTCCTGTTTCCCCAGAAAGAGGGTAAAGAGGCCTCTTAGCTTCATTTTTTAAAAGACTGGGGGAGAAAGGGAATACACCCTGTTCTTAACGTGAGGGTTGGAGCCACCTTGGCTGAGCCACAGATAGTACGTAAATGGTGGGCACAGTTTTGTCTGATAAAACTTCATTTGCAAAAATAACCAGTGGGCCCTTTAGGTCAGAGGCATGTTCTTGGTCCAGATTTAGAAGTTTTGGGAGTTTTAACAGAGCTCAGGTCTAAGCATAGGGCTGCCCAAGGCTCTGGTAGTGAGCTTTCTGGGGTGGCTGGGCCCTCCACATGTCCAAGGGCCCCTGGGGGAGTGATTGCCCTCACCCAGGGGCTTACTCAAATCCCTACCTTTAATTGCCCCCCGAAGGCTTGTTGCGAGTCATCTCAGGGGTTCTCCAGCTCGGCAACATCGTCTTCAAGAAGGAACGTAACACCGACCAGGCGTCCATGCCCGACAACACAGGTAACGCCCGTGGTCCCATCACCTGGAACACAGGGCCCGGGGTCTGGGCTTGGATTCGCTCAGGAGAAGAAGTCTTGTAGGAAGTCCAGTCAGTTCTTTCTTCTTCATTTTATGTGTATTTATGGCTGGCTATGCTCTGTAATTTTTTTTTTTTTAGTAAAACATACAGGAACGTGACTCTGGTGCTGCATCAGGGAGTAAGCATCAGGACAAATTAGAAAAGCCCTTGATCGTGTGGACCAGGGTTTCACTCTCTCTCTGGAGGCCAAACCAGTTGTCCCAGTTAGTGAAACAGTGATTCCTGCTGTTGCTGCATCTTCGTGCGTGCCTTACCCATGAACACGTTAGGACCACGAAACACTGCCACCGCCACACCTGCTCCACGGCCACTGCCGCTCCCTTGAGTCACTGCAGGGAACTCCATTTGAGCCATCAGCCATAGTAATGCATGCGTGTTTGGACCATAAAAGCTGTTTCCGTGGGATGTGTGCCGTTGCGCCTCCTAGCACTGCGGGTGGGGTGGCAGGGCTGTTCCTCTCATCCTGTTTGCGGGTAGGGCCCACTTCCACACTCACCCTGTGGCCAAGGATGGGCAGAGGAAGCAGCCCGGGCCCCCAGCGAGGACACATGCCTCCCTGCCCTGGTGAGGATAGTGGCTGCTGCGGTGCCATGGCCATGGGGTCTGAGCGGGGAGCTGGGCACTCTGCACCCTGCTGAGGAAGGGCCTGGAGCCAGTTGTCCTAGTAGTGACCACTCGGTTACCACCTCTCAGCTAAGCAGAGGGACTCCTTCTCTCTCTCTCTTTTTTTGAGATTTTATTTATTCATGAGAGAGACAGAGAGAGAGGCAGAGACACAGGCAGAGGGAAAAGCAGGCTCCCTGCAGGGATCCCCATGCAGGACTCAATCCAGGACCCCAGGATCATGACCTGAGCAAAAGGCAGACACTCAACCACTAAGCCACCCAGGTGCCCATCTCTTGGGTTTAATTAAAACTTCTCATCTCTCCCTTCCTTACTCTTTGAAAAATCGCAGCTGCCCAGAAAGTGTCCCACCTGTTGGGGATCAACGTGACGGATTTCACCCGAGGCATCCTCACGCCGCGCATCAAGGTGGGACGGGACTACGTCCAGAAGGCGCAGACAAAGGAACAGGTAGGCTCTCTGGCCGGGGAATCGGGCTGCCTCCTTTACAGGGTCGCTGGCCACAGCAGCCGGTTTTGGGCCCACTCTGGGCCACTGCAGCGATAGACACCTGGCCAGGGGCCCTCGTCCAGTCCCCACAGCAGCTCGGGGAGCAGGGTGGCATTTACCTGCAGCAGGAACACGAGGAAACTGGCCCTGGGAGTCAGGATGCTACCCGAGACTGCAGGCTAGGGAAGGGCCACATGTACGTGGTGTCCGGTTGCATGGAGTCGATGTCAAGACTGGCTGGTCGGCGACTGTGGGGCACGTCCTGTGCTGGTACAGGGTGAAGCGAGAACTTGCTGCTTGTCTTAGCACAGCTCATTCTGGGGCCAGGACGGCGGCATCCCCACACTCGGGCCTGTGCCAAGCAGCTGCCTCTCCGCCACCTGCTGTCCTGTTGTGTGTGGTGAAAGCAGCATCCTGCCTCAGCTGCACCCTCACCAGGGACCCTGACTCCCCCAGGAGCTGGGTCCCCTCTCCTCGCCAGGCCCCTCTGTTGCCACTGGCGGTGGGTGTTTTTAAGGTGCTAATCCCCCCACCTCTCAAATATACTTCAAAGTTCATCTTGATTAGTCCCTTTTCCTAAGGGTGCTGTCCACAGTGCCCCATGCTGGTGGCTGGTGGCCCACAGGCAATGCTGTGCAGAGCTGTCCCACCACAGCCAGGGACACTGTTTTTTGTTTGTTGTTTTTTTTTTAAGATTTTATTTATTTATTCATGAGAAACAGAGAGAGAGGCAGAGACACAGGCAGAGGGAGAAGCAGGCTCTATGCAGGGAGCCCAATGTGGGACTTGATCCTGGGACTCTGGGATCACACCCCAAGCCAAAGGCAGACACGTTCAACCACTGAGCCACCCCGGTGTCCCAGGGACACTGTTTTCTAAAGACAGTGCATGTAGTTATTACCAACTCTTCAGTTCCCTAATAATTAAAGAACTTTTATCTTTCTGTTACGAAACTTCTACATGAACACTTCAAGGTTCAGAAAATACAAAAAGAAGCTAGAAAAAGGGAAAAAAATTGTCACAGTACTAGCCAGTGACCTTTGTGGGATATTTATTTCTTACAAGGTTCTTTACTTACTTATTTTTTTTACATTTTTGCTTTATTTATTTGTTTGTTTGTTTGTTTATTTATTTATTTATTTATTTATTTATTTATTTATTTATAAATAAGTAGACTCCATGCCCAACGTGGAGCCCAACGTGGGGCTTGAACTCACAACCAAGATCAAGACCTAAGCTGAGATCAAGCATCAAACTAAACCGATTGAGCCACCCTGGCACCCTGAGGCTTTTTTTCCCTAAAATTTAGTTGTCGCCCTGGCTTTTTCTAAAATCATAGAACTATTCCAACATTGGCAAAATAGAAATGAGCCCCACGTGCCTGTTGCACAGGCAGCTTCAAGAGTTAACTGACTCCTGGCAGGTCTTGGCTCATCATTAATCTTAGTCCCCCACCTCCCACACCTGTTATTTGAAGGAAACCTCGTATGTTTCATCATTTCTTCTGTAGTTTACCACAGTATGTCTCTTTATCTTAAAAATTTTTTTGTGAGTATCTAAGTACTTAATGCTATGCCTGTATTGTTGGGCATAGAAGTTGTTTCAATTTTAGGTCATTATAAATGACACTGCAGTGAATATACTTGTGTTTGAAGCGTTTTTACCCTGTCCTTAGAGCTGTCTCTGGGGGAAGGTCCCCCCGCAGGGGGGTTATTGGAGCAAAGGGTTACAAAGTTTAAAAGCACCTGCATCTGACATTCTGTTCTCCTGGGTGTGTTCCCTGTCTCCCCCGACCCCAGGCTGACTTTGCCATTGAGGCCTTGGCCAAGGCCACCTATGAGCGAATGTTCCGCTGGCTGGTGCTGCGCATTAACAAGGCTCTGGACAAGACCAAGAGGCAGGGTGCCTCTTTCATCGGGATCCTGGACATCGCTGGCTTCGAGATCTTTGATGTGAGCTCCTCTCCTAGCTCTTGGGGCTAGGAATCTTCTTTCCTGTGGCCCCATGGCAATCTCAGTGGGCCACCTCCTCCCTCATATGGAGACAGGACACCTCACTTGGGCATATTTTAAGCTCAAGGCCCCTCTGGGGCTTCATGCCCGTTCCCAACCAGCAGTGCTAGAAACAATGGGACCTTTTACTGGGTGTCCTGGGAGGGGAGCCTTCCTGGGCAGGTGCTTTCTGAGATTTACTCTTCCAGCGACTATTTATTAAGCGTTGGGACAAGACACTGTCTCTGCCCATGAAGACGCAAGGCCTGGGAAAAATGATAGTTGCAGGAGATCTGAGGTTCTTAACCTGGGGTCTGTGGCAGGTTTTAGAGAGATCATGAACTCGGTGGGGGTGGAAATGACCTCTTTATTTTTCACTAACATCTCATTGATGTGGCACATTTATTTTCAGCTGTGAGTTGAGCAAAATATACAAACTGCAGTGGCCCCAGGAGTGCTTGGGGTCTGTCTCTAGTGGAAATCAGATGCTTTTCATGCATAGCAGTTGTAGAGATGTTCTGATGTCATTTACACTCATCTGCCTCAAACTTCTGGAAGTTACAAGGCCGGCAGCTCGTGCTTTTTAATAAGGAAGCATGATCTATTCGTATGGCACAGTAATTTGATGATTATATTTTAGCATCCTTTCCTTTGTCATCAATCTAGTTTATTCATTTTCAAACTTTGTTCTGAGAGAGGCTTTCCCAAGCAGCTAGAAAGGTCCTTGGGCCCCGGAAAGCAGGAGCCCCTGCTCTGGGTTTGGTAAGGGAAGGCACTTGCCCACTGGGGCTCCCCAGGGCCAGCACCGAGCTGCCCGAGGAGGGCCACGGTGTCATGGCAGGAGAGTGGGCCCCTCTCTGACAGCCCTCTCTCCCTGCAGCTGAACTCCTTCGAGCAGCTCTGCATCAACTACACCAACGAGAAGCTGCAGCAGCTCTTCAACCACACCATGTTCATCCTGGAGCAGGAGGAGTACCAGCGTGAGGGCATTGAGTGGAACTTCATCGACTTTGGCCTTGACCTGCAGCCCTGCATTGACCTCATCGAGAAGCCAGTAAGAGCCAGACCTGCTCAGACCTGGCTTGCCACTCGTCCCCTTGGACACTGAGTGTCGGGGGGGGGGGGGGCACCGATGGGGGGCTGTGTCTGGGCCCCCTCCCTGTGGGTGCCACCTGCCGGAATAAGCCCGCGGGCTCAGATCTGGTGCCTGAGGGCCTCACCCAGCTGCTGGCCAGGTGAGGCTGTGGCTGATGCCCAAGGATCCCGTCTTCAGTCTCAGAAGACCACCCAGTGTTTACCTGACGGGTGGGCTCAACAGGCTTTTCTTTGTCTTAAACAGACATGCGTCTGTGTCATAGCATCCTATCCCAGGTGCTTTTGCCGCAGCGTGGCATTGTGCAGAACCAGGGTGTACAGGTGCTGAGGCATGCGTGGTCTGTTCCCCTTAGGACTCCATAGGACTAACTCGGTGCCAGAGCTGCCGTCCCCCAGCATTGGCTGTTGGTGGGTGGCGGTAGCCAAGGAGCCTTCTCCTTTGCCTTCACTTCATAGCGAAAGGTCTTGCCAGGTGTGGTTGGGGTCATCTTGTGTTTTAGGTTGGACAGGGTGTGCCCTTTCTTTTTCTAGGTTATCTCTCTCTCTCTCTCTTTTAAAGGTTTTATTTATTCATGAGAGACAGAGAGAGGCAGATACATAAGAAGAGGGAGAAGCAGGTTCCCTCTGGGGAGACCAGTGTGGGACTTGATCCCAGGACCCTGGGATCACACCCTGAGGCAAAGGCAGACACTCAACCACTAAGCCACCCAGGTGCCCCTGGGTTATCTCTTGATTGAGTAAAAGCACTGAACTCACATCTTCCTAGAGTCCTGAGCTGCTGAAAATGGGTACAACCAGAATTATACCAAAATGCCAATTAGTTGGAAGATCTAGGAAGAAGTTTGGGCGCTTGGAAGTGTTAGTTAAGGCAGGGGGCAGGGGTTGAAATGACTGGTGATCCTAATATTAAGCAATTTACTTCTATGGTGAGCTTCTCTTAAATCAGTTGAGTTTTCCTTTTTTTTTCCCCCTCTAAGATTTTATTTATTTATTCATGAGACACACAGAAAGAGGCAGAGACACAGGCAGAGGGAGAAGCAGGTTCCCTGCCCGATGTGGGACTCAATCCCAGGACCCCGGGAACATACCCTGAGCTCAATCACTGAGCCACCCAGGTGCCCCCTCAGTTAAGTTTTCCAATGAATAAGATCCCATCTGGCTCAGAGTCTTCTTGGCTAGGCCCCGCATCATTTTAATTGGCTTTCTTATCAATTCAGTGTGCTCCTGGGGCTCTGGGGGCTTCCTTGGAGGACTTGACTGAAGTGTCACATTTCACCACATAGTGGGACAGACACAGCATGTGGGGCAGTGTCTCAGTGGCTCCAGGGACAGAGGTGCCTGTTGAGGACAGCCCCTGGGCATGGGGGCCGTGGCCCACATCTGTCAGACCTCCCAGGGGATTTCCAGTGCAACAAAGCTGGAGAAATTTGGTGATGGATCATCTGGTTAAGGTGTGTCAGCCACAGCTGAGACCCCAGAAGTTTCTTTTTAAACTAGAACTACCTTTTATTTTTAAGTAGGCTCCATGCCCAATGTGGGGCTTGAACTCATGACCCTGAAGTCAAAGTTGTGTGCCCCACCAGCTGAGCTGGCCAGACCCCCCAGACTAGAATTCTTGAGTTCTGCTAATGCTTCTTTTACCAGCCGCCTTTGGTGACAAGTGCCACCTACCGTCTGCTGAGATTCTGGGGATTCTGAATATTAACCTCTGGCTTCTTGTGAGGGTAGGGGTGGGGTGGGTTCCCCAGGTCGTGCTCACCTGTGTGATGCTGTGTTTTTCCCAGGCAGGGCCCCCTGGCATCCTGGCCTTGCTGGATGAGGAATGCTGGTTCCCCAAAGCCACTGACAAGAGCTTCGTGGAGAAGGTGGTGCAGGAGCAGGGCACCCACCCCAAGTTCCAGAAGCCCAAGCAGCTGAAGGACAAAGCCGATTTCTGCATCATCCACTATGCAGGCAAGGTGAGGCAAGCACGTGGGTGGGAAGGTGCCGGCTGGCCCTTCCTGGGGAGGGGGGGCAGAGATGATGCTGTTTAGGCCTAGGAGCTGGGCAGCCCGGTTGGGGGGCGGGGGCTGGCAAGGACAGTGCTTATCTCGTGATGCCTCCAGCAGTGTGCCTGGTGGCAGGAATTCACATTCATGTGGCTCTCACACCTGCGAGAGCACTGTTCTGTGCACCATTGTACTTAGGGCTTGCAGCAGTCCTGTAAGGTACTCAGACTGCTAGTCAGGTGTCCCATCATTAGTGGCATTTTCCGGGTGTGGAAGTGACATTTGTGCTAAGGCAGACACTGGAGTTTGAACTAGAACCCTGTCACTCATAAGTGGTGTGACTTTGGACCAGTTAATCTCTCTGAGCCTTGATCACCTCATCTGGAAAATAAGTAACCGTCGCTGGGCAGTGTTAGGTGTCCTAAATGAGCTTGTGAAGCCCAGTGCTCGGCACAGGTCAGCAGTCTAGGGCAAGGCTGCTTAGCCTCTGCGCTCCTCACACCATGGGCTGTACCATCTACGGTGTCCCCGGACTGTCATGTGCATTGTTCAGCAGCACTCATGGCTTCTACCCACCAGAGGTCAGTAGCACTCTCCCTAGATGAGACAAAAAGGTCCCTAGGCATCGCTAAACACGAGTGATGCACCGTCACCCTGGTTGAGAGCCACCACTCTGGGTGACAGCTTTGTTCATGGCCAAGTTTGACCAGCCACAAAATGGCAAAACCGCTCTCCTTGCTAACCGAAGAGGGGTGTCCCGAGTCCACAGAGGTCTGTACTGGGAATCAAGCTGGTTGTAGCAAGTTCTGTGTTCCTTTCTCAAAGCTCCTGACACTCGTGGCCAGAACATGTGATGAATCAGGTGAGGCGAGCCGTGAGCTTTCACAGCTGCTGCCGAGCCACACCTGGTCCCCACCTGCTGCTCTTGTGGCCCCGCACTGCCCGGCCTCTTCTATGTAGCTCGTCTGGTCCCTATGGCTGCTGAAGCACACAACTCTTGACTTTAAAAATACCCATTAAAATATAATATAATATAATATAATATAATATAATATAATATAATATAATATAATATAATATAATATAACATATATAAAATAATAAAAAAAAATAGAAACCATTAAAAACACAAAAAAATCCGAACAACCTTGTTTCTTGCCATCTGTCTCTGTTAGAAATGCACGTACAGAGCCACTCACAGGGCTTTTATTGCAGTATTATTTATAATGCAAAAAAGATGGGCACACCTGAAAACCCATTGGGGGCAAGCCCAAACGAAACTGGCCATGTGTGTGCACGCTTGGGCTGCAGGGCAGCAGCTAAAAGGACAAGCATGCTGGCTATGGCCAGGTTGCCAAGATGCTGTCTCTGGGCCTTTGTTCACCTTCCAGGAGGTAACAAGAACCCAACATCACACAACCCATCATCCACAGCAGTGCACATGTGCGAGAGCCTCCAAAAGGGGCTGTAGAGGAGCATCGGCCCCAAAACAGTGGTCAGCTCTACACTGAGGGAGGCTGAGGCAGTTCTGCAGTAAAAGTGCAATGGATTAGTTATTAAGAACGTATTTCAGAAAAGATAAGAATACAAGCTCAGGGGAAACTCACACATCCTGAAAAGATAAAACAAAAATCTGTTTCCTGTTACTAAAAAGAAATACTATAAGATTTTGGTTATGTCCTGCCAGGATTTTTTTTTTTTTTTTATATCACCTTAAAAATATAAAAAACCAGCTATTCTATCAAAGGTTGCAACATAACACTTCTCAGCCAATCCCCCATTGCTGGCTATCTGTGTCCTGTCTAGTTTTATTTGCTGTTCCACATCCCACCGCGGAGAATGTCCTGTTGACGACCAACCGCCCTTGCTACTCACTTCTTTGTTGAGGAAGAAAATACCAGGTCAAGGGATGTCCGCATTTTTAAACCCTGCCACCCATGGGGGCCAGCTGTTTTCCAGAGCACTTGGGTGAGAGCTTGTGTCTCCAGGGCAACCTGTGACTTGGGCCCCCAACCCTTGCAGGTGGACTACAAAGCCGACGAGTGGCTGATGAAGAACATGGACCCCCTGAACGACAACATCGCCACGCTTCTGCACCAGTCATCAGACAAGTTCGTCTCGGAACTGTGGAAGGATGGTACGTGCCCCCTGGCTGCGGCGGGCCTCTTCCCGCCCTGGATGAGGGCTGGGCCTCCAGCCTCCACCTGTGGGAACGGCCCGGCAGTCCAGAGCCTCGTGGTGCAGGTGGCCTGCCCCTCCTCGGCCGGCTGCTGCTCGGGAGTTCTTCTTCCTTGCTTCTGTCGGTTCCTCCTTTCCCTCTGCCTGGTTTTGCTTTGACCTCTCTGTTGCAGAGATGCAGAGCACTCAGAGAGCCTATTTCTATCAGCGCTTTCCCATTCTCCACCTAGAACCAGGTGACTGGCCCCCCCGGAGTGCTGTCCCTTGTGTGTGATGCATCCAGGGCTGTGTGAGGCACGCTTCTGTGGAGTCTTCTTACCTGTTGGCTCTTCCTGCCCGACTGCCCCTTTCCCTGGTCTGCCTCTGGCCTGTGGGCAGGCTGTCAACCTCGATCTGTATAGAGATCTGAGAGAGGGGGGAAAACCCCCACAAAGCCCAGTGTACACATTCATATCCTCCTCAGAGCTCCACCCCGGGGAGGCAGCACTGTTTTGCTGCTTGAATGGCTGTGGATGTCTCAGCATGAGGTTTAGGTGTCGTGCGCCCTGCTGTGTGTATTTGCACCCAAAAGCTAAAACTAGAATAGCATCTGCTTTTGTTTGGCACTGTCAGCAAGGGCCTGTTCCTTCTGGGCTGGGCCTCTGGGGGGGCAGGACATGCTCACATGAAACGGCCGGTTATCATGGGGCACATTCGACCTTCTCTGGGCAACCTGAGTGGCCTTCGCCAGCCACCCACTCCCAGGACACCTTCAGTAGCCAGTGAAATGTGCCCCGGTGCGTGAGGTCAAAAGTGCCTCCCATTTTAATTGACCGGTTCAGCAGGTCTATCCTCACTCCCGGCTTCTGTCCTGAGCACCTGTTCTTTTTGCTGTCTTCAGACAAATCCTAGAGGTCTGGTCACAAAGGAATAGGAAACTTTGTGACTTTGTCACAGAATTCTTAGCTTTTACATCCAGTAATGGAAGGCTTTAGATTGAATATTGGCTTTTGCTTAAAACTGACTTCAAGTCACCAGCCACTTTGGTTGGGTTTGCTTGTTACTTTGCTTTCACCCCTGAGGAAAGCGTTCCTCATTGCTCTGGGCAGGTGCCATGGCGGCAAGGGCTATGTCCTCGGAGGGTGTTTGAGATGATAAAGACCCATGTGCTAGGAGCCCAAGTAAGACACAAGAGCAGGAAGGGGGGGTGTACAGACTTCAGAATATTCATTGTGACAAGTGCTGGTTCTTGGGGCCTCTGTTCTGACGCCATGTGCTGCTCTAAGCCCCTGATTTAGGGGCTCTGCACAGGCAGGCTTCCAAATGGTAAGGGAATCATCTAGAGTCCTAATAGACAATGGTAGGTAGCTGTACAGCTCTTACTTTCTAACTCCTACTGCTCTTAGGTAAAGGTCAGTGGGAATTCAGGATACTGTTTTTTTTTTTTTTTTTTTTTTTTTTTAATGGGACTAGGAAACTACTACAGGATTCTGTAGGTCAGATTTTAACACCCCCTTAGAGCCAGCCTAGTGGAATAGCCCCCTTGCTATTCTGAAATAGTGTTGCCACTTTAGTACATCTGTTTGGCAGTAAGAGCTTGAGTAGGGCTGAAGATGTGCAATATGAACTCCCCGCGCACCCTCCCACCCCCCTGTGGCTTTCCAGGCTCTCCAAACCCTTTCCTGCTTCCTGTTCACAAAGTCAAGTTTGCTGAGCATTTGGAGTTATCTTAGCCATCTGTGTAGATTCCAAGTAGAAATGGTCTTGCTGTCCTGTGGTCTCTCCTCCTTTGTCTGGGTGTCTGTTTCTTTCCTGTCCCTCCACCCCCCTCCAGGCCCACTGGGCATTCATGTGCTTTTCGGGTGGTCTCTGCAGTGGACCGCATCATCGGCCTGGACCAGGTGGCTGGCATGTCTGAGACGGCGCTGCCCGGGGCCTTTAAAACGCGGAAGGGCATGTTCCGGACCGTGGGCCAGCTCTACAAGGAACAGCTGGCCAAGCTGATGGCCACGCTGAGGAACACCAACCCCAACTTTGTCCGCTGCATCATCCCCAACCACGAGAAGAAGGTGCGGGTGCTGGGCCCCTGTCTGTCTCCCTGAGCAGAAGTGATTGATTCCTCCCCACCGGCCCCCCCCCGCCCCCGACACGTGAGCCTCAGGGGAGACCCTCTGCAGGTCAGCACAAGGCACTCTTAGCAGATAGGCTACAGTGGTAGCCTGTCTTCCGGCTGGGGTGCACTACCTGACTGGAGCCTTTCCTGAGCCACAGTCAGGAAACTTGACTGTCCAAACCTGTGGGCTGCAGTGATCCCCCTCCTGGGGGCTTTTACCTGCTGAGTCCGCAGGGGCCTGCCCCACCCTTCTCCGTCAATCCTAGGCACGGATTTAAGACCACATGCATATATTTTTGTCTCCAGGCTGGCAAACTGGATCCGCATTTGGTGCTGGACCAGCTGCGCTGCAACGGGGTCCTCGAGGGCATCCGGATCTGCCGCCAGGGCTTCCCCAACAGGGTGGTCTTCCAGGAGTTCCGGCAGAGGTGAGCGGGGCCTGTAGCCTGCCTCATCCGGTGCAGAGCACTTGCTTGAGGGAACAGTTTCCTCATCCCTATGGAGCTGAGGTCCGGCTGGCTCCTCCCGTCCCTGCTGTCTGCCACCCTCTGTATGAGAAGGGATCTCCCCATTTTATTACCGAAGCAGAAATTACCTAGCTGGCTGTCACGCCTAGCAACCAGGGGGCCTGGCCCTGTTTGCTACCGTTAGAGGATCTTGGAAGAGGCATTAAAGAGGAATCAGCCAGAAAGTGGGGTGCCAGAGGAGCTTCATAGAAATGCAGGTCGCAGGGCACTGTGGCTCCTGGCCATGAATGCAGAGAGGGGCATGGGTGACACGGTCCCATTCATGTAATAACCACGCTTAGTGCCAGTTGCTGGCGCCATGCAGCCCTCTGACTCTGCGACCATCCCACCTGTTAGCAGTCCCTGCAGCACCTGGGGGGAATGGGGAGTGTGGCCATCCCAGGTTACAGATGTGGACACCAGGCCATGAGCAGTCGGTGAGGCCAACCTAAAGCTCACCCCTGAGTGACCCAAGTGGTCCAATGTGACTCACAAGGTCCGAGTGACCCAAACGGTCCAGTGTGATCCAAACAGTCCAATGTAAGTTTCCATTCTTTCTGGAAAACAACGCAGCCTTTCTGGGTCATTCAGTCTAAGGAAAGAGCAGGGTGGGATTTACCGAACATTTTCCTTCCTTGGGAGACTTTGGGAGGAGGATCCTACATGCGCTGTCCTAGAGGGACAGTTCTCCTCTCCCCTGTGCGTTCCAGGCCACTTGGAATCCAAGCAAGGGGTAGACTGACCAGCCTTTTATCTTTTATTTTTTTCCCTCAGGTATGAGATCCTGACACCAAATTCCATTCCTAAGGGCTTCATGGATGGGAAGCAGGCGTGCGTGCTCATGGTGAGTAGAGCTGCTGCCTCTGCCTCCCTCTGGGGGTGGACCTTTGGCGGGTGGGCACCCACATCCTTGTACCTGGATGATGCCTGTGCCCTGTCATCCTGCTGATGCTCTAGTCCTGTATCTGCAGGGTGTCTCGAGCAGAGGCCCCCTTGGCACTGGGATGCTGGGATGGTCGGGTGGCATGTGGGCAGGGTGGAGGACACGCTCTGTGGCCATGGCAGGGTACTGTTGTGAGCTGGTCCCTTCCTTTGGGGCACATTCTCATGCTTTCTGGCTCACGTTTCCTCTGGTTGTCATGCCCCGTATGGTTGGCACCAGGGCAGCAGGCCCGGAGCATGGCAGCTGCCCCTAGCCCCTGCAGTGCCTGCTTCTGGACATTTCCTCTCGGCCCCTGGAGCAGTGCCTGACATGCAGCAGCTCTCTGACCTCTGTTAGAATGCATGGTGGCCCACAGTGACTCAGTGAGCAAGCTGGGGCTGGATCCCACCCTGTCATATTTCCCACTATATGGGTGTCACACCGTTCCTAACAGGGCCAGGGTTAGTGGCGACTGCCTTCTGTGGTCTTTATTCTGCATTCTTTTCCAAAGAGGAGAGAGGATGAGCAGGGGGATTGGCAGAAAAAGGAAAGGGAAGAAGGGATTTGATACCTCCTACTATGTGGAAAGCTCTGCATTAGGTGATTGGGAGGTGGGGATGAGGAGGGAGGAGACTACTCCCTCTGTCCAGGGCTCACCAGCCTGGGGGGAAGCAGGGCATGACCAGGGAGGGTGCGTGGGCCACCCTTTCTCCAGGAGACATGGTTAGTGGTTGTCCCAGTGAGGGGTATCCCTCCTTCAGACAGGGAGGGAAGATGCCTGTGCTGGCCCCTCCTGGGGCCTCTTCCACGGTTACCAGGACTGTATGGGGGCCCCAAGCTCCCTTGGATCCCACTCCTCCCTTTTCAAAGCTTGTTCTGAATCCTCTCCCAGGCAGAGAGAGCCCATCCTGTACCCAAACCACACAGTGATGGTAACGAGCACGCAGATCTGTTGCGTACGCAGTACACCCTGTGCCAAGCTCTGTGCCCTCCTGTTCATTTCTCACAGCCATACTGGGGAGGAGGCTCTGTTAGTTGCTGGATTTCTTCAGTTCTAATTAAAGAAAGCATTATTCCCATTTTCTAGCTGAGGAAGCACAGCCCCAGGTCACCTAATCAGCCTTTGGTCCTGGGCTTGGCCTGAACTGGAGCGTGTCCTCGTCGTGACAATAATGATGATGCTCGGCCACCTCTGGGTGGAGGGTGGCCCAGCCGGGCATTTGTAGGCTGTGATTGCAGAGCGTGGAGGCGGGAGGTGGAAGGAGGGAAGACCTTTAGGTCCCGTTAGTGTGGAGGTTCTGTGTGTTTCCGCTGTGTGATGCATCGCTCTGCTCCCGTCTAGATCAAAGCCCTGGAGCTGGACAGCAATCTGTACCGCATCGGCCAGAGCAAGGTCTTCTTCCGGGCTGGCGTGCTGGCCCACCTGGAGGAGGAGCGGGACCTGAAGATCACAGACGTCATTATCGGGTTCCAGGCCTGCTGCAGGGGCTACCTGGCCAGGAAGTGAGTTCCTAAAGGGACCCTTCCCGGCTTTCCTGCTGTACAGGGCTCTGGCGCCAGTCGGCGGTCTGTCTGAGGGGCGCTCAGGAGGAGCTCCCTGCCCCCTGCTTTCTGGATTTATGCCTGAGGCTGGGAAGGGGGTGACTCAGTGCCTGATTTGCCTGCTCCACACAGGCCTGCCTACCAGTATTCCTCAGCATGTCCCTCGTCTGGGGATGATGCCTGGAGTCTGGCTGTCCCCAGAGTCACCTGTGCTCCTGGGGCAGGAGACCGTCCTTGAGTCCCGAGCAGTTAGTTTGAGAGAGGGGCTCACCTGCAGCAGTCAGTGGGCACGGCAGCTGCATGCTGGCCTCCTGAACCCGTGTCTGTGCTCGGGGCCGAATGTTCCGGTGTGAGCTGGGAGCCCTGGGAGACACAGCATGGCTTTGTGGTTGGGCAAATGGAGCTTTCATTGATCCCAAAGCCCCCCAAGCCGACACATTAAGCCCACCTTTGCAGGACATTGGCTGTTGACATCCTCCTGTCCCCCCGCATCAGAGGCCCCTGATAGTGAGTGGCAGGAGGCTGGGAAGCTGAAGTCACTGCATCTCTTTAATGACCAGTGTCATACTCAATGCAGAACTCATTACTTCATGAACTCACCTACCCCTTGGTGAAGGAAAGTGGCCTGGTGACCTAGGTCCTTGTCACCCTCTACAGGGCCACCCACAGGACTCAACCCTAAGGCCAGGCTCCTTCCCTATGCTTCTGTTTTGAGGTGTCTCAGGCAGGAAGGGTTAAGGTCCCCTGAAAAAACCTCTGGTCTGCTGGAGGTCTGTGGTCCCCTGGCCTGACTGTGTCCCTCTCCCCAGGGCCTTTGCCAAGCGGCAGCAGCAACTGACAGCCATGAAGGTCCTGCAGAGGAACTGCGCCGCTTACCTGAAGCTGCGGAACTGGCAGTGGTGGAGGCTTTTCACCAAGGTGGGTTCTGGAAGGGGCCCCTCCCACACCATAGCCCTACTAGCGCTGTGACGGCCTCTGATGTGGTGGAGGGGACAGGCAGGCCTCACACTGGCCTCTGCAGGCCCCAGGGCCCTGGGAGCAGCACTCCGCCTCTCACCCACCGCCCTGCAGCCTGCTGGTGTGAGCCTGAGCTGGGCCTGCCCCCCGGGGTCTAGAGCATGTGGCGTGGAGGGTCGCAGCCTGCCATCAGGCTCAGAGCAGCTCCCAGGGTGTGAGGGCCCTGGCTGCTGGGGCCCCGTATGCTGGGGGCTCAGTCCTCCCAGGGAGCCGCAGGGCGGTGGGTCAGAACCTGCACACCGCTGGACAGGCCTTCTGCTCCCTTGTCTCCCCACCCCTCCCAATCCCTTCATCACAAAAGTCATTCAGGCTGCTTTTGTCTGTAGTAAATAATTTCTGGCAGTTGGTGAAAGGTAGGGTAACAAAAAGCATAAAGAAGAAAATAAAACTTTCCGTGTGATCTGTTCAGCCCTGAGCCAGCGCTGGCATCTGGCAGATGTTTCCATGTTTATCCCCTGTCTTTACTCCCTTTAAATCTCCGCTCTGTAAACCGTATGCGTTCTTACCTAGCTGAGCTCTGACTTGCATAAACAGTCTTGTGTTCGTATTTTCCATTTAAAATTCCTTCACGAGCATCATCTTTTAAAAGTTAGCATGTCGTTCCCTGGAGCCGTTTCCGATTTTATCTGGTGATCTTTCCCGCGCTGTTTCTTTCTCTCATTCCCAGTATTTCACCGTTGTAAACAATGCCGCCCTGCACATCTTCATGCACACACGGGGTCCTCTCTCTGACCCGTGCTTAGCAGCATAGCACCGAATCCATCTCCAGAAAGATGGTCTGAGTGTGTGCCTCCTCCCCACAGCGTGTCTGGGTGTCCGTCACTCCCTCGGGCTTACGTTGGGCACAGGTGAGGGGACTGCTGGCCTCGATGGTTATCGTCAGCCAAACACTTCTACCTCTGTCTCTTCTAGGTCAAGCCACTGCTGCAGGTGAGCCGACAGGAGGAGGAGATGATGGCCAAGGAGGAGGAGCTGGTGAAGGTCCGCGAGAAGCAGCTGGCTGCAGAGAACAGGCTCACGGAGATGGAGACTCTGCAGTCCCAGGTAGGTGTCAGCAGGCTCTGCCCAGGGAGTTGGGGCGGCCGCTCCAGGTGCCGCCACCTGCTGGCCACCAGTGGGCGGGGCGTGTTTGGAGTTGACAGCCAGGTTTTGTTGTCACTGTAACAGCGGCTCATCTCCCTGCAGGCCCCATTCGGGGTCTTGTGATGTAGGGAGGCCCCCGGTGGGGCGGAAAGCTCCTGAGTGTTGGGTTAGCCTTATGAGCCTGTTCCTGGTGATGGTGGTGCCCAGCTTGCTGGGTAGTGGTGAAGATCAAGAACATGAGAGATGGGAACTGGTCTCATCAGGACGGTCTCCTCACCACGGGAGGCCGAGTGAGGGGTTCTCTGCACTGCTGGGGCCTGAGGAACATGCAGGGGCTCACGTTGCTCACGTGCTCTTGGCAGCTCATGGCAGAGAAGCTGCAGCTGCAGGAGCAGCTCCAGGCAGAAACAGAGCTGTGTGCTGAGGCTGAGGAGCTGCGGGCCCGTCTGACGGCCAAGAAGCAGGAGCTGGAAGAGATTTGCCATGACCTGGAGGCCAGGGTAGAGGAGGAAGAGGAGCGCTGCCAGCATCTGCAGGCAGAGAAGAAGAAAATGCAGCAAAACATCCAAGTGAGCCCCTTCCCTCCCTGCAAGGAGGGGCAAAGGGGATGGGGTGCAGGGAGGCGTGTGCCCCCGGAGCTGGAGGAAACGCAGAAATCCCAGGGCCATGGAAAGCCCCTCTTCTGTTTGCTTGGGCTGCCTGTTGGTGCTGCTCTCTGGGGGCAGCGATTTCTCCCACGGGCTCAGACCTCTGCGAGCACTGCCAGCAGAGCACCAAAGCCAGTTTAACTAACTTCCCTCCCTCTGTCCTCACCGCGGCCAGTCCCGGGAGCCAGGGCCAGCAGCTCTGCCTTCTGCCCACGCCTCTGGTGGGCAGCTTGCTCAAGGAAGCCCCTCATAACAAGCCGAGCACACAGTGGGTCCGGGGCCTTGGCGTCCTTTGTGCCCTGGCCTCAGTTTGGAAGACTGGACCCCTCAACTGGGTGGAGCCAGGTCTGGGTCCCGAGGCGGGGTCTGTGTGGTCTGCGCCCCTCACGGTCTCCCCGACTCTGTGGTAGGAACTGGAGGAGCAGCTGGAGGAGGAGGAGAGCGCGCGCCAGAAGCTACAGCTGGAGAAGGTGACCACCGAGGCCAAGCTGAAGAAGCTGGAAGAAGACCAGATCATCATGGAAGACCAGAACTGCAAACTGGCCAAGGTGAGGCCCACAGTGCTGCGGAGTGCTGGTGGCTGGGTGCAGGCAGGGTATGGGCCCACCACCACCCTCCCTCTCCTGCCTACTATGGTTTTCCTGGGTGTCCGTGGCCTCCGAGCACCAGCATCCTATTTGAAGGCATGTGTCCGTTATGTGGGGCCCAAGGGAGAGGTCTGGCCTCCTCAGCGAAGCTCTCCACAGGTTCCTGAGACTTGTAGCTGAGCCACCTGGGAGGTTCTGCACGTCTGTCACCAGTGGCTCTGGGCACTGTGGTGGCTTACTGTTGAGGGGCAGGTGCCCTCCTCCAACTGTCCCCAGGGTACTGACTGCTCCTCTTAGAGCCAAGTCGGGTCCCTGTCAGAGTCTGCTTCTGAGCAGATAAAAGCCCAGAGTCGTGTCACAGAAAGAAAGACAGGGTCAGAAGGCTATTCTCAGTCCCGAGCATGTGGTGGGGGTTGAAGCGACAGGATGCCTGCCTGTGGACCCTGTGACACGAGACCGAGATCCCCGTGCTGTCACCTGTGTAGTCAGCCTTGTTGGGGACCTCGCTGAGATTACAACTCCAGTGATGGCCACGCAGCAGAAAGTGGGGAGAGCAGCCTGGGTGCTTGGGGAGATGAGGAAGGCAGAGATCCCAGCCTGCCCAGGGGATGAGTGCTAGGTACAGAGCGTCGAGCCACCCCCTTGCCGATGCTGGCTGGACGCCTTTCTTACCTGAGCCCAAAGGGTGACATAGCACCCACATTTGTAGATCCTAAGGAAACTTATCCAGCTATTTCAGGGGTGCTAGTGATCTTTCAAGGTTATCCTTTGATCCAGAAAATCCTAATGAATCTGAAGTATTAAACCAATGCCCTCTCCTTGGTTTAATCCTAAATTTGTGGGTAAGTCATACTTTGAAGAGAGCTGAAGTGTTCTGTGCTCAACTGACACCCTTGGCCCCCCCCCCCCCCCCCCCCCAGGAGAAGAAGCTTCTTGAAGACAGAATAGCTGAGTTTACCACCAATCTCATGGAAGAGGAGGAGAAATCAAAGAGCCTCGCGAAGCTCAAGAACAAACATGAGGCGATGATCACCGACCTGGAAGGTAAGAGGGTAACAGCCATCTGACCTAGGAACCGAGGCATCGCTGCTCCAGGGCCCTCCTGGGCCCGGCTGCCAGGATCAGGAGCACTGCACTGGTCTCGGGTTCACTGTCTGCACCCCCCAGCCACTGCCCTGAAAACCGCAGCGACAGCTCTGGTCCCTACGGGGTCTGGGCCTCCAGGCACTGGCGGGACTGGGAAGGAATGTCCCCCCCACCTGAAGGGCTCTCAGAACACTGGCATTTCTCTACTGTCTGTGTCATGAGTTGCACAAGATTCACTTGCTAAGAGGTCGTAGGTCTGAGCCCAGCTCTGGGTCATCTTACAGCTATCCCATCATCTCTGTGGGCTTTGGTTTCTCTTCCCTCTAAGGGGGCACAGGGAACGGGTATCCTTGGGGACTAAACTGAGTCATGCGTACAGACACACCATGCATGCTCTGCTGTGCTGAACAGATGCCGCGACAGGCCATTGCTTGACTCAGGCCAGGTGACCTGTTGTGCCTTTGTCTCCCTGAGTCCCGGGAGGAGGACGGGATAGCATGCAGGTCTGGGTCTATCTGAGGACTTCCTGCCCCTGCCTCTTGAGAGGTGTAGATAGCAGAGGGAGAGGAGAGAGTAGAGTGCTGTGGGGGCTCCGATCTCATGCCAGAAACCAGTGCTCCCTCAGCAGAGATGTGGGGCCACCTGGCGTGTCCAAGGCAGCTGTTGACTCCCTGCACACGTCGGGCCCAGACTGTCCAGGCTGACCACCAGGAGGGTTTGCCCAGCCCCGCCTGCCCCCCTCACATTTGGGGGATGTGGTGAGACAGGGTGGCAAGGGGACTCGAGGTGCTGGCAGAGGCCTTGCCTGTCATCTCCCTCCGTCACCCGGGAACAGTCTGAAACACAGTGTCATCCAGGTCCAGGAGGGCACAGCCACTGGGCAGGCGAACACACAGGGTCTTAGTTTGACCCTGATGAGTATTAACAAAGATGTGGAATAGCCCAAGTGAGCCATGTGCATGCGCGCGCGCACACACACACACGGCTGGTGGGAGCATGAACGGGTAGGTGGTCTTGAACGGTCCGGCCTTGCCTGGCGGAGTTGGAGCCTCACGGGCCTACAACCAGCCCAGCACCCTGGGCCGTGTGTGCGAGAGCTCGCCCAGCAGCACTGTTCCTGAGGGTGTGCAGTGAACACAACCCGAATGCCGCCAGTTGAACAAGTAGATGAGCTCTGGTGTGTTCATGCAACAGAGCCCCAGACTGGTCCACATGGATCAACTGCAGTGACACTTACCTGGATAAGTCTCAGGGTCGTAATATTGAGTGACAAAAACAAGTCAGGGAATAAAGTCGCTAACCCTTACTGGGTCAGGGGTTGTGGTGAGTGCTTGCAGATACTCATGCCCATGAGCCTCACGACCTAATGGCGCAGGTTGTCTCATCATCCTTGTTACTCAGATGACCCACAGCAAGGTCAAGGGATTACCTGAGGGACGTCCTAGTGGAAATCGTAAAGCCAGACATTGGACCCTGACCCACGACCCACGCCGACCATATAGAATTCATGCAGGACTTTCTTTACATAATTTAAGTTCATGCAAAACTAAAGCTGGTTTTTAGGAAGGCAAACCTGGTGCAGCCTTAAAGGGGGCTGTGAACACGACCTGCAGAGGAGCATAGGTCCCTGGCGGGGCAGGTCAACGGGGTTTGGGGTGACCTGGGATGTGCTTTCTTTCATCCGGGTGTTGGGTACGAGTATCTCCATATCGTTATCCTTTAAGGCTCACATGGGTTATAACAAAAACTCAGTATTTTACATAAGAATGATAAACAAGGATGGAAAAAGAATCAGTGGGCACTGAGGGCTCTGTTGATCTCCCCGGGCTCCCTCCTCAGAGCGCCTCCGAAGAGAGGAGAAGCAGCGTCAGGAGCTGGAAAAGACCCGTCGGAAGCTAGAGGGGGACTCCACCGACCTCAATGACCAGATCGCCGAGCTGCAGGCTCAGATCGCCGAGCTCAAGATGCAGCTGGCCAAGAAAGAGGAGGAGCTGCAGGCCGCCTTGGCCAGGTGAGGGCCTCGCTTCAGCCCATGGTGGGGCCAGCACCCCTTGCCCTTGGAGCTGCTGCACAGCAAGACCTGTCCTGTCCACTAAGAGCACCCGTGTGGCTCCTTTGTTGTCATTTATTTGTAACCCCTCCAGAAGTCACCCACAACATCACCCAAGCACCATAGGTCTTTCATGCATTTTTAAACTTTCTGACTACAGATGTGCTTGGGGAAAAAAAAAAAAAAGATTAGTTTTAGATACACAAAAAAATTGAGCAGAAGGTGCAGAGAATTCCTATACACCTCTGTCCATCCCCCACTATCACATCCCAGTCCGGGGAGGCACACTGGTTGCTGCAAATGAACCTGCACCAACAGGTGGCCATCACCCAGAGAGCGTCTCTGGCACCTTCGTATTTTTTCCTTGGTTGCTGGAATGATGGACTCTAGCATTTTATTTCATTTTCACTTAATATTTAGTTTTTCTTCTCCTTATGTTCAGAGCACCGAATTTCAGTTTGGAAAATGACGTGGCTCCCCTGTGAGGTTTTCCAGTTCTCAAAGTGGTTTTGCTCTTAAATCTCCTGGAAGCTTTAGATGTTTTTGCGGAGAGGGGCACCTGAGGGCGTGGTTATGGCTTCCAGAAGCGGCGGTGGCTGCTCTTCTCTGAAGCCAGATTTTCTGTACCCTCTGCTCTCTGGGTGGGAAGAGTCTCCCCTGATATTGCTGGTCTCTCTGGCAGAGTGGAGGAGGAAGCCACCCAGAAGAACATGGCCCTGAAGAAGATCCGAGAGCTGGAATCGCAGATTTCCGAGCTCCAGGAAGACCTGGAATCTGAGCGAGCCTCTAGGAATAAAGCTGAGAAGCAGAAACGGGACCTTGGAGAAGAGTTGGAGGCGCTGAAAACGGAGCTGGAGGACACTCTGGACTCGACGGCTGCCCAGCAGGAGCTCAGGTGTGCCATGTGGCCAAGTGGCCAAGTCCCTGAGGTGGGGGGGCGTGGGAGGCAGAGGTCGGTCAGGAGGGGGAGGCCCGTCTAGGAAGCTGGCTTGGAGTTCGAGTGAGGCCAGGGTGGGCTCTCAGGCTGAAAGGGCCCTGATTCCTCCACAAAGTGGGTATGCGAGTGTGGGTTGGAGACGCACAGCCGAGACACACGGGAGGGAGAGCCCGGCGGCACACCCGGCCCCGGGCCTCCGCTCTGAGGACATTCCGTGCTTCTCTCCAGGTCCAAACGCGAACAGGAAGTGAACATCCTGAAGAAGACCCTTGAGGAAGAGGCCAAGACCCACGAGGCCCAGATCCAGGAGATGAGGCAGAAGCATTCTCAGGCCGTGGAGGAGCTGGCCGAGCAGCTGGAGCAGACAAAGCGGGTGCGTGGGCTCCCCCAGAACCAGTAGAATGGGAATGTCAGGTGGATTCTATAAATGCCACTTTTATATTTTCTGGAAGATCGTTACGTTATTAGCCAGAATGTCAAATTTCAGAGGCTTTACTGGAAGCCTGACTCCAAGCAACTATAATTTCCTTCATCTTCTAACACTGCTAAAGTCCTAGCGTCAGTGATGATTACGTTTTACACTTGAACGTGAAGGAGGCTGGGCGGGGATCGTTGTAGAGGTGAGGACCCAGGCCACGTGTCACGCTCAGCCGAGTGATGAGTATGGGTCAGGCCTGCGCTCCCGGGTTCAGGGCTCTTGCCAGCACACCATCCCTGAACTGGCCTGCCAGCAGGCTCGCTAAGAGCACATTCTGGATCTGGAGCTGACAGCTCTCCCAGCGCTGGAAGGAGGACCAGCCTTCTGCCCTGACATAGACGCCCCTTCCCACATCTTGGCTTGTGTCCCCACCAGGTGAAAGCCAACTTGGAGAAGGCGAAGCAGACCCTGGAGAACGAGCGAGGGGAGCTGGCCAATGAGGTGAAGGTCCTGCAGCAGGGCAAAGGGGACTCTGAGCACAAGCGGAAGAAGGCTGAGGCCCAGCTGCAGGAGCTGCAGGTCAAGTTCACCGAGGGGGAACGAGTGCGCACGGAGCTGGCGGACAAGGTTACCAAGCTGCAGGTGAGGCCTCCATGGCCGGGAGTGCCTGCCTGTGGCTCCTGGGCCTTGGCCCAGATCTCCAGGGCTTCCCCCGCCTGTGCACCTCTCTCTCTCTCTCTCTCTCTCTCTCTCTCTCTCTCTCTCTCCCCCCGCCCCCCAAACTGGCTTGTCAGCGAGGCATTCGGGGTGCAGTTCCCCTTTGTCTGACTGCTGAGGTGGCGCCAGAGCAATCATGTGCCTTGTCCCTCCTGTCCCATCTCTCCCCGACACACCACAGGTTGAGCTGGACAATGTGATGGGTCTCCTCACCCAGTCTGACAGCAAGTCCAGCAAACTCACCAAGGACTTCTCTGCTCTGGAGTCCCAGCTTCAGGACACACAGGTAAAGGTGGCAGCGGGTCCCAGCTCCTCTGATGCCCCGTTTTCCCCTGTATCCATGGGATCTTCCACCCCACCCCCCCAACCAGGAATTCAGCTGGATCCAAGGGATCAGCTCCTCCCTCCCATTGGGGGTGTGGGGCCCACGCGGGTCTGACCCTGCGCCTCCTGAGCACACACGGCCCCCCCATCCTTGGTGTAGGAGCTGCTTCAGGAGGAGAACCGGCAAAAGCTGAGCCTGAGCACCAAGCTGAAGCAGATGGAGGATGAGAAGAACTCCTTCAAGGAGCAGCTGGAAGAGGAGGAGGAGGCCAAGCGGAACCTGGAGAAGCAGATTGCCACCCTCCATGCCCAGGTTCTTATCAGCGTGCCACCCAGATGACTCAGGGGTGCTGCAGGCTGGGGAGTTCCTGCTGGGCACCTGCCTGCCCAGGGGACAGAGGAGGTCCAGGGGGCACGGGAGAGCCAGGGGACAGGAGGCCTGGGGGATTGAGGAGGCCCGGGGGACAGAGGGGGCCTGGGAGTAAGGGGGGCCCGGAGGTGGGGGGGGGCCGGGGGACAGGGGAGACCCAGAGGACAGAGGGGGTCCAGGAGGCAGGGGGCGCCTGGGACATAGCAGGGGAGGCCCGAGGGGCAGAGGAGGCCCAGGCCTGCCCCAAGCCGGGTGTCCTCCTGCAGGACCTCCTGCCCTCTCCAGCTGGAGAACCTCCTAGCCAGGGTCCCCAGGTAGAATTCAGGGGTCTGTCAGCTTAGATGGAGGAAATATCAGGTCTGTATTTCCACCAACCTGACAGATGTGTAGCATTTTCTTGTACCACCAACGTAGGCAGGAAGCCATGCCAGCACCACCGCCATCACCTGCATTTTTCTGTATTGGTTTATTTGCTGATCCTATGAATTTTATGCCTGTTAAAACGTCATTATAAGAAGGAGGCTATAGTTTCTTCCCAGACTCCCAGAGGGTCTGCAACCAGAAATAGATCAAGAGCCCTGTTTTGCACATCCTATCTTGGGTCCTCCTTGTACTGGGCCAGAAGATCTACACCACCTCCTGGAGGTGGCCCATAGTCCATGTTCAGTCTGGGTGGGGTAGCCCATGTGTGTGCGTCAAGGCAGTTTTGTCTGTGGGTGCCAAGAGGGGTTGCGGGGTGGGTCTCCCCAGAGCTCCTGCCTCCAGCAGACAGATTTTGTCCCTGGGCAGAGGCCGATGGAGGAGGCTCCCCTCTCTGGGCTTGTCTGTAAAACAAGAAACAAGAGGCTTGGTGTATGTCTCGACTGAGAGGCCTTCCCCGGGACTGCATGCACTGGGCAGACACCCTCTGCAGAAACCCCATTTCTCTTGCCCCCATGGAAGAGGGGCATCCCCGTGCCTGGGCCTCCGCTCATGGGGTGTAGGCCAGCTGCCACTGCCCTGGGGCACGGGGCTGTCTCCCTAACTCCACACTCCTGCCCAGGTGACGGACATGAAGAAAAAGATGGAGGATGGTGTGGGGTGCCTGGAGACTGCGGAAGAAGCGAAGAGGAAGCTCCAGAAGGACCTGGAGGGGCTGGGCCAGCGCTATGAGGAGAAGGTGGCCGCCTACGACAAGCTGGAGAAGACGAAGACGCGGCTGCAGCAGGAGCTGGACGATCTGCTCGTGGACCTGGACCACCAGCGCCAGACCGCCTCCAACCTGGAGAAGAAGCAGAAGAAGTTTGACCAGGTGTGGGCCCCAGGCACCCCCCCACCGTTCATTTCCCACCTGGCACAGGCCGCGGGGCAGGCACACGGGTCCCCTTCACGGCAAGGCATCTCTTCCTCTTTCCCATTTATTACATTTTTCAGATTGTTTCTATGGAACCAGTTTTATTCGTATGTAGAATCCCCCCCACCTGCCTTTTTTCTTTTTCTCTACCCTCAACATGGGGCTTGAACTCACAACCCCAAGGCCAAGATGGTGCATGTCCTACCTACTGAGCCAGCCAGACACCCCCATTATGTAGGGTTTTTATTTATCTGGCATACCTCCACCTCATTCCACAAGGTCTGAGGCAGCTTTCAGAGACCCAGATTGTGGGGTAGGATAGAAAAATAGAATAAATCAGGGGTCGGCAAAACCAGCCGAGTGCAGCCCTGTGCCCCTGTGCTGGGGGTGAAGGTGTGCTGGATTCCATCATGCTCCCCTGTTTGCGGCTGTCTCTGCCTGCTCCGTGCTTCTGCAGCAGAGTCCAGCAAAGTCTAGAGCATTCATGGCCTGGCCCTTTAAGGGCCTTGGGGAATAAAGAGGTACCGGGACAAGAGGGACTGGGAAGATGGGGAGACGATGTCTGGCCATGGTGGGCCCTCACGGAGAGTGAACACCTGGGCATCTCTGATGAGGGCTGCAGGTGGGGCCTGGGCCTCTAAGCAACCAGATTCACATATGTACGTATGTATGTATGTATTTATTTATTTAGGTTTATTTATTTATTCATGAAAGACAGAGACCTAGGCAGAGGGAGAAGCAGACTCCTCGCAGGAAGCCCAACGCAGGACTTGATTCTAGATCCCGGATCACAACCTAAGCTGAAGGCAGGCTCCCAACTGAGCCACCCAGGCGTCCCGATTCACATGTTTTTTTTTCTTTTTTTTTTTTTTCCACATGGGTTTTAAAGGAAACACCAAGTGGTTGTTCAGGAGAACAGGGCCTTTCTTGTGTCATGCTTCCTGTGGGTTTTCATGGAAGGGTCGCCATATGACGTACAGAATCATGATTCTCAAATAATCCAAACTAAACAGACCTCACAGCGTGCTGACAGAGATCACCTTGTCTGGTTACGAGGACACACTGGACGACATGTGCCCCACTTGGAGCCCGCTGGGTACCCTGGGTGATGGCCTTGTGGCGGCTCTTCATGCTCCCCTCCCCTTAGATCAGCACTTAGGATGCTCATTCCCCAAGGAGTTTTGGGTCCGGGTGCTTAGCCCACCTGAGGTCAGCATGCTCACGGTGACCTCCTCTTCCCCAGCTACTGGCCGAGGAGAAGACCATCTCTGCCAAGTATGCGGAGGAGCGTGACCGGGCCGAGGCGGAGGCCCGGGAGAAGGAGACCAAGGCGCTGTCGCTGGCCCGGGCCCTGGAGGAGGCCATGGAGCAGAAGGCGGAGCTGGAGCGGCTCAATAAACAGTTCCGCACTGAGATGGAGGACCTCATGAGCTCCAAGGACGACGTCGGCAAGAGCGTGAGTACCATGTCAGCCACCAGGGCTCCAGAGGGACCTGAGTGGGGAAGTCACAAGGGACTAGGGGCTGAGCGAACCCTGAGGTCAGGGACCTTGGGGACCTTGTCCATCTGTTCCTGACTCAGCCTTCCTTGGTGGTTGGGGTGGCAGGTCCACGAGCTGGAGAAGTCCAAGCGGGCTCTGGAGCAGCAGGTGGAGGAGATGAAGACCCAGCTAGAGGAGCTGGAGGACGAACTGCAGGCCACCGAGGACGCCAAGCTGCGGCTGGAGGTCAACCTGCAGGCCATGAAGGCCCAGTTCGAGCGGGACCTGCAGGGCCGCGACGAGCAGAGTGAGGAGAAAAAGAAGCAGCTGGTCAGACAGGTGTGGAGGCCCTCCCACTGCCCTTCCCTGGAACAAGGCCGAGAACAGCTCTGGGCAGGGGCATGCTGGGGACGGCCCCCCCCCCCCCGCCCCGGCTCCCCTTTCCCTGGGCTGTGTTGGGGGCTCCTTGTCCACACCTCCTCCCCTGTCCTTATGTTCCACTCTTCTGTCTCAGTGTTCAGGGATCTTCTCCTTAAGGCCAGTAACCTTCATGGGCCCCCAGAGGCCCTGTGTAGCCCACCCGGGCTCAGAGCGGGCCTGGGTCTGGGTGTGGGTGCAGCCTCCCAAGCTGTTGGCATGTGCCCCAGGTGCGGGAGATGGAGGCTGAGCTGGAGGATGAGAAGAAGCAGCGCTCGATGGCGGTGGCTGCTCGTAAGAAGCTGGAGATGGATCTGAAGGACCTGGAGGCCCACATCGACTCCGCCAACAAGAACCGAGACGAGGCCATCAAGCAGCTGCGGAAGCTGCAGGTGAGGTCGGCTGGGCCAGCAGCATGGTTTCGGGACATGCTGAGAGGTGCCACCCTCCCCTCTCCGCGGACAGATGGGGTGCCCTTAGCCCTGTCTCGCAGATGGAGACTGTGGCCCTGGGGTTGAGGGGAAGCAAAACAGAAGCAAAGCTGCGCTGAGATCATTGACTGTGTGTCTAGTAAACAAGGAAACAAAGCCATGGAAACCTCGAAATGCAGTGACGTTAGGGAGGTAGTCAGTTGGTGGCGGGTTTCCAGAGTAAACCAGAGAGAGCCTTGGCTCCCAACCTGATCCGGTCTTGGTGGACAGTGAGTGAAGCTTCTGAGCTGAGCACAGAACCCCACATGCAGCCCAGAGCACAGGACACATACTTAGGAGATACTCCCCTCATCAAGGATTAAAAATCACAAGTCTTGTCTATTCATGTATTCCTTCTTGTACTTTAATAATAATTTTAGCGTAGTTAACATACAGTGTTATTTATGAGTTTCAGGCATACGATGCACTGATGTGTCGGTATGTCTGAACTCAGTGTTCATCAAGATAAGCATTAAAGATAAAAATCCTAAGAAACTTAAAAAAAAAAAAAAAAAATTCTAAGAAACAGCTATCCGAAACCACATCGCACCCAGAAGAGCAGCCACAGGAAGAATGTAGTCGGGGCCATTGGTGAGGTCCTAGGGTGTAGATGCCGTTGTTGCTGGTGGCAATTCTTTCTGCTGCCTTGTGGCCCAGGGAATCTCAATTTGGGATTTATCTGCAGAAGAGGGAAAAAAACCCTATTTGAGCAAGATCTTTAGAGTTAAAACGAATTATGGGAGAAGAACAAAGGAGACGTGTTTCTACCCTGTAGTGGGGGCTGATCTGGCAGGTGGGCATTGACCTAGAGTGGCAGGTGTCCCGGGAATGGTGTCAGAGTGCCGCATTCAGGTCAACAGCCAGTTGTAGAAAGTGTGGCCCAAGTTGCAGCTTTGGTTAAGGTGTAGCCAGCGGCGTTAACGCTGCCAGAGGTGTGCTTGGTAAATCCTGATGGTCAAAATCATGTGAAAATGGCATAGGGTAAAAGAGACGACTGTCTATTATTTTGCCCTTTTACCGCCAAGTCGGTTGAACATGGCTCCGGGCTGCAGGGCTGCCTGAGGTTCCAGGGGTGGGGCATCCCTGCGAGGGGCGGTGGCCGTGGTGAGGGTGCCAAGCCTGTCCTTGCACCCCAGGCCCAGATGAAGGACTGCGTGCGGGAACTGGATGACACGCGTGCCTCCCGTGAGGAGATCCTGGCTCAGGCCAAGGAGAACGAGAAGAAGATGAAGAGCATGGAGGCCGAGATGATCCAGCTGCAGGAGGTGGGCCGGGCCTCAGAGGGGCTCTCGGGGTCACCAGCAGGGGGCAGCCCAGAGCCGCCACCCAGGGCCTCCACCCAGCCAGCCTGGGCCAGCCTGGGCCACCCAGCGCAGCTGGCAGCGAACTAGCCTGACTCCAGCAGTGGGTTGGGGGTGGTTTTGGCTTCGTGAAACAATTCCCTGCAGGGTTTCATTAAGTAGCTGGGCTCCCTGGTGTGATTAAAACGCTGTGTGAATTAAATTGTCGCCATTTGGGGCCAGCTCCCTTGCGTGAAATGAGGCTTTGTGATAATCACCACCTCCTGTTGGGCGTTGGCTCCTGTCAAGGGGGAACCTTCCCAGACCCGCACCGCCTTGTCGGTCACCTGTGAGCCATATCCCAGAGGCCTCCCCTCCACCCTAGGCGGTCTACAGCGTGAGCTGACTGGCCACCCGGTGCTCCTGCTGGGCTGGGTGTCCAGGCCTGTCCTAGTCCATTCTCACCTGCCTGGCCTGAGGTGATCCCTCCCTCTGAGGTCATGTGTGGGTCTCTCTTGAGACCACCTTACCCACCTGGCTTTCAGAGGCCCCGTGCTCTTGCCCTAACTCCCATCCCTGCCTCGTTCCTCTGACTTCTGGTTTCCCTGGGATGCAGAGGAACCAGCCTCCCGTCAGGGAAGGACGGTTTTTTATTTATGTCTACATCCCCAGCACATGACTTGGTTCCCACACTTAGATCTAGGGGCTCTGCAAACATGTGCCTAAGCTGTGGCCTCAGTGGAAGGAATCAGAGGAGCTGATGAGGAAGGGCTTCGTGGAGGAGGCAGACCTGGGAGAGGTTTCGAGAGGAAGGGCCAGGGCTTGGGGGGCTTGGGGAGCATGGTGCTGTAGAGTGCCAGGAACGGGGGAGGGGGCTTGCGCGGCCTCAGGTGGGCGGCCCCAGCGGGTCACGGTCTGGGTTCTCGTGGCAGGAACTGGCAGCTGCCGAGCGTGCCAAGCGCCAGGCCCAGCAGGAACGGGACGAGCTGGCAGACGAGATCGCCAACAGCAGCGGCAAGGGGTGAGCCGTGGCGTGGTGTGTTCAGCTGAGGGTGGGGGGCGCCCCTCCTCCGGGACAGGCACCGTCTCACTCTGCCTCCCTGCCTCACCCAGAGCTCTGGCGTTGGAGGAGAAGCGGCGCTTGGAGGCCCGCATTGCCCAGCTGGAGGAGGAGCTGGAGGAGGAGCAGGGCAACACGGAGCTGGTCAACGATCGGCTGAAGAAGGCCAACCTGCAGGTAGGCAGGGTCGGGCCCCTGGGTGCCCCTCCCAGTGCATCCTGGCACCTGCAACAGCCTCCCTTGGTTTCCCTCTCTGGACCCTGGCTGTGGCAGGGCTCCCTACCCTGGGAGGGCCCAGAGCTTGGGGCTCTGTGGGACCCAGCGGCCCCACCTCTGCCCCATCGTGCTCCCTGCCCCCCATGCCCAGCCTTCCTCGAGGTCACCTGCCCTCCTTCCCACAGATCGACCAGATCAACACCGACCTGAACCTCGAGCGCAGCCACGCCCAGAAGAACGAGAACGCGCGGCAGCAGCTGGAGCGCCAGAACAAGGAGCTCAAGGTCAAGCTGCAGGAGATGGAGGGTACCGTCAAGTCCAAGTACAAAGCTTCCATCACTGCCCTCGAGGCCAAGATCGCACAGCTGGAGGAGCAGCTGGACAACGAGACCAAGTAGGTGTTCCTGTCCATCACCCGCAACAACCTGCAGGGTGCTCTGTGCCTGCCCGAATCCCAAGTCCCAGGGCCCATGTCCCCTCCTGACCCGCCCTCATCCCTTCCACTGAGCTTCACGGAGTTCACCGAGGAGCCCACGGCCCACCTCTGCAGTTGGGGGCTTTGGTGACTGTCCCTGGGGGCTGAATCAGCAGAGGTGAGGGTTCCTGTCCCATCGGGCAGCCAGTCTGCGGGCTCAGTAAGACTGAGGCTTCTTTGGTGGTAATGGGCAGGTCGCCCCAGGCCCCAAATCTCAGTTTTCCCTCTCCTTGCCACATACATGCTCTTGGGACTGTGCCCCTCCCTTCCTGAGCCCTTTTGCTCATCTGTGAAATGGAGCTGGTCACCATGCCTCCCGTAGACCGACGGTCGTGGGTGCTCAGTGACGAGCGCCCTCCTCAGCCTCAGAGCCTCCAGGTGGGGGAGATGCCAGCGAGGTCTAAGGACAGCTCATCCGGCTGCTGGCAGGTGGCCGGACCCTGTGAAGGAGGGTCCCTGAGCCGCCTCGTCTGTGCCTCGCAGGGAGCGCCAGGCAGCTTGCAAGCAGGTGCGTCGGGCCGAGAAGAAGCTCAAGGACGTGCTGCTGCAGGTGGATGACGAGCGGAGGAACGCCGAGCAGTTCAAGGACCAGGTGTGTGTGCACACCGAGCGGTGGGGCCCCGGGACCCTCCCGCGCCCCCGTCCTTAACCGGGGCCGCGGCCGCCTGTCTCTGCAGGCCGACAAGGCATCTACCCGCCTGAAGCAACTCAAGCGGCAGCTGGAGGAGGCCGAGGAGGAGGCCCAGCGGGCCAACGCCTCCCGCCGGAAGCTGCAGCGCGAGCTGGAGGACGCCACCGAGACCGCCGATGCCATGAACCGCGAGGTCAGCTCCCTCAAGAACAAGCTCAGGTGAGCCCTGTCTCCCCTCCCCGAAGCCCATGGGCTCTGAAGGGTGCACTGTGGACAAAGCTTCCAGAGCTGGTTCTATCTGTGCCCTGGCGGTCAGTGGCCAGGCGCCCCATGCTGCGCTGTCCTCCGCGGCTGGACCGCTCCCGGGCCTTCCGGGTGCACGGCGGCTCTTGGGGTCCTTTGTCCCCATTTCGTCTGCACACTTGGCCTGGTAGCTCCAAACCTCATGAGAAGGTGTCCAGGCTGGGTGTTTCGCCCCAGTGGTGGCCCGAGGTGGCCTGCCGGTCCCTGGCACGCATGGGCTGGGTGTGGCCCAGGGCCCTGACCATCTAGGCCTGCGCCCCTGGGGGGCTGTGGTGTGGATCCCGAGGAGCGGGTCCACTGAAGAAGTTCAAGTGGTGGAGGCAGAGGGTCTTTTTCTCCAGGATTCTCACTTCTCTCCAACATTCTGGCCCACAACAAATATTAACTTTCTTATGTGTGATCAGAAGGTGCTGGGATGTGCTTACAGGATGGTCACTCGGTGACCTCTTGGGTTCACCTCATTTTGTATGCCATTTGAGCATCTGTATGAAAGGTGACGTCTGTGCACCCGTGTTCTGGGGTAAAGTGGGAGGCCGGGGGGCCCGAGGCCCTGTCGGATGTCTGGGCCTCGTGTCCCTCTAAAGATGGCATTGAAGTGTGTGAGCGGTACTCGGCCACCCTAGCGACCCTGCTGACCCTGTGCCTCTGCCCCCAGGCGAGGGGACCTGCCGTTTGTTGTGCCCCGCCGGGTGGCCCGGAAAGGTGCTGGCGACTGCTCAGACGAGGAGGTGGACGGCAAGGCGGACGGGGCTGAGGCCAAAGCTGCCGAGTAACCACTCCTCCGGCTGCCCGAGACGGACGGACAGACCGACAGACGACTCCGCCTCCCCTTTCCAGCCCCACAGCACCCCGTCCACCTTCTTGGGACTGCTGTGACTATGACCTCCTCACCCAGTCCCGCCAGGCCAGGGGACCTCAGGCCTGTGCCTCCCTGCCCGCTCCCCACCCCAGGCCTTTCCAGGGCGTTCGGCTTTCTCTGCTGCAGCCCCCTCCTGCTCCCCTCCTACCCCCAGAACCTGATACCAAAGAGTCAGAGTCTTGGGCCACTGGCCTGGGAACAGAGTGACCAGCAGGATCTTTGGCCCTCTCTTGCCAAAAAAGCACAAGATGGCGAGGCAAGGAGGGCGGGCCACCGGGGAGGGGCAAAGAGTTTTCTACGAATCTATTTTTCTTCAGACTAAGAAGTTTTGATAGCCCGACACCCCAGGAGAGTTGTCACCTTCCCCCACCTCCGCCACCAGCTCCCCCTCCTCCTTTGCTGTTGGCAATCACACACGGCGACCTCACGACCTCCACCCCATTGCCCCCCCCCCCCCCCCCCCCGCCCGACTCCCGTGGGCCCTGGGTGATTGGGGAAGAGCAGGCCCAGGGCCGCCACCTCTGTGCGGGGCACAGACTGCGGGGGGCGGGGAAGGAGAGTCGTTCCTCCCCACCTGCTCTGGGCAGCGCCACTGTCCCCTCCTGTTTCTAAAGTGTCTCAAGTGCAATGACGACCCCCTTCCCTCCTTTGCCGAGGGCAGCCTGCCCCTGCCACAGCGGGGCCAGGCCGAGCAGACAGGGCCTCGGGGCCAAGCTGGAAAGGCCAGCAGTGGCTTCTCCCAACGTTCTTGGGGACCAAATATATTTAATGGTTAAGGGACTTGTCCCGAGTCTGACAGCCAGAGCATTGCAAAGGGCCAGTGGCCCTCCCGCATGACCTTGTACCTACTCAGAGACTGGGGCCCGATTGTAGACTATCTGCACCGAGGACTCGGTATGGTTTAAAAATCTGTCATCTGCACGGTTGTGTTTGAAAGGAAAAAAAAAGTTTCCCTCCCCTTATAATAAATGATAAAATTCCAAGTCTTTATCACTGCCTTTCCTTTGGAACCATGTTTAGAAGAGAGTAGCTTGTCCTACACTGGTCTACACTGGTTGCTGAATTTACCTGTATTCCTAACTGTTTTGTATATGCTGCATTTAGACTTACTTATAGCAAAGAAGGCATTTTTTTTTTTTTTTAAAGAAAAACCAACTGAAGTCATGATGATATATGAAAGCTACATATGGCTAAAAAGCTCTGAATTCAGGTCCCAGTTGCTGTCACAAAGGAGTGAACGGAGCTCCCAGCCCCACCCCTTTTTTATATTTTAAAAGTGCCTTAGCATGTGTTACAGCTGTCACCACTACAGTAAGCTGGTTTACAGATGTTTTCCACTGAGCGTCACAATAAAGAGAACCATGTGCTATGACCCTGTGTCTGGTGGTGTCTGTGTGTCCAAGCAGGTGGCCTGGATGGGACTGTGCTGGGCTTCTGCAGTGGGTACCTACTTTGTGCATCTCTGGAAGCTTCTGGAAGTGCAACATGGCTGAGGCACAGGCTTGGATGAGGGGCGGTGGTCGTGCAGGGAAGGGTAAGCTCAAAAGGCAGGCTGGGCCCGGGGCAAGGGCGCTAAGAGGATCTCCTGGAAACTTCTGCTGACTTCAGTTACTGAGTACCTACGTGTGCTTGACTGGGGTTAGGGACACGGACCTAGGTGCTGAGTTCCAGGAGCTTCCTTCACTGTCAGACAAAGCCTGCTCTCTGGAGGTTCCTCCGGAGCTGAGTTCTGGACGAGCAGGACCAAGGGAGTCGGTGACGGGCAGCTTCATGATCTGGGGGAAAGGACTTGATTTTCAAGTCCGTGTGTGTCCTCGTCTGAACGTGGAGGTGACCGGGACAGCAGACGCCTTCAAGGGTGTGCTGGGAAGACGGACGGAGGTCATGCAGATACTGGGACTGCTCAGTGCCTGAGCTACACAGCGAGTGCTCAGGAAATTGCAATTCTTATTAATTAAGCACCTACTGTGTGCCGAGCACAGTTCCTCCCTTCCTCTCTTCATCCCCTCAGTACCACAGTCAGGTATGTACGCTTTCCAAAAGCAAGGAAACCAAGGTGTGGTGAGAAGCTGGGAGGGGGGCATTTGAGCAGGGCTGTGTGATGCTCCGAAGTCTCCACCACTTGTGGAAGGGAGACCTGGACACAGCGGGGTTCAGGCCTACAGCGCCCTGACAGAAGCACTTCAGGGCAGCTTGTCCGACCCCCTGGAGGTGGGGAGCTGGGTCAGGAGCACCTGACACCTGTGCCAGGGGCTGTGGGCCAACATGGGCCCAGCCAGCCCTAGCCCCCACCCCCTGCGGCCCGGCCACTGGGGACTCAGACTGTCGGGTGCGCCCACTGGCCGGCTGAAATCCAGCAGCCAGTTCTCGTGGTATTGGAAGTTTTGTGACTCATCTCCAGCCAACAGGGAGAACTTAGGGCTGAAAACCACATTTTTAGAATACTTGAGGGTTTTAAGGATTTCTCTCCCTCTGGGCTGTCAACCTTAAAAATAAAAGGGCCATTTTACCAGCAAAATGAGTTTATTCAAGAACAACAGAGGAATGGCAGTTCAGAGCAAACCATGGCAAGTCAGGAGAGACAAAGGCGAGGTAGCTTTTATTCCCTTTTTGGAGGAAATCCGGGAGGGTTGTTTGGAACACAAGCTCCATGGGGAAGAAGAGGAATTCAAGGTTGGTGCGGTTGCTCACTGGCTGCCAGTGGTGGGTAGCGTGTCAGGGCTGAGCAGGGAGGGATCTTCTTTCTTTTCTTGACAGCAGAGGATAAAATCCCTACATGGAAAGCATCCTCCCATGTCAAGACAATTCCAATCTGCCTTCTTCGGGCTGCAGGCTCCCCTCCACCTTCGGGGATGGTTTGTGTCCCACATTTTCACGGGGGACAGCCAGGGAGCCAAGAACACGAACCAGGGAGGCCAGACCCGCTCCCCCCTTCGTGGGCAAGTCGTTTCAGCCATCTGAACCACAGGCTTCTCTTTTGTGAGACAAGGATGCGAAAAGTTTTCCTCCCGGGACTGCTGTAGCGAATACCGTCATGTGGGAGAATGCTTTGCACAGCCCTCGCGGAGGAGTCAGGTGCTGTTATTTTTTTCCACCAAGGTTGGGCTTAGGGATTTATTATTTTTCGTTTCTTATTTTGTTTTTATTCAAGTATAGTTAATATACAGTCTTATATGCGTTTCAGGTGCACAATATGATGAAACAATTTTTTCTGTTTCTCAACATGCATCACAAGAAGTGCGTTCTTTTAAAAAATTAATTAACTTTAAAAATTCAAATTCCAGTATAGTTAACATGCAGTGTTACATTAGTTTCAGGTGTATAATACAGAAATTCAGCAGTTCTGTACGTTACTCAGTGCTCATCATGACAATCGCTCTCCCCATCCTGTTCCCCTGTCCCCCCATACACCTGCCCGACTCCCTCCTGCAACCACCAGTGTGTCTTCTCTGTGTTTAAGAGTCTGACTTAAATAAAAACTTGAAACATTAAAAAAGAGTCTGGAGTTCATTTTTGTTTCTTTTTTCTTTGTTCATTTGTATTGTTTCTTAAATTCCACAGATGAGTGGAATCATATGGCATTCATCTTTCTCTAACTGACTTACTTAACATCATATCCTCTAGATCTGTGCATTTTAACAATTTTTTTAATTAAAAAAAATTTGTTTAAAGATCCATTCCTCCATTTGAGAGAAAGAAACAGAGCATTAGCAGAGGGAAGGGCAGAGGGAGAGAATCTCCAAGCTGACTCTTCTCTGAACCCAAGGCAGAGGGCGATTGCACAACTCTTTTTTTTTTTTTTTTTGCACAACTCTAAGATCGTGACCTGAGTCGAAACCAAGAGTTATTTGGCCACTTAACCTGCTGAGCCACCCAGGCACCCCACCATTTTAACCAATTTTAAGTGTCCGGTTCAGTGCATTAGGCATATTCACACTGTTCTGTGACCATCACCACTGTCCACTTACAGAACTTTTTTGATCTTCCCAAAATGAAACTCCATCCCCACTCAACATTAGGCCCCTGTCCCCTGGTCACCCCCTGGCAACCACTGCTGTGCTGTCTTTAGGAGTTTAATTACTTTAGGGTGCCAGGTACCTCGTATGAGTAGAATCATCCAGTATTTGTACTTTGGTGACTGGCTTTTTCCCTCCAATTTTTTTATGGTGGTAAAATATGCACACCCCCGCATTCCCATCATAGCCATTGTTCAGCATACACGTCAGTAGTGTTCTTTTTAAAAGTTTATTTATTCATGAGACACACAGAGGCAGAGACACAGGCAGAGGGAGAAGCAGGCTCCCTGCGGGGAGCCCGATGCAGGACTCGATCCCAGAACACCGGGGTACACCCTGAGCCAAAGGCAGACGCTCAACCACTGAACCCCCAGGCGCCCAACACTTCAGTAACATTAAATACTTTCACAATGTTTTGTGGCCAGCACCACCATCATTGTTATTCTTTGGTTTTGGGGATTTTAAGTATAAAGTTACTTTTAGTAATGTCCACAGCCACCATGGTGCTCGAATTCATGACCCTGAGACCAAGAGTCGCCAGCTCCATGGACTGAGCTGGCCAGGTGCCTCCCTTTTTTGTAAGGGAGCATAACCATGATTTAGGTTTTCATTGCTGTTGGATCCCCTTGAAAGAGAGCCATCTCCATAAACACTGTGCTAGGGAAGGAGCCGAGCTGCCCACCTCCCACCCACCCATCATGCTCCTTTGTTTTAGACATGGTGGCTAAGGGACGCCTGTGTGACTCAGCTGTTGGGCATCTGCCTTCCCAGTGGGAAGGAGGCCTCGCTGGCTGTTTCTGTTTCCTAGAAACACTAGCTTTCCTGGAAGAGAGAAAGAGAAAGAGAAAGAGATCTTACATCAAGTGGAAATAGGTGGAGAGAAAACAGCCTTTTTTTTTTTTTTTTTTTTTTTTTGAGAAAACAGCCTTACCCTCATTCCTCTCCCACAAGGTCTGCACCCGAGCAAACAGCACTTGGCCACCAAGGATGGGCCTGCTGGGGTGTCCCTGACATCAGGGACAAGTCTAGAGACACCAGGTTAGATCCACGGTGGTGGCACGAAGACCGGGACCTGGCGGCCAAGCCGGGGAGCTAAACCCTCCCCCAGGGCCCATGGGAGCAGAGTAAGGGACCGTGGACTTTGCCAGGCCGGTGCGGAGGGCTTCTCAGAGGCGGTGATGCTAGATTTGGGCCTTGATGTATGGCAGAAGCAGGTGCTCCTGCAGCGGGATCTGGGTACCAGGTGCCTAGGAGCCACGTGGGTGAGGCCTTTAGTGGCTGTGAAGTGAAGTGGTAGGTGTGCAGGGAGCATCTGGTAAGTTGGGGCAGGAAGGAGAATAAGGCGGGCGTGGGGGGGAGTGGGGTGGGAGGACAGGGAGGAGGGGGCTGGGCAGGAAGCCACAGGGTGGAGGGGGACGCTTGTGGTGTGGGGGGTGGGGGGTGTCAGGGACGCGGTTGCTCCTGAGGCGGCCGGGGACTGCCCAGGGAGGGCGGGCTCCGGATGAGCCTGGGTGTCATTGGTTCACCACGAGCAGTGGGGGTTTCCATTTCCCTTCGGGGCCCTGATCTCTTTGGGCCCAGCTGTGTGGTTCCCGCAAGACGCCCAGCGGCGACCGGGTCCCCACGGCTGAGAGCAGCTGGACGTGGTGGGCTGAGTGTGAGGAAGAGCCCTTGGTAAGCTGGGGGCTGGGGCCCGGCCCGGCGGCTCACCCTCCAAGCCACTCTATAAGGAAAGGATCCCTGTGACCTGGAGCTCCAGCCCAGGCCCTAAGCTAAGCAGGGACACATCCCGGATTGGAACCCGGGTTCGTTCCTCTGATAGGTTCCCCCCTCCCCCTGAGCCCCCAAATAGTGGAGAGGGAGGGGGACAGTGCTCAGCCCAGGTTCCAGAGGGTTCCAGACAGCCAGCCAGGCTGAGAGGGCAGGGGCAGGTCGGGGAGCTCATGCCTTTGGGGAATTGGGAGGAAGCAGAGGTGGAGGAGGGGAGGGGAGTCAGAGCCTCTGGGGTGCCCCCAGGGTGCTGCTGCCAGGCTGACCAGCAAAGGAGTTCTGTGGGGTGCAAAGGCTCCGGTGGGTTGTCTTGAGGTACCAGGATTTGGGGTCCTTGTGTTGCC
Source organism: Vulpes vulpes (assembly GCF_048418805.1). Lineage (NCBI taxonomy): Eukaryota > Metazoa > Chordata > Mammalia > Carnivora > Canidae > Vulpes > Vulpes vulpes. Next base: position 56,640,669 of record NC_132795.1, read on the forward strand.
CACATTGTCTCTGAAGGCCTGCTCAGGGCCAAGACCTGCAGGGAACCTGAGGGGGAGTGACTGCCCACGGTGGGATGACCGTGACCTGGGGACAGAGCAGGGGGGTGGCCGGGCTTTGCTCCCCCCGTTCCCCGAATGGGCCCTCTCTTCCGTGTTCTGTGGGGCAGGAAGAGAGGAGAGGCCTGTGTGTCCCCATCAGAAAGAGGGGGGCGGGGCCTGGTTGGCTCAGATCATGATCCTAGAGTCCTTGCATGGAGCCCCACATCCTCCCTGCTCAGGGGGGAGCCTGCTTCTCCTTCTCCCTCTGTCACTAGCCCTGCTGCTTGCTCGCTGTCCTCTCTCTCAAATCATTAATAACTTCTTAAAAAAAAAAAAAAAAAGAGCCAGAGGGGCACCTGTGTGGCTCAGTGGTTGAGTGTCTGCCTTAGGCTCAGGTCGTGGTCCTGGGGTCCTGGGAAGGAGCCCCTCATCTTCTCCCTCTGCCTATGTCTCTGCCTCTCTGTGTCACTCATGAATAGATACTAAAAGTGAAAGAGAAGAAAGAAGAAAAGAAAGAAAGAAAGAAAGAAAGAAAGAAAGAAAGAAAGAAAGAAAGAAAGAAAGAAAGGTGGAGGCGGGTGTTAAGGGTCTGTGGTCGCAGCAGAGGCCAGTGGACTTCATAATCTGAAAACGCCGAAGTGTAGACCTGTGGGCACCACTCTAAGGGTGTGAGCTTAGATCTGTGTGTCTCCGCCGGCAGAGACAAACCTAGAGGCCTTTGGATGGTTAAAGTCACTTTCCTCCTCAGACCCCTGCATCGGAAGCCCTGGTGTTCCTGTGCACCCGCCCGCCCTAGGAGACTGTGTGACCCTGGGTGAGTCCCTTCCCTGGAGATTCTTTGTTCACGTCTCTTCAAAACTTGGCTTCAGTTTCTTCACGCTGATTCATAGGATCTGTCGTGTTTGGGGCCCGCTCAGCTCTTCTCTGCTCTCAGATCCTGGCTAGTACCTCCTGGCCTCTCGCTGTGCTGACTTTGTTCATGGTGCCCTTTGCAATTTTAAATTTTTAACAGGTCAGATCACTGAAACTTTCCCTTTATTGCATCCGAGATTTCCATCCTGACTAGGAACGATTCCCCAACTCAACATTATTTTTTTTCTTTTAATATTTCTTCAGGACATTTGTAGCGTTTTCTCTCTAGCTTATATTCAGGGGAACCCGGAGGGTCAGTCAGTGGGGGAAACCGGCAGGGGAGGAGGAGGTCGGGCTCCTGAGCCTCTCAGCGCAGAGAGGGGGGCTCCAAACCCTGACCTGGTGAGGGAGGTGGGGGACGGAATCCCGGGGCGGAAGGAGCTGCCTAAGCCAAGGCGTGGAGGCTGAGGTGTGATCAGAAGCAAGGCCGGGGCAGGTCGAGCCTGCGACTCTTGATCTCAGGGTGGTGAGTTCAAACCCCCCATTGGGCTTGCAGCCTCCTTAAAATAAAAATTAAAAAAGAAAAATAGAAGCCGGAAGGAAGGGTGCGTGGGGTGCCTGGACGGAGGCGACGTGCAGGTGGGGAGCAGAGAGGAACACAGGGGTGTGCGGGTGGGGGCCTGGGGCCAGGCCAAGGGGTGTGAGGCTGATTCTGGCTCCTCCTCCCTTTCCTGCCCAGGAGCAGGGGCCGAAGCCACTTGCAGGGTGATGCTGTGTGAGGATCTCGGTCCTGCTGCCTTGGAGCTTAGACAGAGCCGGTGGGGCCGGGAGGGCCCCTGTCCTGTCCAGGCCGTGCAGTCGGGTTCCCTCCTTCTCCTCCTGACGGCCTTGCCGGGAACTGAGCTATCCGCCGGCTGGCCGAGGACCCCGGGTACCAAGCAAGCAGGAGGGAGCATAGTCTGGCCTCCAAGGCCAGCTGAGGCCCAGGCCGAGGGCAGGGCCAGGCCGAGAATAGCAGAAGACAGGACGGATGGACCTCTGGCAAACGTCTGGTGTCACCCCGGGTTCTCCTCCTTCTTCTCTTGGTCGTTGGGCTTCATGGTATCATTTGGCTGCCTTGCCCCTCCCCCGTCTCCAGGGTCAAGGGACCCCCCCTAACCTGAGGTCCCCTTGCATCTTGTTGGCCGAGGCTGGGCCGGACAGCCAGCCCTTGCTGCAAAGACAACCAGTAAACTCGTCCCTGATGTCCAGGCCCAGAGGGGCAGCAGGCGGAGGGGGTGGTCAGTGGCCTTGGAGGAGTGTGGAGGTGTGTGGGACCTGGTGGGCAGGACACAGCAAGGCCAGGAGAACCAATGCGTTGTGAAGGCCAGAGCTGAGAGCAAAGAGCTGGCCATGCATGGGTGGCAGGATGCGAGCAGAGCCACAGTGGCTTGGAGACAGAGAGAGGGACCTGCTGGGAGCTGTGTGCCCCCATCGCTGGGCCTGCCCTGATCACCCAACAGCTGTGTTTCTGCTTTGCTCCTGTCCTGACACAGCGTCCACCATGGCCTTCTGGTCAGTGCCCCTCAGCCTGAAGCCACCAGGGCCACTCCTGGAGAGTACAGATTCCCTCTCTACTAACTGACTTTTTTTACCCATATGCCCACCCACCTTCCCAATGAAACGCAGGTGCTTTTAATTTTTTGCTTTTTCTTTACGTGGTTCATCAAGATCTTTAAGTGATATTCTTACACTGGAAACAGAATAGGTGCAAGAGTCGGCTCTGGGAGACAGGAAGTCTGGATTTGAGTCCCGGCTCTGGCACTAGCCGGCTGCTTGGATAAATTATTTAACCTTTCAGAGCTTCGGTTCCTTTTCTTACAGAGTCATGGTGAGAACTAGTATATGAGTTAATTCACACAGAGCGTTTAGAACAGTGCCTGGTGCAATGCAGGTAGTCCTCAACCACTAGAGCTAATCTCTTTCCCTTGATTTTTAAACTGTAATTTTTAAATTGTGATATTTAAAAGTTCTTTCTTACCAGGACAGAGAAGAGTTTCACTTATTTTTATACTTTCTTTTACACACTTTTCCACCTTCTCCTAATAATATAACCCTAATATTATATCCTCTATTAGAAACCTTTCTAGTAAAAAAAAAAAAAAAGGAAAGAAAAACAAAGAAAAAAAAAAGAAACCCTTCTAGTGGTCGCAATTTAATTACACCTTTGTTTCTTTTTCCTTTTTTTCTTATGTCTTTATTTCTTAGCCTCTCAATTGCACTCAGGATTTTTGGACTCCGCACTCTGTGAAATGAGGATATTAATCCTTCTCCTCTCTTCATGCTTCACCTCTCAGCTTCTGCTATTGTACTTTAGGTGCATGTTGATTGGCAACGGGGGCATTTAGTTCTCTTATTTAATAGTCTCTTGTGTTCTTTTTTTTTTTTTGTCTCTTGTGTTCTTAAAGTGAAAAAGCAAACAAGATTGTTCACATCTTTGTGTTGTTTTCAGTATTGTTTACTGTAGAGGTAACTTGTGAAATACAGTTGCACATGCTTCCTTGCACAGCTTTAGTTTTTCGTAATTTTCTAGTTGCCTTTGTTTTTGCACCTTGCCATGTTGCGTTCAACATTTCCTCAATTTCTTTACAACTGTGCATTATGTGAGGTATTAGATCAAGTCCCCTTACCCCACAGAACTATTCACTTCTTATTCCATCCTGGGCTGGTGGTTCCCTAGGCTTGCTGTATGCCCTGCTGTATTCCTTGGATTCCTTTCTCCCTATGTTCTGTTTCCTGTTTCCTGGATCCCTCACATCTTTCCATCTTGGTTATTACTGTCAACTTCCCCCATAAGCACACAAACTTTTTTTTTTCCTGCAGCTCTTCCTTAAGTGATTTTCTAAGAAAAGACTGCGAAAGGTAACTTGTCATTTCCTGTTTAGTTCCATTTATTTTTTCACATTTTCATTTCACTTTCTGGAAGTTTTCCTTAGCTTTTGCAACCTTTCCTTAGACTTCTTTAGTTTGTTGGTCACTTTTTAATACCCAAGATCTCTTTTTTGGTCCCATTAATTTTTTTTTGCCCTTTTCAGTGCATCTTATTCTCATTTTATGAAGAAAACACCTTTCTGATCTCCCTGAGGACACTGATTCAAGGTTTAAAAATTTTTTTATTTTATTTTATTTTATTTATTTATTCATGAAATTATATTGATATTACAAAATTCTTTTGATGTCATTTTTTAAATGTTTTACTTAGTCCAGCTTATTTTTGGTTGTTGTTGTTGTTGAAGTAAGGAGCCCTGCCTGTCCTAGATAGTGGATCAGTATTAGCTATTATCAATTAGGAAACACACATGTTCTTGACCTCAAGGAATTTCCAGAACATGTCTTCCCATCTTTTCTTCTATGTTTGGTTTTATTGCTTCCGTAGCTTCTCAGATGGCAGTCTCCTTGTCTGATTATCTTCTCCTTGTGCCCCAACAGGAGGACAGGACTCTGACTTGGCTTGGGAATGAGTTGGAGTGAGGTGAGGAACCTTCCTTAAGTAGCAGCCAGCCGAGGCCAGTGGACAAACACATGGGGTTAAGTCCATTTTGGCATTTGTGGCCATCCCAGAGGGAACCACCAGAGGCCTGGACCCTGGCTGCTCCCTGTTGCCACAGCTGGCTCACATTTGACCCCACCATTTGTTCTCTCTTCCCCAAGGCTGAAGCAACACCTCCTTCCAGCTGAGACACAGACAAGACTGTAGGGAAACTCCTCAGATCCCACTGCTGGCACCATGACCTCGGAAGGCCGTGAACTCTCCCCAGGTAGTCACCTTCTACTTTCTGGAAGATGCCTGGTATTGCGGGGATGCCTCCAGCTGAGTTAACCTACAGAGGAGTCAGTCCCTTGAGAGTGTCATCGAGCCCCCAAGAGGGGTCAAGGGGAGTCCCCACCACAGGGTCTGTAGGGACACTTCCCTCCTGCCTTCTCAGGGTCTTGGCTGAGATGATCACTTTCTCTCCTTCCCCCTGCTGTCCTTTCAATGACCCAGAAGTAAGGCAAGGACAGCCCAAAGACCTGGGGGACAGCAGAAAGAGAAAGAGGGGGTCCTGAGGTAGGGTGCAAGGGGAGGTAGACTGGCAACCTTGGAGGCCTCTCCTGCCCTCTTGCCCTGGTCAAGCCTCCAGCATGGCTCAGGATGACTGGGGGCTTTGCAACAGAGGCCATTCCCTCCAGCTCTCACCCTACTGCCAGCCTGACTGCTCTGTGAGGGTCAGTGGGACACCGACCAGGCCCCCAGTCGGGTCTTTGCCACAACCCACCTGTGTGACCTGGGTGCCTTACTTTACCTTATCTATAAATGTGGATGTTTCCTTATGTTGTTATGAGGATCAATATACTGTGTTTATGTGGTTTGGGCCAGTACCTGCTACACTGGATGTCCTCCCTAAGTATTGTTACTCTCCTCTTGACCTGGAACCTGTTACTTACCTCCTCTCTCCCAGCATTCCCCACCCCGATGGCTATATTAGGGCACTTGCCCTGTGTCCCAACTAAGCATCTGCTTATCAGTATTGAAAGCAGAGCAGGAACTGATTCTTTGATCTCAGTACCCCTGCCTAGGCCAGTTCTCAGCTCTTCCCTCCTTTATCCATAAATACATAGCTTTGAAGCTGTGGTTTCCCTCCAGCTACGCCCTGGTTTTCTCTCTCTCTTAGTGTAACAGGAAAAAGAAAAAAACTAAACAACCCTTCATTCTTTCTTTCCATCTAGAGAACGAAAGTTTTCTTGAGGATGCTATTGCGTATTTCCAGAACACCGTGAGCCCAGAAGTACTGCATCACCTATTGAACGACCATGAAGCCTGGGAGAGATTTGTGGCTGTGGCTGTGGCCTCATTGCCCAGGTAACACCTCAGGGATGCCCCACAATGGTCACCCCCATCTCTAATTGGCAGGATCCTGGGGTGGAGGTTGAGTATGTTCCCTCTCAACAATCCAAAAGGAATATGTCTTCCATGATATTCACTGGCAGTGAATGGCCTCGGATTGAGAAGGGAAACCTGTAGAGGGCAGGTTATGTGACCTTGGACCTTAACATAAAGTAGAACTTTCTCTGCCTTGGTCTCTTCAACTGTTCAATTTTATCCTGAAGAAACTAAGATAATGCATGTAAATTACTTAGCATAGTGACTGACACAGAGTAGGTACTCAATTAATGTTAACTTTTCAGAGGATTACTGGGAGAAGTCAGGGGCCATGGGTCTTCTTCCATGAGATGAGGGCTAAACAGGACTTCCTCTGGGACAATTCAGAAGAATACTGACACATCAGTCTGTGGAGAAACTGGAATTGGACTGAACTGGGTTGGATCCTGATTTTATCTTTGCCCAGTCCTGGGGGTCTCTGGGTCTGTATGTCTTGGAGTCTCAGATTTGCCATTTATTCAATGGAAGCTAGAATTGAATCTGATAAGATTGTGGTAAAGGTCTCAGTGTGAATTGCAAGGTCAAAGGTGAGGATCCAAAGGCCATGATCCCGTCCAAAAGCCCAGGAGGCTTGGATCAGTACCTGCCATCCTGGTGGTCAGGATGGACAAGGGGTTCTAGGTTGGAGGACCAGGTAGGATTGGGCAGCAGAGCGGGGCCTGGGTGAAGCTCTAGGGCACAAAACTTGAGGAGGCCCTGGACCTAGCAGAGATGTTGTGAGAGGGAGAGGGGACATTTTTCCTCTTGCTTCTTTGATCTCCTCCCCCCAGGCATCCGGGGCTATAGGAAGGTGTTTCCTCTATGCTTTGCCTGGGAGTTTGGGAGTATTGACTACCAGTTGGAAGCTCTTGTCGTCTACATAGAGCAGGGCCAGGCCAGTGGGAGTTAGTGTGGTTATGTGACAGCTTCCAGCTCCAGAGGGGCATTTGCCAATTCTGTCCTCATTAAGGGATTCTGAGACTCAGAAGTGCCCACCAAAGAGGAAAGTACTTCCTCCACCAGCTTGCCCAAAGGCAGGTCTTTTTTGGCTTAGTGCTTCAGATAGAAGGTTCTCAAGATCTCTTTGTCAAGTTGCACATGGTCTTGGTGGACATGCATGCGAAGCTGTCACCAGCTAAGATGTGAATTAGGTTGGTGACACCTATGAGGTCGGGTGTGCTGGGTGCTGGGTCGAGGGTCAGTGATGTGCACTGGAGAGACTGAGGGAACCAGGGAGCAGGTGTGCTGCTTCTCAGTCAGTTGGGGCAGTGGCTGGGCTCCAGCAGAGGACATCATGCTTGGGATGACAGAGCAGGTGCCAAGCAAAATGATCATTAAGATCCCTTCTTGCTCTGAGGGTTTTTTTTTTTTTCTTTAATTCCAAGTTCCCACAGTGAGCTACACTGTAAAGTCTGAGAGCACTCTCCCTACAATTGCCCTTACTTTTGGCACCAACTGGTAATTGTGGCAGTGGGGTTCCCCAAACCACCCGAGATTGGATGAGTCTCTGGAAGCACTTGTAGAGCTCACTGAGACCTGTCACTCTCGGTAATGCTGTGTCACAGGGCAGGTTACAGGTTACCTTCAGCCAAGGAAAGAGACACTTGGGGCAGAGGCCTGGAGGGTTTCCAGTGCAAAGCTTCAATTGTCCTCAGGATGCATTACTGTCCTGTATTCAGTGTGTAACAATAGCATGTGGAGCATTGCCCAGCAGGGAAGCTCTCGGTGTGAAAGTAAACAATTATCATGACACTTATTAAAATGGCAAAGAAGACTTAATTCATGTTGTAGGTGTCCAGAGAGTGTTTGTCATAGGGCAGTGAGATCCGGCTTAACTAGGACTACAGCAAGATAGTTAGGGATTTAGTCAAGGAGCAGGTTGGGGCCTGGGGATGAATAATCACTAAGAGGAGACATGAAGGTGGGGGGATTCTTACTAACCTGATCCAACAGGGTTCTTGCAAAGACTGAGCACTCCAGGCTGTTAAGGACAGAGCACAGAAGACCAACGGCAAGGCCTGGTCGGGCAGAGGGCTCAGAAGAGCCTGAGTAATGTTTGGTCATGGAGAGAGTCTTTTTCAACCCGAGGCTCAGGGTATAGACTTTTATTGGGGCTCAGTCCCATGCTCCCTGCATGGCCACCTGGTGATCTCCAGCTCCACTTAGAGGTCATACTAACACTTTTAGTTTCTAGTTCTTCCATAGATCAGAACTGACAGCACATGACCCAACGCCCTCATCATACATCGTCTTGTCAGGCTGTCCAGTAGCCTGAGGCCCAGGCATCATCATTCTAGCAGCCTTGACATCCTAGGTAGGGCCTAGAGCTCACCTCCAGTGCCAAAGGCAAAGGGCAGGCCTCTGTGGGTAAGGTTAATCCTTCAGTACACACGAAGAGCCTCCCAACAAAGGTTTTTCTGCTCCCACCCCACTTCCCTGTGTTCATCTACTGAGTTCCCAGTCTACAAACACTGTGGCACTGACCGGCTTACCTGACCTTGACTCTAGAGGCATCTTCCTCAAATACCCACCGCGTAAGAGCATCTTCAGATGACATGGACTTATTTTTCCCCGACCTGACTGTGTCTTACGGAACATGAACAATGGGAAGAATGTGTTTAACACTGCAGAAACATTTCTTTACATTTGTAAAATTCTTTTCCGTTCGATTTCTAGTAAACATTTTCTGTGGTTTACGTAGGATAGATCAAATCAAGCCCATTTGACAGATCAGTCTTTCTTACTCACTAGACCTTCGCTGTTTCAGGGAGGAGGCTGACACACAACATGAAGGTTTGAATGACCTGACAGGACACATGCATATGGAAGACGAAGACCTGGCTAGGGAGACTTTTTTGAATGTGTTTCCCCAGTTGAAAGTGGAGCTTGAGAACCGCATAAGAAAGCTCCGTGAGCTTGCAGATGAGGTTGACAAGGTCCACAAGCGCTGCACCATCTCCAACATGGTAGCGAGCTCCACCGGTGCTGCGTCTGGCCTCCTGGGCATCCTTGGTCTGGGTCTGGCACCTGTAACAGCAGGGTTCAGTCTGACACTCTTGACAACTGGATCGGTGCTGGGAGTCGCAGCTACTGTGACTCACGTGTCCACCAGCCTTGTGGAATACTCAAACACATCGTCTGCAAGAGCTGAAGCCAGTGACCTGGTGTCTGGTATTGATCAAGGGGACAGAGTTGGATTGGGTCTGCAGAACACCATGCTCAAAATTCTTTCTTTAGGATCTCTCATTAAAAATCTGCAAAAAATTGCAAAGAATAATAGTGCCAAGAAGGTAGCCAAAGTCCAACCTCACCTGGTAGACAAGGCCAGGCGCCTCATGACAGGTAGGAGTGTCTCAGTTCGAAGTGGCAGTCTGGTGCAGAAAGCTTTTGGAGGTACTGCTCTGGCAATGACCAAAGGAATCCGGTTTCTGGGCATGGCTAGCTCAGGTGTGTTCCTTCTGATGGATGTGGCCAGCCTTGTAAAAGAGTCAAGGCACTTGCATGAAGGGGCAAGGGCAGAGTCAGCCGAAGTGCTGAGGCAGCACGCCCAGGAGCTGGAGAGAAAGTTGGAATTGCTCACACGGCTCTATGAGAGTCTCATGTAGGGCTGACTCCATGACCTCCAAGCAGGGACGGAGCAGGGGTGAGTGTGGGACAAAGACATAGAGGGACTTTATTATAAGGGGAGGGGGGCAAAATAACGTTTTGGGGGGGCATTCCAGAGTTTAGCATTAGATTAGTTGGGCCCAGTGACGGCAGGGTTTATTCAGTTTTTTTTTTGGGGGGGGGGGTCCCAGGGAGGAAGGGACATGGGGCTGGAATGAGGAGACAGGGATGGAGAGAGTGAGGGGAATATACCAAAGAGGACACGGGGGATGTGGGGAAAGAGGGGCGCGCAGGAACAAGCAGCGAGGCCAGGAATACTCAAGCGAGAATGGTTGGAATATGCGAGAAGTGCTCCTCTGCCGACCCTCCCCGTGGTGACGCGCTGGCAGGAGTGGACCCCTTCCTACAAATCCAAAACCATGATGAGATTCTACTCCCCCTGGTCAGAATGGCCTGAACAAATCAGGACACAACAGATGCTGACAAGGATGTAGAGAATGGGAAACCCTCTGATGCTGCTGGTGGCAATGCAAGCTGGGGCAGCTGCTCTGGAAAACCATGTGGAGGTTCCTCAAAAAGTTAAAAATAGAGCTACCTTATGACCCAGTAATTGCAGTGCTAGGTATTAATCCAGATGATAAAAACACAGTGATTCAAAGGGCATGTGCACCCCGATATTTATTTATTTTATTTTTCAAAGATGTTACTTACTGGAGAGAGGCCATGGGGAGGGTGGGGAGGAGCTGAGAGAGGGGGCCAAGTGGACTCCTCCATGAGCAGGAAATCCAGCTCAGGGCTCAATCCCAGGACCCTGAGATTATGACCTGAGCTGAAGGCAGATGTTTAACTGACTGAGCCACCCAGGCTTCCACCCCAATATTCATAGCAGCAATGTCCACAATAGTCCAACACTGAAAAGAGGCCAGGGGTCTATCAACAGATGAGTGGATAAAGATGTGTAGATACACACAATGGAATACTACTCAGCCATCAAAAAAGAATGAAATCTTACCATTTCAATAACATGGATGGAACTAGATGGTATTGTGCTAAGTGAAATAAGTTAATCAGAGAAAGACAAATACCACATGATTTCACTCATAAATAGAATTTAAGATAGAAAACAGGTGAACATAGGGAAAGGGAAAGAAAAATAAGAGGAAAACAAGGAGGAGACACACCATGAGAGACCCTTAACTCTGGGAAACAAACTGAGAGTCTCTGGAGGGGAGGTGGGGGGTGGGGGAGTAACTGAGTAATGGGCATTAAGGAGGGCACGTGATGGAATGAGCACTGGATATTATATGCCCCCGATGAGTCATGAAACTCTACCCCTGAGACAAATAATGTACTATATGCTAACTAAATTGAATTTAAATAAAAAATTATATATATAAAAAAGAATGGACTCTTTCCTGCCTCAACTCACCTTTGTCTTCCAGTCGACTGACCTTCATTAGATGATGACTTCCTCATGATGGTGGTGGTGGGGACGATGGCAGAAGGGTGGGGGAACATTTGGCAAGTTGCTGGTGCTTTTGGGGGCCAGGTGCACTGAGAGACCAATGAAATTCTAAAGGTGGTGTTGGAACCGTGGTGATCTGGGAAAAAAAAAAGCATGGGTCGGGGGGTTAGAAAAGAGAGAGCAGATGTCAGCAGCGGGTCAAGGAACCTTGTGGTAGGTCGAGGTCAACTTGGGGCCAAGAGACACGGTGTCTCATCCTGAAGGAGGTTCTTTTTTTTTTTTTTTTTTTAATTTTTTTTAATTTACTTATGATGGTCACAGAGAGAGGGAGAGAGAGAGGCAGAGACATAGGCAGAGGGAGAAGCAGGCTCCATGCCCCGGGAGCCTGATGTGGGATTCGATCCCGTGTCTCCAGGATCGCGCCCTGGGCCAAAGGCAGGCGCTAAACTGCTGCGCTACCCAGGGATCCCCTGAAGAAGGTTCTTATAAAGGATTTTTAGGACGAATACAGGTATGCGATATCTTTAAGATCATAAAACTGAATGGGTAAGAATTTCCAGAACTAACTAAAAAGCTGCATTCGAATTAAACAAGAACTAGGAACATGGGACTAAATGAACTAAGTAGAAGAGTGTGGTTTTGTGACTTCTGTTTGAAACACTGCTGGTTCTCTCATGTTTGTGCTTCCAGAATAAGGAAACTTTCTCTTAAGTAAGATACCTATGACTTACAGAAATTTGATAAAGCATTCACTTATGAACAAATTGAAGCATTTAACTTTTCTGTCGACCTAAACCCTCTGATATTCAAAAGGTCTCAGTGAGTATTCTTTCTTCCATGACAATCATGGTCATTTGCATAAGTTCAATAAGAATCTGTTCTCTCTGTAATAGGGGAGCATTGGAAACATTGGTTATTTTACCAAGGCTTTCACTGGAATGTCATATTTGAGAGAGACGTGCATAAAACCACAAAGCCCCTTGGAACAGTTGGCCTGATACCTGTTACAGAGTTCCCAGCAGCGTCACCAGGTGAGTAAAGAATGTCGTCGTCTCCTGACAGGTACAAGAACCTCAGGATAACTGGGGACCAGATGAAGAGCAATCTGCCCACATCTACAGGTATTGCAGGCATGCTGGAGGCGAGTGCTTGACTTGGCTCTGCCTGGAGAGGCTACTAAAAGTTCAAGCTAGAGATTCCTTATAAAATGTTCCAGAAAAACAGGTTTAATGGTCTATACGATCAATCGTTGTTCTTGCTGAGCTTATGCAAATAATGATTCCAAGTTTGTTAAAACTGGACTTGTTTTTCAAATAAATGAGTCGTGATTTGGCTATCTCTAGAAATTAGGGTTATTTCAGAGAGAAAAATGATGTTTCGATAACCCACCTTTGTGGATGTTAAATTCTACTTCTAAATGTCTCTTAATGTTGTTTGCCTAAGCCCGACAACTTGAGGTAAACTTCAGAGAAATTGCCACAGAAGCTCATAGAGACAATCTTCATGCTTTTTATTCCGTGGGAATAACAGGACCCCATGGGTATATGATCATTTAAACAACTGGAAAATAGGATTGGGTCCCCAACGACTGTATAACTCAACTAGCACCTTGACCAATTTTGTGTGGCTGGGATGACAAAATCCCTCCCTAAAAGCCAGAGCATACCCAAACTGTGGGGCTAAGTGTGGGTTTGTGGAGATAACGGATGACCCCACTTTGTGATTGGATTGGATGATGCACTTGGGGATGCCCATATCCCTTGAGACCAGCCTTCTCCCATTTGCCTTTCATTCCTTATATTAGTATCTTGTTAAAGTTGGATCTCACATAAAAGAGGGCTTCTTGATGGTATTACCCCTTAATCACGTTTATCCTAGAACCACCTCTGTTGATGTATAATTGCAAACAAAGATTTTAGCCAAGCATACAACAGGTCTCCTGGTAAAAGGAGCCTCAGAGGTCACTATGGGACAGTCCCTGAGTGGAATGACTTCACATTGGTTCCAGAGTGTCATAGAGACCAAAGGCTACCAATAGATGATGAGAGGCTGACTTCTTGAATACCAGGCTGTGCTTATAGTCATACCTGAAATAGCACTTGACACGTGTCAAACGTATGCTAAACCAGCTACCTTATGCCTGGCCCTGACTATCATAGTTCCAGAGAGCACAACTATTCAGAAGTTAGTAACCTTGTGTATTTTAGTCAACCAGAGTTTAAAGATTCCCCAACAAAGATTCTCCAACAGACAACAGTCGGTTTCCTGGTGGCAATAGTTTTGTGGAAAATGGAGTGAGAATAGCTGGGTATGTTATAGTGCTCACTCATGCTTTGTAATTGCCAAAGTCTTAAAAATTAATATCTGTACTGACTCCAAATATGCTTTCCTAGTCCTACATGCTCACGGAGCCGTTTGGAAGAAAAGGGGATTATTATCAAGCCATTATCCCCAAACAAATAAGGACTTGAAATTATTACTCTTCTTAAGGCTGTACTCCTACCTAAGGAAGTACCTGTAATTCACCTCAAAGGATATCCAAAGGAATGAGATTCTAAAGGGAACAATTCACCGTGCAGCCAAGCAGACAGCACAAAATAAACAACATTAGGTCTTTTACCACTCTTACCTCCAATAAAGTCTGTAAGTCCAGGCTATTCAGACCAGGAAATGCACAGGACTGAGTTGGTAATAATAAAGAAAAATCATTATACCCAAATATAACCAAGGAAGGTAATACAGGGTTTATACCAGGCTACTGATTTGGGTTAAAAAAAAGACCTTGGAGGCAACAAAAAAACTAAGAGAAATTGTTCCTGGATCTGGACTCCCTTGGTCCTTACAAAGTGACAGCAGACCTCTTTTATTACTTCAATTCAAAAGGTGGCCCTCCAAGCCTGAATCGCCCTTGATATCTTGACTGCAGTTAAAGGGAGGCCCAGAATTAGATGATTGTCTCCTAATGGGACCCAATGTCCTTGTGGCCCTAACTTGTGTCCATGGCTTTCCCCCATGGCTGGATAGGCCACTGTACTCGGGGTTTTGCCTGGATGCACAGATGCATTATTAAAACCATTACCAAGCCAGTCGACCTTCCAAATTTAAGACAATGGTGGACACATTCTGCGTCTCATTGGTATAACCACCTCGCATCCAACTTTGTTGCCTCTTTGGGACTGGACAGTGGTGTATGGCACACAGAAGTTCTTAGTAAGTTCATGGTCAAAGCCCTAAGTGATACTCAAAAGAGCATTTCTCCACTAAATACTGAGGTAACACAAATGCATAAAGCAGTTTTACAAAATAGAGCAGCACTACATGTTTAACTGGGTGCTCTGTGCTATCATAAAAACGAAACGCTCTGGGTATGTTCCAGATTACCACATATCTGGGTTTCTAAGCTACGTGTATACTCAAATTGGTGCTTTAAAGGATTCCTCTTTCCTTTAATGATTGGTTAAACACATAGACTAGAGAAGGACTTTTGTCAACTATCAGAGGAGTCTTCTTTGGCCTTCTTTTTCTTTGTGTTATACTAATCATGTTTTGCTGTTTTCTCCCACGTCTCTCCACGTGGTGCCGAGACACCTTCGCTGCCATAATTTCAAGCCAACGGGTGATCCTTTCCACTCAGAAAGATCCACACATGTGGATTCACACATGGATTCAGCTGCCTCTGTCTTCTGTAACCCTAGTATCTATAAGAGCCCCAACTGAGCACGGTCGACCCATAGGTGGGACCATGTCTGTGCCTCTTCTTTTTTTTTTTTTTTAATTTTTAATTTATTTATGATAGTCACACACAAAGAGAGAGAGAGAGAGAGAGAGAGAGAGAGAGAGAGGCAGAGACACAGGCAGAGGGAGAAGCAGGCTCCATGCACCGGGAGCCCGACGTGGGATTCGATCCCAGGTCTCCAGGATCGCGCCCTGGGCAAAGGCAGGTGCTAAACCGCTGCACCACTCAGGGATCCCGTCTGTGCCTCTTCTAATCAGAGGAAGAAGTTAGGGAAGATGACCCTCCACTCTCAGCAACATTAAAGATTTAAGGGTCACAAGTGTTCAGGGGGGAATGATGTGGGAATAAAGGCAGCAGAGGAATTATGAAATGTGCTTATGCCCTACAGCCCACTGACAAGTCCTTGAAACAGGCAGAGTGACCTTCCTCTAGGGACACAACTACCTCAATATCGACAGTTTGCTAAGGGCAAAAGGCAATCCTAGCCTGATCCCCAGGATCCTGTGAGTCTACTTTAACATACAAAAATTTCTTTAGAAATTTGCTTTATCTCTACCCTCAAGATACTCATTGGCAATCATCCCCCAAGCATATAATCCACCGATATACATCTGAAGGTCTCATGACTAAGGGTTTATTAGACAGTAAAAAATGACCTTCTCCCAACAGTCACTAGCCCCGTCAAGGTCCTAGAAACCTTGGTTCCCGGATTCCTTAGATATTCAAACTCTCCCTAACCCCCTCTCAACTTGAAAGTCTATAAGGGGCCATTCCTCATGACCTTAGGGCAGGTCTTCCTGCCCACCGGTCCTGTCCCTGTTCTTTAATAAAACCACCTTTTTGCACCAAAGACATCTGATGAATTCTTTCTTGAACATGGCCCTGAACCCTAACGTCTTTTTCTACATCACCTCACGCTGGACCCTCTGTTCTCACATCATGGGGCAGGAAGAGAAGAGGTCGGACTGAGTGTCCCCATCAGAAGGAAGAGAAGGGCCAGGGTAAGAAAGGCTGAGTCATCATAGTGAGGCGGTCTGGGCTTCACAGTCTAAAAACACCAAACTGTAGACTCATGGGGATGACGATAAGGGTGTGAGCTTAGATCTCTGTGTTTACACGTTTGGATGTAACAGCAGAGAAAAACCTAGAAGCCTTTGGATGGTTAAAGTCACATTTCTAGCCAAATACCTGCATCAGAAGGCCTGGTCTTCGCGTCTGCCCTGCCCACCCCCGGAGACTGTGTGACCCTGGGTGAGTCCCTTCCCTGGAGATTCTTTGTTTACGTCTCTTAAAATCTTGGTTTCAGTCTTTTCAATTTGATTCATAGGATCCGTCATGTTTGGTGCCCGCTCAGCTTTTGTCTCTTCTTAGAGCACCTCAGAGTTCAGGGAGGAGAACAGACAAGAGAAGGACTGCAGTCAGGAGAGCACACATTCAAGGGGAGCCCAGAGAGTCAGTCGGGGGGTGCAGGGAGGAGGAGTTTGGGCCCGGGACCTCTAAGCACAGGTAAACTTTGACCAGGTGAGGAAGGGGGGGAAGGCATCCTGGCAGGGGAAGGAGCAGGTGATGGTTTCTTCCACTTTAAAGTGGGAACCACAAGAGCACCCACCTTATGGAGTGCATGTGGCTATTCAGTGAGGGATCACATAAGGAGCCCTGCCTGTCCTAGATAGTGGATCAGTATTAGCTATTATCAATTAGGAAACACACATGTTCTTGACCTCAAGGAATTTCCAGAACATGTCTTCCCATCTTTTCTTCTGTGTTTGGTTTTATTGCTTCCGTAGCTTCTCAGATGGCAGTCTCCTTGTCTGATTATCTTCTCCTTGTGCCCCAACAGGAGGACAGGACTCTGACTTGGCTTGGGAGTGAGTTGGAGTGAGGTGAGGAACCTTCCTTAAGTAGCAGCCAGCCGAGGCCAGTGGACAAACACATGGGGTAAAGTCCATTTTGGCATTTGTGGCCATCCCAGAGGGAACCACCAGAGGCCTGGACCCTGGCTGCTCCCTGTTGCCACAGCTGGCTCACATTTGACATTTGGGGGTCAAATCCGGGCAGCCTGGGTGGCTCATTTGTTCTCTCTTCCCCAAGGCTGAAGCAACACCTCCTTCCAGCTGAGACACAGACAAGACTGTAGGGAAACTCCTCAGATCCCACTGCTGGCACCATGACCTCGGAAGGCCGTGAACTCTCCCCAGGTAGTCACCTTCTACTTTCTGGATGATGCCTGGTATTGCGGGGATGCCTCCAGCTGAGTTAACCTACAGAGGAGTCAGTCCCTTGAGAGTGTCATCGAGCCCCCAAGAGGGGTCAAGGGGAGTCCCCACCACAGGGTCTGTAGGGACACTTCCCTCCTGCCTTCTCAGAGTCATGACCTAGATGCCCATTTCCTCCCTCCCCTTGCTATCCTTCAAATGACCCAGAATTGAGGCCAGGATAGCACACAGGATGCGGAGGAGTGGGCGGCAGGGGGGTGGGGGGGACAACAGAGAAGAAAGGAGGGAGAATGGGTCCTGAAGCAGGGTGGGAGGGGAGGTAGACCAGCAACCTTGGAGGACTCTCCTGCCCTCTTGCCCTGGTCAAGCCTCCGGCATGGCTCAGGATGACTGGGGGCTTTGCAACAGAGGCCATTCCCTCCAGCTCTCACCCTACTGCCAGCCTGACTGCTCTGTGAGGGTCAGTGGGACACCGACCAGGCCCCCAGTCGGGTCTTTGCCACAACCCACCTGTATGATCTGGGTGCCTTACTTAACTTTATAAATGTGGATGTTTCCTTATGTTGTTATGAGGATCAAATATACTGTGTTTATGTGGTTTGGGCCAGTACCTGCTACACTGGATGTCCTCCCTAAGTATTGTTACTCTCCTCTTGACCTGGAACCTGTTACTTACCTCCTCTCTCCCAGCATTCCCCACCCCGATGGCTATATTAGGGCACTTGCCCTGTGTCCCTACCATAAGCACCTGTTTATCTGATATGAAAGTGGAGCAGGAACTGATTCTATTGATCTCAATACCTCTCCCTACACCAGCTCTCTCTTATCCCTCTTCCGCCAATCAGTTCATAAATACTCAGATTTAACACTGTGGGTTCCTCTAGCCAAGTCCAAGTTTCCTGTCTCCCTTAGTGAAATAGGAAAAAGAAAAAAACTATACGACCTTTCTTTTTTTTTCTATCCGTCTAGAGAGCAAAAGATTTATCGAGGATGCTATTGAGTATTTCCAGGACAGGGTGAGTCAAGAGGTACTGCACTTCCTGCTGATTAACCATGAAGCCTGGGAGAAATTTGTGGCTGAGACCTCATTGTCCAGGTAACCCCCTACCCCCCCAGGAATGTCCCAGGATGGACACCCCAATCTCTGCACAGCAGTATCCTGGGGTTGGGGTTGAGTATGTTCCTTCTCAACATGCCATAGGGAAACATCTTCAGTGACATTGGCTGAGGGCAGGTTGTACGACCTTGGGCCTTAACCTAAAGCAGGCCTAGCTCTTCCTTGATCTCTTCATCTGTTCAATTTTATCACAAGGAAACTAAGATAATGCAGGTAAAATGCTGAACATAGTGACTGATGCATAGTAGGTGCTCAATTGATGTTAACTTTTTAGAAGATTGCTGGGAAGAGACAGGGCCATGGGTCTTCTTCCTGGAGATGAGGGCTAAGCAGGAATTGCTCTGGGACATTGCAGAAACACTGACAGATCAGTCTGTGCCCTGTGGATTCAGACTAGAGCCTTTCCCCAGCCCCACCCCCACCTCCCAGTCAAAGGATTTATATGAACATGCAGGATCCTGCTGGCCCACAAGATGGAGAGGCTTGGGTTGAATTGGACTGAGATGGGTTGGATCCTGACTCTATCTCTGCCCAGTCCTAGTGGGTTCTCTGGGTCTGTATGTCTTGGAGTCTCAGATTTATTATTTGTTTAATGGAAGCTCGAATTGAATCTGATAAGATTGTGGTAAAGGTCTCAGTGTGAATTGCAAGGTCAAAGTTGAGGATCCGGGCAGCCTGGGTGGCTCAACGGTTTAGCGCTGCCTTCAGCCCAGAGTGTGATCCTGGAGTCCCAGGATCAAGTCCGACATCCGGCTCCCTGCATGGAGCCTGCTTCTCCCTCTGCTTGTGTCTTTGCCTGCCTCTCTCTCTTTCTTTCTCTCTCTCTCTCTCATAAATAAATAAATAAATAAATAAATAAATAAATAAATAAAATCTTAAAAACAAAAGCAAAAACAAAGTTGAGGATCCAAGAGATGCCATCCCATCTGATGGCCCAGGAGGCTTGGACCAGGGTAGAGCTGGCTGTCAGGATGGACAAGGGGTATCTAGGTTGGAGGACCAGGTAGGGTTGGGCAGCAGGGCTGGGACTGGGTGAAGCTCTAGAGGACAAAACTCGAGAAGGCCTTGGACCAAACAGAGCTGTTGTGAGAGGGAGAAGGGACATTTCTCTTCTCTCTTCTTTGATCTCCTCCCCCCAGGCATCTGATGCCATAAGAAGGTGTTTTCTCTATGCCTTGCCTGGGAGTTGGGAGTATTGACTACCATTTGGAAGTGTCTTGTCCTCTACATAGAGCAGGGCTAGGCCAGTGGGAGTCATTGTGGCTATGTGACAACTTCCAGCACCTGAGGGGCATTTGCCAATTCTGTCCTCATTGAGGACACCAAAGTGCCCACCAAAGAGGAAACTCAGAAGTGCCCACCAAAGAGGAAAGTACTTCCTCCACCAGCTTGCCCAAAGGTAGGTCTTTTCTGGCTTAGTGCTTCAGATAGAAGGTTCTCAAGCTCTCTTGTATCTTTAAGAGATTTTGTCAAGTTGTACATGGTCTTGGTGGACATGCATGCGAATCTGTCACCAGCTGGGGTGTGAATTAGGTTGGTGACACCTGTGAGGTCGGGGGGGTGCTGGGTCAGAGGTCTGTGATGTGAGCTAGAGAGTCTGAGGGGAACCAGGGTAGCGGGTGTGCTGCCTCTCAGTCAGTTGGGGCAGTGGCTGGGCCCCAGCAGAGGACATCATGCTTTTCAGAGACAGCAAGTGCACAACAAAATGATCATTAAGGTCCCATCTTGCTCTGAGCGTTTGTTGGTTTTCTCTCGTGAATTCCAAGTACCCACAGTGAGCTACACTGTGAATTCTGAGAGATTTCCCTAAGATTGCTCTTACTTTGAAACCAACTGGTAACTGGGGAGTGGGGTTCCCCACCACCTGAGATTGAATGATTCTTTGGGAGCACTCGTAGAGCTCACTGAGAGCTGTTACTCTCGGTAATGCTGTGTCACAGGGCAGGGTATGGGTTACCATCAACAGAAGAAAGAGACATTTGGGGCAGTGTCCTGGAGGGTGTCAATGCAAAGCTTCGATTGTCCGCAGGAAGCATTACTGTCCAGTACTCAGTGTGTGACAATAGCCCATGAAGCATTGCCCACCAGCAAAGCTCAAGGTATGAAAGTAAACCATATCATGACACTTATTAACATGATAAAGAAGACTTAATTCAGTTGCAGGCATTGAGAATGTAGTAGGGGAGAGAGATCGGCTCACCTTGGAATACAATGAAGACACCTAGGGATTTATAGCCAAGGAAAAGTTCAGGGGCAGGGCATGAGCAATCACTAAGAGAAGACATGAAGGTAGGGGATTCTTTCTAACCTGATCCAACAGGGTTGTTGCTAAAACTGGGCACTACAGGCTGCTTGGCCCAGGCCAAGCAAGACAGTCCTATCATCACTCTAGAACCCTTGACACCCTAGGTGCGGCCTAGAGCTCACCTCCCAGTGCCAAAGGCAAAGGGCTGGGTCTGAGAGTAAGGTTAATCCTTCAGTACATACGAAGATTTTCACAACAAAGGTTTTTCTGCTCCCACCCCACTTCCCTATGTTCATCTACAGAGTTCCCAGTCTACAAACACTGACACTAGCTGTGCTGACCTTTCCTTGATGAGGAGCTATCTTCCTCAAATACCCAACACTCAAGAGCATTAACATGACTTGGACATCTTTTCTCCCTGTTGACTGTGTACTATGGAACACTGCTCATGTTGAATGCATTTAAGAAGTTGCATTCAAGTAAAATTCTATTCCATTTGATTTCTAGTGAAAGTTCTGTGGTTTATGTAGGACAGATGAAATCAAGCCCCTTTGACAGATCAGCTTTTCTTAATCACCTGACTTTTGCTGTTACAGGGAAGAGGCCGATGCACTACGTGAAGGTCTGAATGACCTGGAAGGAGACATGGATATTGAAGATGAAGGCCAGGCTAGGGAGAAGTTTTTGAATGTGTTTCCCCAGGTGAAAGTGGAGCTTGAGGGGTATATAAGAAGGCTCCATGAGTGTGCAGATGAGGTTGACCAAGTCCACGAGGGCTGCACCATCACCAATATAGCAGCCAGCTCCACTGGTGCTGCGACTGGCCCTCTGGGCATTCATGGTCTGGGTCTGGTACCTGTCATAGGGGGTCTCAGTCCGGAAACCTTGGTAGCTGGAGTGGGGCTGGGAGCAGCATCTGCTGCTACCCAGGTGACCACCAGCACCGTGGAAGGCTCACATGAGTCGCCTGCAACTGCCGAGGCCACTCTTGATAAAGAGGAGGTAGTTGCAAAGGTTCTGCATGAAAACTGGTCCAGTATTTCTTCCTTAGCTGTTGATAGCATGAAAGTCCTGGCTCGCGCTGCAAGAGATATTCGTAACCTCAGGCCAGGCCGCTTCAGGAGTCAACCGGTAGACAGTGCCGCAGGCCTGACAGCCTTAGGTATAGTTTGGGAGCAGGTGAATAGAGTTGTTAGAGGCACTCTTCAGGCAATAGTCAGAGGAGCCCAAGCCATAGGTATGGCCAGCCATGGTCTCTTCATTTTGATGGAAGTGGTCAACCTTGTGTTCAAGTCAGGGAATTTGCATGAGGAAGCAAAGACATGGTCAGCTGAAAGTATGAGGGAGGAGGCCCAGGAGCTGTCTAGAAAGTTGGAATTGCTCATAAAGATCGATGAGAGTCTGAAGTAGGGCCAGACTCCATGACTCCGAGCAGAGAGGGAGCAGGGGTGTGTGTGGGACAATGACGTGGAGGCTCTTTATTAGAGGGGAAAGGGGGTAAAATAAAGTTTGGGGGTGGGGTGTTAAGGAGCTTAGCATTTGGCTAGTTGGGCCCAGGGAGGGTGGGGTTACTGCAGCAGCAGGGGTTCCCGGGGAGGAAGGGACATGGGACTGGAATGAGGAGAGAGGGACGGAGAGAGGGGAATGGACCAAAGAGGACACGGGGGATGTGGGGAAAGAGGGGCACGCAGGAACATGCAGCGAGGCCAGGAATACTCAAGCGAGAATGGTTGGAATCTGCGAGAAGTGCTCCTCTGCCGACCCTCCCCAGGAACGGACTCTTTCCCGCCTCAGTCGACTGACCTTCGTTAGGAGGCGACCTCCTCACGATGGTGGCAGTGGGGATGATGGTGGCGGTGGGGACGATGGCAGAAGGGCGAGGAACGTTTGGCGAGTTGCCCGGGCTCTTCGGGGCCGGGTGCGCTGAGACACCAATGAAGTTCCAATGAAATTCTCAAGGTGGTGATTGGAGTCCTGGTGATTTGGGGGGGAAAAGAAAGAAAGAGAAGAGCGTGGGGTGGGGGGGACAGAAAAGAGAGAGCAGGTGTCAGGATATCCAGGAACCTTGTGGTAGGTGGAGGTCAACCAGCTTGGGGCCGAGACCCCGGGTGTCTGAGCCTCAGTGCCTCCCCGCTGGGGGTGGGGGCCCAGTGCCGGGGACCGGGCGGCCTCCCTGCCTCGGCCTCCCCAGACTGCTTGGGGACAAGACCATGCACCTGCGCTCGCCTGGGCTCTGGAGGCCTGACTTCCCCTCCCCGGGGCTTGTGTCCTGGGACCTGGGGAGCACGTCCTTCCTTGCTCATCCTGCTTGCTCACTGGGCTCCCCCCCGCAATCTGGTTATCTGCGGGCCCCACTGGGACACCCGGGGAAGCTTGCACCTGGCTGGCGTCGGGTTGAGCACAGGCGTGTCCCTCAGCCTGTGTCCAGAACCTGGGACTGAAGGGACACATGGCTGTCTTTTCCTGGTGGGCAGGAGGCCGAAGCCTTGGGGGCCGCAGACTTCATCCTCACTCCCTTCCTCCTGGATTGCCAAGCACCACAGGGTCACGTGAGTCTCTCTTCCCTCTTTCCTTCCCAGACTCCACCCACCTGACTTTCTCTGGGTTGGTCATCTTGCCCTGTGTCTGGTCTGTCCCCAAAAGGAGGCCTGGTGAGGGGGCTCCTGGCCACCCTTGTGTGGCTGGTTGGATAAACGGTTGTCCTATGGCTTCACCGGCCAAGCCCAGCCTTTAGATCTCGGGGGAAGGCAAGAAAAGCCTCACCTAGTTTTCTTTTCTTTTCTTTTCTTTTTTTTTAAGATTTTATTTATTTACTAGAGATAGAGAGAGACAGGCAGAGGGAAAAGCAGGTTCCACGCAGGGAGCCCGACGTGGGACTCGATCCCAGGACTCCAGGATCACGCCCCAGGCTGCAGGCGGCGCTAAACCGCTGAGCCACTAGGGCTGCCCCTCACCTAGTTTTGTGGTCCAATTGTCACCTAGGATTCATGACCAGGGATTTTCTACCCTGGGATTAAAGAGAAGGATGCATGGGAGATGTCCCCGTCGTAAAGAATCTAGCCCTTAATTTCTTTCCACGTGCCTGTTGCTCTTCTGTGTCTGGGGAGCACAACAGGAAGTTGAAGAAAGGAGGTGGCGTGCCTTGAGGAATTCAAGGAACCAGCCTCACCCAAATCCCCCCCACATATGGGAGGGCGTGTTAGGCTAAGAAGATGCAAATGACCACCTAGGACTTGGGGCCCAAGGAGTCACGTGGGGATCCCAGGGCCCCAGGTAGTGAAGCTGCAGCAGCCAGGCCTGGGCCAAGGCAGGCGTCCATCCAGAGAGAAAAGAGCCTCGTCCGTTTATTGGAGGCTCCACACAAAGCAGGTAGTAGGCTTCCGAATAACTCCTCTTTGGTGAGTGGAAAAATGCTCTGCTCCACAGTTTCTTATTTTTCTCACCATCCTTTATCCATCCCGTTAGAGGCCATAACCTCTGCTGTGTTCCATGGGAAGTAGAGAGTTCTCAGGGTGCGAGGCTTGAGGCCTTTGGATGGCGTGGGGTACTGCTAGGAGCAATAGACCAGCCACCCCAAATTCTGTTCTTGGCATTCTCTGAATGTCATCCTGCTGCAGGGAGGGCCCTGGGTGGGGCCGACCTCTCAGATCAAAGACCGTGGGACCCAGGAACCGTCCCTCCCCCATCACAGGGATGCACGGGGGATGTGCCAGCCTCAGCCACAGGATGCTGGACCCTAGGGACTGATGGGCTCTATTGCTGAAGCAACCAATGGAATGGCTGAGGGAGGCACAGGGACAGGATGAACATGGAGAGGGCATGGTTGGGAACCCCTACCCTCCTCTTGCACTGTGCACACATGAGTGCTCCCTTGGTTTCTGAACTCCAGAGAGGGCTCTTAGGAATCGAGGGAATCAATGGAATAATATAGTATATGTTTGTATGTATTCTTCTTTTTCCCAGCATAATGCTTTTGAGATTTATTCACATTGTTGTGTGTATTGGTAGTTCATTTTTAATAAATATTTTATTTATTCATTTGAGAGAGAGAGAGAGTGAGGGAGTGAGGGAGTGGCGGGGAGGGGCAGGGGGAGAGGGAGAAGAAGACTCCCCACTGAGCAGGGACCCTGACGTGGGGCTCCATCTCAGGACCCTGAGATCATGACCTGAGCTGAAACCAAGAGTCCGATCTCAACCGACTAAGTCATCCAGGCGCCCTGGTAGTTCATTTTTTAAAATTGCTGAGTGATATGTATGGATATACTACATTTTGCTTATCCTGTTGACAGACACTTGGGTTGTTTCTTTTCTTTTTCTCTAATATTCCATTTTTAAGTAATCTCTACTCCCAACATGGGGCTCAAACTCATGACCCCAAGTTCAAGAGTCACATGCTCCACCCACGGAGCCAACCAGGCACCCTAGGCTGTTTCTAATATGAGGCAATTGTGAACAAGACTGCTCTGTACTAGTCTTGCATGGGCATGTTTTCATTTTTCTTGGGTATGTGCTGAGAGTGGCTGTATGGTAGGTGCATACTTACCCTTTGAAGAATGTGCCAAGTAGTTTTCCAGGCCGGTTGTACATTTTATACTCACACGAATAGTTTATGAGAGTTCTGGTTGCTTTGTATCCTCACCAGTACTTAGAATTGGCCATCTTTTTCACTGTAGCCATTCCCATGGGCGTGTAGTGGTGTCCTGCTGATGGATTTTTTAAAAATATTTTATTTATTTATTTGACATAGAGAGAGCACAGGCAGGGGGAGCAGTAGAGGGAGAGGGAGAAGTACAAACAGGCTCCCCACTGAGCGGAGAGCCCAACTCGGGGCTCAATCCAAGGACCCCAGGGCCATAACCTGAGCTGAAGGCAGACATTCAACCAACTGAGCCACCCAGGTGCCCCTCACTGATGTTTTAATTTGCATTGATGGTAATGATGTCAGTCATCTTATCATATGTTTATGAACCATTCCTGTATCTTCTTTTATGAAGTGTCTGTTTATCTTTATTGCCCACTTAGCCTGGATGGCTCAGTCGGTGAAGCTAAACATCTGACTCTTGGTTTTGGCTCAGGTCACGATCTCAGTGGCGTGCAATCTAGCGTTGCAACAGTCAGGGAGTTTGCTGCTCCTCCCTCTCTGCCCCTCCCCCTGCTTGTATTCTTTCTCTTTCAAGTAAATAAATAAAAATAAATCTATTGCCCTTTTTAAAAATTGAGTTGTAGTCTCAATAATATTGAGTTGTAAGAATTTTTAGTATGGGGCGCCTAGGTGGCTCAGTTGGTTAAGCACCTGCCAGGGCTCAGGTCATGATCTCAGGGTCCTGGAATCAAGCCTCTTGTTTGGCTTCCTGCTCAGTGGAGAGGCTGCTTCTCCCTCTTCCCCTCACCCTGCTCATGCTCTCTCTCAAAAAAATAGAATCTTTTTTTAATTTTTAATTTTTATTTATTTATTTTTAATCTTTTTTTTAAAAAAAGAATTTTTAGTATATTCTAGATATAAGTCATTTGGCAGATATGTGTGCTGAGAATATTTTCTCCTGTTCTGGAACTTGTCTTTCCCTTTCTTAATGTTTTTTGAAAATTGAAAGTTTTCGTTTTGATAAAATACAATTTATCAACTTTTTTCTTTTATGGTCCATGCTTTTTGAGTCTTATTCAAGAAATCACTGCCTAGCCACAAAGTTACAATTACTTTCTCCCATATATTCTTCTGCAGGTGTTAAGTTAGGGCTTTTGCATTTAGCTTTTTGATCCATTTCAAGTTAAGCTTTGTGTATGATGTGAGATAAAGACTGATGACCATTTGTGTCACATGCATATCCAATTGTTCCAGTACTGTTTGTTAAAGAGACTTCTCTAGTGAACTGCCTTTACTCCTCTGCCAAAAATCAATTGATCACATGTATTTGGGTCTACTTCTGGATTCTCCAATCTGTCCCATTAACTTATATGTCTGTCTTTTTGCTAATACCTCACTGTCTTGTTTTCTATAGCTTAAGCGAGTCATATGCTCAAATAATGTAAGACATCCAACTTTGTTCTTTTTTAAATTGCTTTGGCCACTCTAGATCACTTGCATTTCCATATACATTTTAGAATCAGCCTCTTGGTTTCTACCAAAAATGTGTACTAGGATTTGGATGGGTATTATGTTGACTCTGCAGATCAATTTAGGGAAAACTGTTGTGGTAGCAATATTGAGTCTTCCAGTCCTTGACATGTTATATGTCTATATTCACTTAAGTCTTGTCTAATTGCTCTCAGCAATGTTCTGTAGTTTTTGGTGAAGAGCTCTCATATGATTTTTTTTAACTTATACCTAAGAATTTAATGGTTATTGGCACTATTTTTTTTTTATTTTTTTAATTGGAGTTCAATTTGCCAACATATAGCATAACACCCAGTGCTCATCCGGCCAAGTGTTATTGGCACTATTGTAAATAGAATGTTTCTTTGTATTTTTTTAAGATTTTATTATCATTTTTAAAGTAATCTCTACACCCAACATGGGGTTTGACAGAGGTCAAGAGTCATACATTCTACCAACTAAGCCAGCCAGGTACTCCAATATTTTCTATTTCATATTGTGTCAATTTTAGTAAGTTGAATTCTTCTAAGTATTTTCCCACTTCATCTAAGTTGTCAAATTTGTGGCATAAAGTTTTTCATTATATTCTCTTGCTGTCCTTTTAATATCTGTAGAATCTATAATGATAAACTCATTTCATTCTCAATATTGGTAATGCACGTTCTCTTTCTCTTATTTCTGATCAGTCTAGCTAGGAGTTCATTAATTCTGGTGCTTTTTTTTTTTTAAGAACTAACTTTTGAGGGTACCTGGGTAGCTCAGCCAGTTAAGCATCCAACTCTTGATTTCAGCTCAGATCATGATCGCAGGGTCATGAGATTGAGCCCCACACTGGGCTCCACGCTGGGCATGGAACCTGCTTAAGATTCTCTTGTTCCAAAAAAAACCAAAAACACAAACAAACAAACAAAAAAAAGATTCTCTTGTTCTCTCCTCGCCTCCCAGGTCACACATGCGCGTGCACACACACTCCTGCTCTCTCTATAAAAGGGAAAGAAGAAAACAAATAAAGAACTAGCTTTTGGTTTTGTTAATTTTCTCTGTGTTGGTCTTCTTTCTATTTTATTGATTTGTGCTCCCATCTTCATCATCTCCCTTCTGCTTATTTTGAGTTTAATTTTCTTTCTTTTTCTAGCTTCTTGATCTATTATTCTAGGTTTTGATCTAGAACCTTAGGTCTAGAACTTGAAACTTTTGATTTTAGACTTTTCTTCTTTTCTAATATACACATTTAAAGCTGTTGCATTAGTCTTCTTTTACCTCTAACAAGTTACCAGAAACTTGATGGCTTAACACAGCAAATGTATTTTTTACAGTTCCAGAGATCAGAAGTCTGAAATCAGTTTTGCCAGGTTAACATCAAGGTATAAGCAGGACTGATTCTTTTGGGAGGCTTTAGACGTGAATCTGTTTTCTTATCTTTTCTAGCTTCTAGAAGCACCTACATTCCTTGCCTCATGACCCTTTCCTTGCATGACTTCAACCTCTTGCTTTAATCAACATATTTCCTGCTTTCTCTTCTGTAGACAAATCTCCTCCTTCCTCCCTCTTATAAGGGCACTTGTGATTACATTTTGTGCCCATTCAGATAATCCAAATCAATCTTTATTTAAAAAAAAAAAAAGATTTTTTTTATTTATTCATGAGAGACACAGAGAGAAAGAGAGGCAGAGATAGAGGCAGAGGGAGAAGCAGGCTCCTTGCAGGGAGCCCGATGTGGGACTCGATCCCCAGTCTCCAGGATCAGGCCCTAGGCTGAAGGCGGCACTAAACCACTGAGCCACCCGGGCTGCCACAAACCAATCTTTTTATTCAGGATCCTTACCTTAATCACATTGGCAAAGTCCATTTTGTCATATGAGGCAATAGTCACAGTTCCAGGGATTAGGACATGGACATATTTGGGCGGGCCATTACTGAGCCCATCATCACTATAAATATTCCCCTAAACACTGCTTTTGGAATATCCCACCAATTTTTATACACCAACTCTTCATTTTAATTCAGTTCAATTGGATGTTTTTTGTTTCCCTTGAGAATTCTTCTTTGACCTATGGATTATTTAGAAGTTAATCTTTTTATTTCCAAATATTTGGGATTCTCCTAGATATCTTATTCTTATTGATTTTGAATATAATTCAGTTGTGGTTAGAGAACATTGTCTGCATGATTTAAATCCCTTAAATGTATTGATACTCACTTAATGGACCAGAAAATGGTCTACTTTGGTGACTATACCATGTGCTCCAGAAAAGAATATGTAATCAGCAGTTGTTGTGTGCAGTGTTCTGTATATATCACTGTATATATCAAAATAATTAATAGTGTTGTTCAGATTCTCTATGACTATTGATTTTTTATTTACTTGTCTACCAACTGTTAAGAAAGAGGATGTTAAATTTTCTAACTGCCAGTTGGAACTTTCTCTCTCTCCTTTATTTCTAATTTTTGCATCATATATTTTGAAGTTCTTTTATAGATGCATACAAAAATTTTTATTATCATGTCTTCCAAATGAATTGACCCTTTCATCATTATGAGATGCCCCTTGTTATGTCTAGTGATATACTTTGTCTTGAAATCTATGTCATCTGATATTAAGATAGCCATTCCTGCTTTCTAATGGTGACAGTCTGCATGGTATGTATTTTACCATCCATTTACTTTCAACCTCTTTGTGTCTTTACATTTATTATTTACATATATTTGTTTATAATCTGTAAATTACAAACAGCACGTGGTTGCATGTTGCTTTCCCATCTATTCTGATAATCTATGCCTTTTATTGGAGTATTTAGTTTATTAACATTTAGTGTAGTTATTCATATGTTCGGACTTAAGTCTACTGTTTTCCTCTTCTTTGGCTTTCTCCTTTAACAATTTGCTGGCACTCTTCAGCATTCATGGTTGTCCTGGGTTTTGTTCTCTGGTTTTAATTTTTCCAGGAAGATGGAAGGCTTTCTATCAGAGTTTTAGTCACTTTGAGTTGTGCCACAATTACATCTGCTTTCAAGGGAAAGCTGCAAAAATGGAGAACTCACTCTTTGCTCATCACTTAATCCATTATGACCCCTTTCAAAATCTTCCTAGTTTTGTTCGCTCTGCTGAGCCCTGAAGTAGTTGTTTTGTACTCTGTCCAGAGTATATGGTTGTTATCTGCTGGATAGTCCATTTGTTAGGAACTTAATTGAAGTTTTATTTTTGAGCTTTAGGTCCTTTGAGGACTTGCTGTGTGATGTTGAGCAAACCACTGCCCCTGAGCTTGCCTCAATTTCCCTCTGTACATAAGGAGGTAATTTTGTCTTTACACAAAAGTATATGATAGGGATGCCTGGATGGTTCAGCGGTTTAGTATCTGCCTTTGGCCCAGGGCGTGATCCTGGAGTCCCGGGATCGAGTCCCATATCGGGCTCCCTGCATGGAGCTTGCTTCTCTCTCTGCCTGTGTCTCTGCCTCTCTATGTCTCACATGAATAAGTTAAATTATTTTTTTTTAAGTATATGATAAAAAAAAATAAGTAAGTTTCAAACTGCATTGTGCTCTTCTGATATAATAATATTCATCTCTCTTCTGTCTCTTCACAGACTATTAAGGGTCCAGGGTACCCCATGATGTTTATCCTGGTAAAACAAACTCTTATAGTGAGAGTGAACCTGGGCCTCTGTATTCTAGCTCCACTCCTACTCACTTCCTTTTGGAGATAAATCAGAATAATTAAGGCTATCTTTGGGGTCAGACATGGATTTTTACTTCTCTCTGTGTCTCTGAGGTCTTGGGTAATTTGTTCTCCTCTCTGAGCTTTGATTTCTTCATTGAGAAAATGTGGAGTGGATGTGAGACTTAAATTCAAAACTGCTCGTAAAGACCTTAGCATGCGAAGCCTTCAAGAGCTGACTGCTGTTCTCCACATCCAGAAGCAAGATTTGCTTTCCTTCCTGAGGGCCTTCTAAGTTACTTACCACTAAGTAACTATCACTAAGTGTTACTTACCACTCCTGGCTCCCCCTGTTTCCAGGTAAGGATATGCAGTCAAGCAGAGATAAGCTGCTGCAGAAAATCCAGGCTCTGTGTCCATCCAAACATCATGGGCACCAACTTATGCTTTTTGATTTCCACTTTTATTCCAAAACTATTCACCTCTGCCTACTCAAGTCTAGACCTTGCATAAGACACTGAGGACATAGATGCATGAGGGAAAACCATAGTCTAGTCACCAGAGTCCAGCAGAAGGAGACAGACAAGGAAAGAGGCATGAGGCTAGATTACAGCAACCACAGGTACCAGGGAAGCACTGACTGGTGACAGTCAACTCTGCCACGGAGGACTCAAAAAAGTTTTTCCAAGCAGGTTAGGCTTTGGAGGATGGCCTAGGTCTTTCCAGGTGATGGAATCAAGTGTCCTGGTAGAAGGAATGTTCTAAACTAACACCCGGAGGCATGCAGGTAGGTAGATGGCATTCAGTATGACAATCAGGACAGCTGTCTCTGCTCTGACACCATACATGTTGCAAGATCCTAAACCACAGCTAATTGGGCTCCTGCAAAAGCTAGGTTGAGAAAGACCCCTCAAAACCTGTGTGGCTTTGTAGCTGGAACACTAGCCCAAACCATAGTCATCCTGATGAAAATCCCTCCTCAATTAAACCTCTGTCATCACGTGTACCTGTCACCACAACTAGTCAATGCTTGGCGGCCTCGAGCCCAGGAGTTTCTGATCCTTCCTTCAAGGAGTAAGTCCTGAGGAACTGTTGCTTGTAATAGAGACTATTTTCATCCAAATGAAAGTCAGATCTGGGCACCTGGGTGGCTCAGTCAGTTGAGTGTCTGACTTTTGATTTTGGCTCAGGTCATGATCTCAGGGTCGTGAGACTGAGCTCTGAGTCCAGCTCCATGCTGAACATGGCACCTTATGATTCTCTCTCCCTCTGCACCCCCTCCACTCCCACACATGCTCTAGAGCTCTTTCTCTGGAAAAAAAAAAAAAAGAAAGAAGGAAAGAAAGAAAGAAAGAAAGAAAGAAAGAAAGAAAGAAAGAAAGAAAGAAAAAGAGAATCAGATCCAAGTGTAACTTTCTTCATTAACCCATCATTGCAATATGGTGGGAAATGACTTCACAGCTTCCTCATTGGCACTCACAGCTTCGTACAAGAGTTAACGTCACGGAAAGCTCGGAGGTTCTTGCAGGTGCTACCCCAGCCACGACCCTCACAGAAGAGGGCAGCTGGAAGCTCTTCAGGTCTGGGGGCGATGGGAGGAGAAAAAGTGTGTGTGTCCTGCGGATTGTCAGCATTTGCCAAGGTTTTCTGTTGGATTGTGGGAAAACCTGCCCCAGATTTGTTTCAAAATGGTAACGTGCTAGAAAAAGCTGGTATACAGATATCCTCCTACTAGAGGTACTTGAGTAAAAACAAAGCAACAACAGAAGTCGGGTACTGTATTCACCGAGCCCCCTGTACTCCAGGCCGCATGCCCAGAGCTGGCGTGCCTTGGGTGTGCGGCTGCAGCAGGAGTGGTGGGAGGTGCACCCAGAGTGGAGAGAAGGAACTCTGGCCACACAGCCAGTTAGGCCCGCGACCCGAGCGACCAGAGGAGGCCCCAGCAGGTCTGGACATGGGCTTCCTCGGAGTTGGCCAGCCGAGGGGAGAGGCTGAGGGTGGGGTCGGCCAACTTCTTCCATGCGATCTGTTTCCTTATCAGGTATATTTTGGATACGGGCGGGGGGTGTGGTTATAACTCAGTAAACCAGGTCTTCAGATTGGGGACTGGAATCTCCATGGATGATAACAGCCACACCTCCCTGGTCAGTGATCCTGAGGGCGTGGGGTCAGGGGGAGGAGGAGCTTCCCGAAATAACCCTTTGCAAACCAGATTATTGCCCCTGTTGACAAATGGAGAAACTGAGGCATGGGAAGTTTAGGTACCTGGTGCAAGGTAGGAGAGCCTGGATTCAAATCTGAATTTGAATCTGATTGCTCTTTCCATGCCCCCATACTCCTGGAGGGGGTAGTGCTATACATGGGAGCCCGGACCACCTGCGTGGCCAGGTGACCCAAGAAGGCAGCAGCTGTGGGCATGTGTTTCCTCTGGGCATTGGTATCCGTGGTAAGAGTGGATCCTAATTTACCTACTTGCTCCTGACACGTGTACTGCTACTGAGTTTCCTTGATGTTCTTTTATACATTGGAGGTAGTGCTGGGTAACAGCCAGCTCCTGAAGGAGGACGGGCCTGTTGGGAAACCGCCCTGCCTGGAACCTTGGTTTTGCCTTCCCTGGCCCCGGATGAGGGCCAGAATTCCACTGGCAAGGAGAGGTCTGCTCCCCTTGATGCAAGGAAGGTGTGTCAGCCACGGAGAACAAAGAAGGCTGCTTCCCCAGCCACTCGGGTCAGCGTATACACGTAGCCACGCCAGCTCGCTGGGCAAACGGGAAGCCCCCAGAAGTTTTCTCACTGAAGCCAACGGGTCTGACAGGCCTGGGAAGAGTTTGTTTGCTGTTTGGAAGAGCTTTGGGCCAGTGGGTCTCTTCACCCCGGGGTTGGCCAGCATTACCTGCCGATCCGACTTTAGGGGAATCTTATACTGGGACCTTGACTCAGTCTGGGGAATCAAGGGTTGAGGAGGAGGGGGAAGGAAGTGGAAGTGAGCGTGCTCAGGCCACTGCCCTGGCCTGTGGCTGGGAGGGAGAAAAAGGAGGGCCTGAAGCCATCCCTCTGAGAGAGGGCCTGCGCTGGCTGCCCTGTGCCCCAGCTTCTGCTGAATCTTCTGGCAAGGGCTGCCGCACACATGCGTGAGATTTGGGGCATTAGGGGCACAAGACACCATGAGCAGCCTCCAAAGGGACGGGAGGTGGCACTGTCCGCATAGGCACGGCTGCTGTTGGAGCTACAACCCCCGGGGACCTCAGAGGACAATGAGGGCTGAGCTCCTGCCTTTGACGTCAGCAGTGACAGGAGAGGCACAGCCAGAGCAGGGAGGGGCCGATGGCTGGCCCGGGGGGGGGGGGGGGGGGGGGGGGGGTGGGGGGGTGGGGGGGGGTGGGGGGGGGTGGGGGCAGGAAAAGAGCACCCTGGAGACACTGGCTGCCTGGGGGCTCCCCCAAACTATTAGAAGCATAGACCCTGGGCTCCAATGGGGCGGGAGGGGTGGAGCTGAAGATACTGCTTTGTGCCTGTTTTGCCCGTGAACTGGGGGCCAGGGAAGCAGGCTCCCCACGGCCTCAGCACCCAAGTCGAGAGCCCGGGACTCCCACCAACTAGCGGGGCTGGCGGGGTGGCCTGCAAAACAGAATGGGTCGGGTCTGTCCAGGTCGCGTGCAGCTGAGAAAGGCACTCCCCTGGCCTCAGCCCTGCACGAGGGCCTAGGGTCCTAGGATCGCAGCCCTCTGCCTCCTGCATCACCCCCCCACCACCACCCAGCGGCCACCCCTCCGCACAGGCAGCGATGCTGCACCCTCCGGTTCCCTCCCTTCCGGACACAAGGCAGATTGATTCTTCTGTCCTCCTGGCGGTGCAGGTGCGAATGTGTGACGAGTTCTGACCAATGAGCTCTGATGGAAATAACGTGTGTCATTTCTGAGCCATGGCATTTACTGTTGCTGTAAGAACTGTTTGCTCTCCCATGACAAGCAGCAGTGTTCAGAGGCCGGCTGGGGCGGGGTGGGGGGTGGATCACAGGAGCAGAGCTGCACCTGCCTCAGATGGCCATGTCGTATGAGCAAGAAGTAAACGCTGGAGGGCTGGAGGGCTGGGGGGCTCAGGCGTTAAGGGCTTGATCTCAGGGTTTGTGAGTTCAAGCCCTCTGGCTCCGCACTGGGCATGGAGCCTACTTAAAAAAAAAAAAAAAGTATACTCTATTGTTGTAAACCCGCAAGGTTTGGGGGTTGTTGCTATAGGATCAGCTCCACTATCCGGGCTGATATGGCAAAGCCCCCTGGGAATCACAGTGCTATCTGTAGAGCACCATGAAAAGTGCATATCTTTAATATCTTACGTAAGCTAGAATTACAATTAGCAACACTGACTATTACCTGGTGAGCACTTACTACAACTCAGGTATTACTGCCAGGTTCTTTGGCAAATGTTTTCTCCTGAATTCCCACCATAGCCCTAGAATTCGGTATTGTTGGCCTGTTGAGTATAATTAGTCTCATCGTAGAGACCCAGGGACTCAGATTCTTGACTGGAGATCAAGACCATAGGTAGTAAGTGGGAGAATTGAGATGAAATGCAGGGTCCTTTGACGTAATGCTCGGGCTTTCCACTGTATATAGGTGGACTGTATATAAAGTATATATATAATGCAGATTAAGTCTATCAAGAAAAAAAACCCATGCATTTTATTATTTTTTTTAACCCATGCATTTTAAAAAGAAATGATCTCTTAACAGGAAAAACATGAACATCTGCCTTTTTACTAAATTGGACATGAAAGATGATCTCGATGGCTGAACAAAGCCTCTGGCTCTCTGGTGAGTTGTCTGACAAGGGGATCTCCATTTGTTTTCTCCTCTAATTGGGCTCCTCACCAGATAAGTGGTGGCAGGCACCAAAGCTTGAAGACAAATTTTAAGAGGACAATTTTGTTCATCATTTAAAATGTTTCCACTGCAAGTTAGATAATAGCTGGCAGTTTGCATTTTTGCAGGGATGCAGTCTGAGATATTTTCACCTGGGGCTGGCTTAGGGAAGAGAAGACCAAGCATCCCACTTGCTCCTGTGGTCCTGCCTGCCTCCGACGTCCTTCCTCTCACCCGTGACCTGCTAATGCTTGAGGACTCAGCTCCTCTCTGCCTTACAGGATTACCCTACTTGTCCTCACAGGCCGAGCTCCATCCTCCACGCTCTGACACATGGAAGTGACCTGGGCATGTGAGGTGAGACTCTAGACTCCTCAAAGGCAGAAGCATGTTTCATTCTTTTTTTTTTTAATTAAACCTTTTATTTTAGAGTTGTACAAAATAATATAAAGATAGCTCATGGACTTTTTTTTTTTTTTTTGAGTTGGAGAGAGACAAGACACCCAGCATGGAGTCCAGTCTCACAAACCTGAGATCATGACCTGAGCCCAAATTAAGAGTCTGATGCTTAACCGACTGAGCTACCCAAATGCCCCAACTTGGTAAATAAATAAAACACTTATTTATTTTTAAAGATTATTTATTTGCCAGAGAGTCAGCAGGGGAAGGGGCAGAGAAAGTCTTAAACAGGCTCCGTGCTGAGTGTGGAACCCAGTGCAGGGCTTGATCTCACGACCCTGTGCCCAAACCAAGAGTCAGCTGGTTAACCGACTGGCCACCCAGGCATCCCAGTGGTTAGTTAACCATTTAAATGTTATAGATGCAAACACACTCATGCATTTAGCACACAACCAGCCAGGTTTCTACTTTGAGGTTAGAGTCTGCCAGTTGTAGTTTATTGTAGCAAATGCGGCCTCTTTCCCTGGTCTTCAACATCATCACAAGCAGGATGTTGACATTGCTACAGTCAAGATAGAACCCTTCCATTGCTGCTATAAACATCGGGGTGCAGGTGTCCTGCCCTTTCACTGCATCTGTATCTTTCGGGTAAGTCCTCAGCTGTGCAATTGCTGGGTCGTAGGGCAGGTCTATTTTTAACTCTTTGAGGAACCTCCCCACAGTTTTCTCCAGTGGCTGCACCAGGTCACATTCCTACCGACAGTGCAGGAGGGTTCCCCTTTCTCCACATCCTCTCCAACATTTGTTGCTTCCTGTTTTGTTAATTTTCCCCATTCTCACTGGTGTGAGGTGATATCTCACTGTGGTTTTGATTTGTATTTCCTGATGGCAAGTGATGGGGAGCATTTTCTCATGTGTGGGCAGGGAGCCCTCCAATTGCTCTGATAGCCACGCCCACTTTCCCGCCCACCTCCGCCCCTCCTTCACCTGGACTTGCTGATCTAGTCTTTATTTCCAGAATGTTGTTCTTGCAAATCCTTTGTATAAACGGGATCGCACAGTAGGACACTTTGGGAGATTGCCTTTTCATATTCCGCAAGGTTCTCAGGAAAGTTGTTCAGTTGGCTCATTAGTATCTGTTGTCTGCCCCTTTGCCTGCAGAGCGGATTCCAGGAGTGGGTTACCAGTTCCTTTACCGTTTACCTGTTGAAAACCTCCTTCATTTTTTAAGCACCAGCACCTCATGGACAGGTATTTGCACGCAAAGGGGATCCTGAAGAGCAGCATTAGCAGTGATTAGGAGTGTGAGCTCTGGACTTGGACTCCAAGCTCCACAACTCATTATCCATGTAGGTTTTAGCAAATGACTTAACCTCTGTCTGCCTCAATTTTTCATCTGTAAAATGGGAATGATGGCAGTGTCCATCTCATATAGTTATTATGAAAACTAAATGAATCAACCCTTCTTAGGTGCTTAGCCCAAAGCCTGGCTGATGGTAAGAACTCAACTAAGGATTAAGAAGGGGTGCCTGGGTGGCTGAGTCCATTAAGTGTCTGCCTTTGGCTCAGGTCCTGATCTTAGGGTCCTAAAATGGAACACCACATCCCTGCTCAGTGGAGAGTCTGCCTCTCTCTCTCTCCCTCTCCTGCTCCCCACATGCTGTCTCTCAAATAAATAAATAAATAAATAAATATCTTAAAAATTAATAATATAGCATCATTAATAATAGACATTCAGTGAACTGAAATGAAAAATCTGGAATAAGAAAATTCAAATTTGCAAAATGTTCAAACTGGGGGGTGTGTGACTCACTCTAAAAGAATTAAATTCCTTCTCCCTAGAGCTTTTACATAGTTTTTCTCTGAGTATCAAGCTTGCCCACCCTCATTGGAAACCAAGAAGAACCCCCTGGTGATGCTGTGTCCTTCCTAATGCAGCCCACAGCCTCTCCCTGGGACAAAGGTGAATTGACTCACTCAAACAATATATATCGAGTTTTTACTGCATGCATGCCAGGCACTGATCTAGGTGCCAGGGCTGCTGCTGTGAACAAAACAGACAAGACTGGTGCTCCCAGCAGGTAATAACATAAAAGAGGAAGCTCTTCCCTACTTCGCCCCCATAGAAAAGGAAAGGAAAGTCCTGCAGCGGGGAGCCCTGGGGGGGATGTGGGTACCCTCTGCTGTAGCTTTAAAAAAATAAGCTGATCTTCTTGGCTTAATGTGGTGTGAGTCTGCTTGCAGGCAGGGGATGCACTCAATAAACCATCTAGTCTTCCCACCCCCACCCCCACCCCCATATACTCCCAGCTTCTCAGTGTGATTGGGAGACAAGCATGCTGAGTGCAGTCACAAAGGGCAATGGGACCTGGGCTCCCAGTGGCTCCTACTGGAAGTGAGGACTTGCAGGATCCAGCTTTGCTCTCATCATCCCCCCCACCTCCCCAGCCCAGTGACTGATGGGGGAGCTGTGTTCTGGCTGCAGAGCCACGGTTTTCTCCAAGAGCCGCTAACTGGCCCATGACCTTGGCCTCATTAGCTTGGCGCTCTCCACCTGAGCTGCCTGGATCGGGGCCAGCCAGGGAAACTAGCTC
The DNA here is from genome assembly GCF_048418805.1 of Vulpes vulpes. Classification (NCBI taxonomy): domain Eukaryota; kingdom Metazoa; phylum Chordata; class Mammalia; order Carnivora; family Canidae; genus Vulpes; species Vulpes vulpes. The sequence continues at coordinate 56,678,481 of NC_132795.1, forward strand.
AGGCCCACAGGCCCCTGGGAGAGGTGTCAGGCAAAAATAGACCAGAGAAAGCCAGAGAATCCTTGAGCAGGAGGGCCTGTGGAGGTCACTGGCTTCAGGGTCATCCTCGCTCTACAGATGGAGGCTGAGGTCAGGCAGGGGAAGGGGCCTGGCCAGGATCCTGCCACAATTCACGCAGAGCAGAGATGAGGATGGATATCATCTGACTCCCAAAGTCATGTCCTTCCCTCTCCTGTGCCTCCCATCAGGCTGTGGTCAGGCCTGAAAAGAACAGACATGAAGAATGATAGAGTACATACCACATTGTACACCTGAAAATAATATAGTGCTGTATAGTGACTGGAATTTTAAAAAATACAGATTATGAAACAATTCATCATAGAGCATTTGTTGTTTCTATTTAAAAAATACACACACATGCATATAGAATTTTAAAATGGCCTGAGGGGCGCCTGAGTGGCACAGGTGGTTAAATGTCTGACTCTTGATTTTGGCTTGGTCATGATCTCAGGGGCATGAGACTGAGCTCCCTGTTGGGTTCTGCACTGGGTGTGTAGCCTGCTCAAGATTCTCTCTCTCTCTTTCTCTCCAAACAGAAATATGGTGTGACTTTTTCAAACAGATAAAGAATACATTAAGAAATAATGTCACTTAGCAAGTGGAGACCCTGGAACTTCACTGTCTGGATTTGAATCCCAGCTCCACTCCTGATTTGCTGTGTGTCCTTCAGCAGGTTATTCAATCTCTCTGCGCCTTGCTTCATTTACCTGTCAAGTGGGGACAGCAATAGAGCTTGCTTGTGGTGAGGCGATGATGTGGAGCCCATCCATGAAAAGCACTGAGACCCAAGGCCACTGCAGAATCACTCGCCCCGCATCCATGTTGATAGGGAATGTCAATCGTGCAGAAAGAGGAGAAAAGAAAAGTAAAGGCCGGCTCTGCTGGGCCCTTTCCCCAAAAGGAACGTGTGCTCCTGGAGGCCACCCGCGCATACACCAGCACACGTGTACATGTGCTGAGCAATGTGCTTTCAAGTATGACATGTTAGCATCCTCCTTTACACAGTTCCTGATCTCGCCTTTTCCAATTAGCAGCATATCTGGACCATATATTTTTTTTAAACTTTATTTATTTATTCATGAGAGACACGCAGAGAGAGGCAGAGACACAGGCAGAGGGAGAAGCAGGCTCCACGCAGGGAGCCCGACATGGGACTCGATCCTGGGTCTCCAGGATCAGGCCCTGGGCTGAAGGCGGCGCCAAACCACTGAGCCACTGGGGCTGCCCTGGACCATATTTTTTAATCAGTTGGTTCACATGGATCCTCTTCCTTTGAATGACTACGTGCTGTTCCAACCTATGGATGGGCCATGATGTATCTAAGCAGACCCCAAGATAGATGGTCACAACACACAAGAGTGGCTCAGCATCGCGGAAATGGATGGAGCCACAGGAGATAAATTGTCATGGGCTTGATTATCAGCTCTGTAGCTGCATGCAAATGATGAATTTCCGTTGTGTACTGAGCACCAACTGTTTGCGTCATTATCCTCAGGCCTCACAATAACCTGCTTGGGTAGATTGTGATTAGAATCCCCTTTGCAAAAAAAAAGGAATCCCCTTTGCAGGATGGCCCAGGGGTACTGTTGGTCCCCAGGTCATCCTACCAACCATGAGCACTAATGCTCATGCAGGCAGTGTGGTTCTTGTGCCACATGCAATGAGCTGTCTGGGCTTGCTTCTGCAGGAAGTGATAGAGCCCCTCCCACTTGTGTGTCTCTGACTCCTCATCAGGCACTTCTCTATGCTCCACTCTGCAGCCTAGGGGAGCTCAGGCCCAGGGCAAGGGGGGTCAGTGGGAGGGGGCGGGTGCTTTGTTGAGGCTGAGAGCCTATAAGTCCAGGCAGTGCTCAGCTGGAGGAGGAACAGCCAAGAGAGGGCTGGGGTCTCTGCTCAGACCAGTGTTGTCCCCTCTGACTCCTGGCTCCCTCTGGAGAGAAGTTTAATTCCTCAACTGCCTTGAGTGTCTAGGGCCACTACAGGATCACCCTAGTTACTGACACCACAACCCCTCCTGCGTGGGTCTTTCATTCTTTACTAAAGTCTTCCTCCCTCCCTGTACCTTCATCTAAAGACTGCCTCTGGCTATTGTGTGTGGTCAGAAGGTGTCAACATTAGACTTTGCACCAGGACCACTTATGAGTTTTCCCTCTCCTCATTGCTGGAGCCCTGTGCTGGAAGCTGCCCTGGGTTGGTGTCTCCAGCATGAGTCTATTTTCCAGCAGGTCTGCAAACAAGGGTGAGGAGACAAAGGAAAAAACAATGAGAACAAAAGGGGCACCTGGGTGGCTCAGTTGGCTGGGAATCTGACTCTTAATTTTGGCTCAGGTCATGATCTCAGGGTCACACAGGGTCTGTCTCTTTCTCCCTCTGCCCTCCTCCCCCCACCATGCACACCAGCTCTCTCTCTCTCTCTCTCTCTCTCTCAAATTAAGAAATAAAAAAATTTTTTAAAGTGAGAACGGAAAAAAAAAAAAAAAAAAAAGTGAGAACGGATCCCTACCTCACACCATAATAAAATCAATTCCAGATGTAAATATGAATGGCAAAACATCAAGACTTTTAAGATAAAAAAAAAGGATAGTATCTCTATGACCTTGGGGTAGGGAAAGATTTCTTTCTTTCCTTCTTTTTTTTTTAAGATTTTTATTTTATTTATTCATGATATTCAGAGAGAGAGAGAGAGAGAGAGAGGAGCCAGAGACACAGGCAGAGGGAGAAGCAGGCTCCATGCTGGGAGCCCAGCACGGGACTCGATCCCAGATCCAAGGACCACACCCTGGACCAAAGGCAGCGCCAAACCGCTGAGCCACCCAGGGATCCCCTCTTTCCTTCTTTTTGTTGATTTATCTGAAAGAGAGAATGTGTATGTGTGAGAGTGTGAGGAGAGGCAGAGGGAAAGGAATAGAGACAATCTCAAGCTGACTCCCCTCTGAGCACAGAGCCCAACATATGGCTCCATCTTACAACCTTGAGGTCATGACCTGAGCCAAAATCAAGAGTTGGGTGCTTAACCAGTTGAGTCACTGAGGTGCTCCAGGGAAGGATTTCTTAAAAAATAAAAGACACAAACCGTTCAAGAAAGAAGATTCATAAATTTCACTATATTAAAATTCCTCAAGGAGCACCTAGGTGGCTCAGTCGGTTAAGCGTCTGTCTTCGGCTCTAGTCATGACCCCAGGGTCCTGAGGTGAAGCCCCACATCAGGGCCCCTGCTCAGCGGAGAGTCTCCTTCTCCATCTCCCTCTGTCCCTCCCCACCCTGCTCATGCTCTCTTTCAAATATAGAAATAAAAATCTTTCAAAAAAAAAATTCTTCAAAGGTACCACTAAAGGAGTGAAAAAACAAAACAAAACAAAACAAAAAAACCTCTACAACCTAGATGAAGATATTTTCAACACACATGTTACATAGGATTATCATCGAGACTGTAGGGGGGATTATTCAAACCATTAAGGAAAAAACAACCTAATGGAAAGACAGACATAAGGTATGAACAGGAATTCCGAGACAATGGCCAATAAACACCATTAGAAAGTGGGAAATACGCATTAAAACCATGACATGACCCTGCTCTGCCTCCCTCCCGGCTGCGGTTCAGGACCAAGAGATGGATTCACTGCAGAGTTTCGGCACCGGCTGGCTGGCCTCCTAGCTGGCCCACACCCCACCGCCTTCCCGGCATGTCACGCCCGCCCTGAGCAGCTGCCAACCACTCAGGCCTTTATCCCACTCCTGCTCTTTGCTGCCCGGACTTAGATTTCCTGGTTTCCTAAGTCATCTCTTGTTTTTCCCCCTAAGTTTCCATTTGGAAAAACTGTTCAAGCTTGCAGAAAAGTTGAAAGAAGTGTGCTGTAAATTCATGTGCGCCATTACCTGAGAATCATCATTGGTTAACATTTTGTCGCTCCTCATTACTAGTTGCATTATTACCATTAATATTTTTGCTGATCCATTTGAGGATAAAGCACAGGCATTTTGACCCTTTGACTCTCCCTGCTTCCTCCAGGTCCACCACACCTTTGCTCTCAGGAAGCAGAAGGCCAGGAGGACCACAGAAGGCAGATCGAAGGCGGCACAATCTTTTTGGCTTCCTATCTGGCATGAAACCTGAGCGCTCACTGAGACTTCGCTCCTTAAAGTAGCTGTAGCCTTCATCTTACAATTGAGCACAAAATGCCTGCACGTTCATTGAGCATCTTTGCAAGATGCAGGGAAATAAGTGATTGCCTCTGGGACGAGATGCCAAGGAGCTAGGAGTAGGCTGAGAGAGAAGTTTGTTTTTCAGTTTATACACTTCTGACTTTTGTGACATGGACTTTTATTACTTGGTCCAAAAACCCTCCACATTTCGTGATTGACCTAAGCAAGATTATTCGGTACCAGGAGGCAAAGACAGGACTCAAACCCAGATCTGCAACCATGAGCCTGAGTTTGTTCCCTGCATTACAAGATGTTACATAAATCCAACGTTTTAACCTACATCGATCCACCTGGGCACTGCCGGGACATAAAAGAGGTAGCAGAAATCCAAGGGAAGGCACAGACGCCTGCACCTGCCATACTGAAGCGACATTCTCGGATGCCTGCTGGGATTTGAGCTGCTTTCAAAGGCAGCAAAATTCTAAGGTTGGAGCACGGTGGCACTGCTCTGGGGACTTCCTGAGCTAGTGGGATGGACACAGTCCCTGCAGCAAAACAATCTGGGTCCTCACGCTGTGACCTTGGAGAGGTCATCCAGCCCCTCTGAACTTTGATTCCTTCATCAGGAAAATGGTGGAAGATAATATTCCCCATTGTGTGGCTCAGCATTGTTGTTAGTGTAGCAAACTCCTGAAAGGTGAGGTGTCCGATCACAGCCAACCTGCTGGGGGGCGGCAGCAGGTGGCTGGCTCTCTCTATCCACAGCAGAACACAATGACACCTGCCAGCGAGGTGGAGCATGTGACCTCAGGTGGTCCTTCCTTCCTTGTACAGTGGGTGGGCTGAGCAGGGTGCTGTCCCAGCCCCGGCGCTCTAGGATTCAGGGTGCAGGCCTTCTCACGTGGGCACCTCTTACGGACCCCAACGTTGTCCTCAGTGGCATGCCCAGGGAGAGGAGAGGCAATGGCCGCACAAGAGGACCCCAGGGATGGTTCCAGAGCTGGCAGCTGACTCTGTCCCTCCCCTGTCCCCTCCCTGCTCCCGACTGGAGGCCGTGCAATCCGTGTCTGCCTCCTCCACATCTGTTGCAGGAATATTGGTAACGGAACTGGACCCTAAAAACACCCCCCCAGGCAGTAAAATCCCAGGGCAAAATAATTTCCCAACCTGGCAGGAAGCTACCTGCCTGGGCCCGGGTGGGTCCAGTCTGCATCCAGAGACAGGTTCACAGGCTCTCCAACACATATGGGCCCTGGCCCCAATCCCCTTCCCTCTGGGCCTGTCCTACCTCTCCTCCCTGCTGAACCTTTGCTCGGACTCTCAGGCACCGGGGAGGGGGGCGCTTCTGTTGGCTTCCAGCCCCCCTCCTGCTAGGGACCTCAGCCCCCCTCCCTCCACCGCCGCCTTTCCAGGGGCCTCCTCCTAAGATCCCACTTTCTGCTCTGAGAGCTGAGGGCTGCACTGTCCCCATAATGCTACTTCTCTCAACAGCCCTGCGAGGTGAGTGGTACCGTGTCCCCATTTCACAGCAGGGGGATCCGAAACCTAGAGAAGTCCTGCCAGGGTCACAGAGAGAGGAAGCTGTGGAGCCGTGGTTCCGGCGCTGGTCAACAGCACCAGTCTTTGTCCTGTAGTACGGTCCTAGCTTCTTGTCCCCCACAGAGCCCCAGGAGCCCCTGCTTCACGCATGCTCTGGATTAGAGGCATGACACGTACGTGTGGCTCCCTCGTCAGTGGCGAGATCCTCAAGAACAGAGACCAGGTGGCATTCACCTTGGCCTCCCCAGGGCCAGGCAAGGACGGGGGGACACGGGGTGGCAGGGAAGCTAGCTGAAGGGACATTCCAGTGTGATCAGAAGGGACTGGGGCAGGGAAGCTTCTAGGTCCCCAAGGCCATCCTTCACAGGGTCCTTGCCCCACAGCCAGGAGGGGAAGAAGACCGAGGTATGCTCTAGGGGCTGGCTCCAGAGGGCCGCAGGTCCCTGTTTGTTTCCAGCAACATCTCTGTGAAAACACAAGTGTTCTGCAGTGTTTAGAGGCGAGGTGGGCCCTTGCCTTAATCTCTACCATCCTGCCTCCCTCCTCCCCTCCCATCTACCCTAACAGCCAGGTAACTGGGGGGGGGGGGAAAAAAGATGTAAAGCATCTTAAAATTTTCTGATGAAAATGAGTGGAGGTCACTCCTACATCATGGAAAATAAAAGTTCTCCTGGTTTCCTGTTCCCTTCCCTCTGCTCCTCCCCTCCTGCCTGGTCTCCGTTCCAAACTTGGATTGTTTGGAGAGGGCTGGGCAGCTGCAGGGGCAGCAATTTTTGGACTTGAATGGGTGGAGGAGGAAATCCTTCCCTTGTGAAACCCAAACCAAGAATATTACTTGTCTTTGTCCAGAGGACAAACAGTAGATATATTAATAGAAACAACATGTTTTATAACTGCAGAGAATCAGTTAACAAATATGGCTGAAGCACTGACTGGCATTTTGTACCAACCATCAGGACCTCACGCTCTAGTTATTTGTGCCTGGAGTCAGGTGGCTCTACTGTTCAAGTGCCTCTGCTCTGCCATTACTTGGCTGTGTGACCTTGAGCAAGTCACTTAACCTCTCTAAGCATCAGACTCATCATCTGTAAAAGGTCAAAAGTGATGATCCTCTTGAACCCAACTCCGAATATTGCTACCTGGATCTGCTGGAGTATGAAAGGCCCACCCAGATAGCCTTTGCAAACTCTACAACTACCTACATGTCTCACGTCACATATGACCCCTCTGTGCGTGCCCTGCCTTCCAAACTCATTTCCACTTGCTATCTCCCATTAACTCCAATCCTTTGTTTTTTTAAGATTTTATTTATTCATGAGAGACACACAGAGAGAGGCAGAGACATAGAGAGAGAAGCGGGCTCCCTGCGGGGAGCCCAATGTGGGACTCGATCCCAGGACCCTGGGATCATGACCTGAGCTGAAGCCAGATGCTCAACTGCTGAGCCACCCAGGTGCCCTCCATTAACTCCAATCCTAATCCTGTAGTTCTGCTCTGTTGTTCTCTCCCATCCTGAGTACATCCCACAAATATTTCAATCTCTGGGCATTTACCAGTTGGCAAAGGTTCAGAGCAGTGCCCCAGAAATTCATTACGGTTAAGAGCAAGACCGCCAAGGTAGAAGCCTAGCTCTAGCTATCAGCTGCTGTGAGCCTCCAAGCAAACTACTCCCCTCTCTGTGCCTTGCTTTCCCCATCTGAAAGAATGGGATGAATAATAGCTCTCATTCCAGAGGACAAGCTACGAGAAGGGAGTTCATTGATCCACACGAAGGGTTTCCACCGCTGCCTGGCACATGGCGGGGTCTTGATAAGCCCTCCACCTCCTTGGCTCTGATTATACCGATCAGGAGACTGAGTCCAGAACACCCAGGCAAGTGCAGAAGCTGGGGGGAAAGGGGGTGGGGGAGGGGAAGGAGGCTGAAAGGCAGATCGAGGGGAGACTGAGAGGAGAAACTCCAGCAGACTGAGTTTGGAGCAGGTGTTTCGAGCAGCTCAGATGGGGAAGGGGAGGCTGGCAGCAGCGGAGACCCTATCATGTGTGAAAGGAGAGAGACAGAGCTGGTAAAGATCAGCCAATACTGACCCGTTACGTAGACGATATGGCCCTGGCTACGCAGGGTTCCGAATCTAGGCAGGAGCTGGTGCGAGGTTGCAGTGCCACAGCAGAATGGTTTGCTGCGGCTTGGGGCACTCCCCCGGGCCGTGCGCCCTTAAAGGTCAAGGCGGCGGCATCCGGGCAGTCATCAGAGGGAGAAGTCAGAGGTGGGCAAGGTCCCTGGGCTCCAGCTGCAGCGCATGGAGGTCCGAGGGGAGAGAGTTCCCGAGAAGGGTCAGAGCTCGGCCCCCTGCTTTCTGCACTACAAACCTTGCTCTTGGCTTCATTTTCCTGTTGATTGAAAGTGACTCTGGTTCTGGGCTCTGGCATGTTTATAAATGTCTTTATTTTCCCCTTTCACATAAGTGATTTTTAGCTAGGCGCAGGATTCTAAGTTCCAAATACTTTCCCACAGAACTGAGAAGGGATAGTCCCATGGTCCTTCAGCCCTCCTGTGGCTGATGGGATTTATGGCCCTATTGAAACTTTCTTTTCTCTTCTTTCTCTTTTCTTCTCTTCTCTTCTCTCTTTCAGTCTTCTCCCCTCTCCTCTTCTCCTTTCCTTTCTTTTCTTTCTTTTCCTTCTTTCTTTCTTTCTTTCTTTTTTTTTTTTTTGAGAGAGAGAGAGAGAGAAAAGTGGAGGGGCAGAAGGAGAGGGAGAGAATCTTAAGCATGCTCCATGCCCAGCATAGAACACAATGCGGGACTCGATCTCATGACCCTGAGATTGTGACCTGAGCTGGAATCACAAGTTGGATGCTCAACCACCCAGGGACCCCCAAATTTGTTTCTTTGTAGGTAATCTGCTTTTTACCTCTAAAAACTTTTAGAACTTTCCCTTGGTGTTTGCAGATTTCATCAGCATGAGTTGCTGTTCACTCATGGACCATCCAATCTGAAGATTTATGAGTTTTTTCCAGCCTGAGGAGTTTTTCCTCTTATTATTTCTTGGATTATTTATGTTCTTTAAGTCAGGTATGGGAGTCTCTGGATCTATTGTCCATGTGACAACTTTTTTCATAATTCCCATACCGTCCTAGTTCTTTACCCTTCTATGCTCATTATGTTCTCCAGTCCCTCTCCCCATCCCTTTTTCATAACTGCCTGTTTCTCAGGCTTAGTTTGGGTTCTCCAATAAGAAAAACCCTTAAAAAAAGGGATTTGAGGAAAAGTGGCTTATTTGGGGGATGATATCAGAAACTACCTGAAGGGGAGTGGGAAGGTGTGATGGGGAAGGGAAAGCAGCCAATGAGGGGTGTGCCAGTGAGCTCTGGAAGGCCATGTGAACATGCATCTCAGAGCTACTCCACCCAAGGGGTGAAGGAGCTGGCGTATTTATACTGACACCCATTGGTCATTGGTTGAGGGCTGCTTCTAGTAGAGCAGGTGTTAATTCCTCAGCACTTCAAGCATGCCACACAAAGATATCTATGGAGGCTAAGAGAGGAAAAAATTCTCAGGCAAATAAATGTAGGTATGGTGAACCAAAAATAGAAAGATGAAGGGACATGGACAGGGCATCGACTACGTCTTGTTTCATGGGTGCATTATTCATCTCATTTTCCTCCGAGGACATTTAACAACTTCTATTAAACTTCTTGCTGTTTCCTTGAATGCTGGTTCCTCTTCTGCAGAGCCTGGTGCTTCCCTTTAATGATTTTACTTTTACTGATTTCAGGAAAATTTGTTGCATGACTGGGGCTAATGGTGAGGAAGAGAAAAAGTATGGGGTCTGTTCTAGAAGCTATCTTTTGGGAGTAGGGGGCCTCAGATTGTTCCTAACTTCTACTGCTATCTGGGGCTCTTCCCTGTCTCTTGCTTTCCCACCCAAGTCCTGGACACATTGCTCTGGCCTGGGGCCTAGTGCCTTTGCTGCCTGCTGCTGGGCAAAGGACAGGGTCCACTGTCTGCCATTCTAGATGTCTGTTTTCAAACAACCACCCTGATGATGACCTCAAGACCTCATCCTGCTCCTCAAATCCATTGTCCATGACTTGAACTCCCACGACTTACAGCCTTCCTCTTCGGCACATGTTTTGGGCTGTGGTTCCCCACCCCTCCGCCCAAATCAATTCTATATATTCTCTGTCCTTCTGAGATTCTTCAACATCAGTAGGTGGTCCACTCAGTTTTCTTTTTCTTTTCTTTTTATTTTTTAAGATTTTATTTATTTATTCATGACACAGAGAGAGAGGCAGAGACACAGGGAGAGAAGCAGGCTCCATGCAGGGAGCCTGATGTGGCACTGGATCCCGGGTCTCCAGGATCACACTCTGGGCCAAAGGCGGCACGAAATAGCTGGGCCACCGGGGCTGCCTCCACTCAGTTTTCGAGTTCTGTTATGAGTCTACTCTTCTTAAATATTTCTTTTCTGTCATTGCTAGGGATTGATGATGAAAGTAGCAGTAAAAACATGTGCACAGTCTACTACATTGATCCAACCCCCAAGAAAGATTTTTCAAACTATTGCTGAATGTTTTAAGATCAACTCCACCACCTTCTGGCTTCTGAGGCTGAGTTGTTAAAATGCCTTTCACTTCTACCTTGCTCTTTTGGGGACATTCACACTTGAAACCCAGCCATTATGCTCTGAGGAAGACAAATTTGTCCACATGGAGAGGCCGTGTGCAGCTCAGCTGACATCCCAGCTGCCAGGCGGCATCAGCTGCCCCACACGTGAGTGAAGCCATATCTAGATGATTCCAGACCTTACCAGCCAAGTCACTCCCAGCTTTTGAATCTTCCCAGCTGAGGTCCCAAACACGGTAGGACAGAAGCAAGCAGTCCCAGCTGTGCCCTGTCCAAGTTCCTGACCCCTAGTATCCATAAAGATTATAAAATGGTTGTTTCACATTTCCAAACTTCAAGTTAGACAACCCCAAATAATCCATGGGACACAAGCCATGAGGGCTCAGCTGCACGAGAACCATTCTCATATTGTTATCCTTCCCTGGAACACCATTGATTTTCTTTCTTACCTGGATAATTCCTCCTCATTCTTCAAGAATTAGCTCAAGCTCCATCTCCATAAAGCCTTTCTTGATCAGTCCAACCCCTACAGATCTAATTCCCCCTTGGTGGCTAGCGAACCTCATTCCAGTTCTCTAGAGAGAAGTAGCATGGTGTAGTGCAAATGTGGAAATCTAGTGTTGACATCAGAAACATTTAGAGGTCTATTCCCAGTACTACCATTTACCTGCTGTATAATCTTGGGAAGGTTGCTTCATCAACAGCATTGTTGAAAAGATTAAATGTGATGACGTGCATTACCCCTCTTGACAATCACAGATTGTCAACAATCAGGCAGCCAACAACTACTTATTGAACACTGTTGTGTCTAGTTCTGTACAACATTCCATCCCCAAATCCCAGTGCCTTGAACTCTTTGAGACTTGAGTTTAGTCAGGGCTAAGTAGGACAGCCCATGTCTGCTCTCAGCCCACAGGGTGACTCAGCTGGGGCTGGAAGATCCATTTCCAAGATGTCTTAGTCACATGGCTAATAAGTTTGTATAGGCTGTTGCCTGGGGCACCTACTAGTTCTTCTATGTGTGGGCATCTCCATAGGGCTACTTGAGTTTCCTTCTAACAGAAAAGCTGAGTTTCAAGAGTGTGTGTTCCAAGAAACACAACATGGAAACAGATGGTCTCTTAAGATTTGGGTGCAGAAATGAGCACAGTACAACTTCTGCTGTCTTCCACTGGTCAAAGTGGTCACAAAGCCCACCCAACCCAAGGAAGAGGAACATAGACCCCACCCCACCCCTCAGTAGAAGGAATATACAAGAAATTGTGGCATCGTTTAATGTGCCACAAATATCTAAGTAGCAGATGCTGTTGCATGCTCTGCAATTATAGAATAGTACAAGACAGAGATGTGGCCACTCCCATGGAATCTATACTCCACATTACTATTTGTTTTGTATATGTACGTGTATCTGGTGTCTTGCGCTAGCCTGAAAATATCTTCCAAAGCAAGGTTTTGTCTTCTTTATATTTCCACCCTTGACACTTGACGCACTGATCGTCATGTTGTTAATGAGCAGGAAATATTGCCGAATTAAATCCACCATATGGAATCTGATCATGAGAAAACAGTTTGTAAATTGCAAACCACAATTCAAATATGGGACCATCATTCATTCAGACATGCAATGATTACTTACTCCGTACCAGCCGCTATCCTAGCCCTTACCAATACAGAGATAATGTGACAGGGGTCCTGCCTTCAAGCACCTCCCCTCCCCACCAAGGCCCTCTCTGGCCGACCAACCAGCAAGTAGATACTAAGGCAGTTGTAAACTACCTGCTGGAGCATTGAAGGCACACCCAACAGACACAGCAGAGAGCCCTCAGCAAAGGATAGAAGACTTGTTTTAAAGCATTTAGGGAAATCTCTAATCTTTAGCTGACCCCTTGTAGCTACTAGGCTAACTAGCTAGCAGACACTTCAGTGGCTGCACATAACACAGAATATAGACAGAATTAGGCCAGGAGGGTCACTAAACAAACAACAGCAAATGCAACAATCCAGCAACAACAAATATGGGGCTCGAACTCATTACCCCGAGATCAAGAGTCGCATGCTTCTCAGCCTGAGCCAGCCAGGTGCCCCAACAAAACAGTTATGAGACTTGCAAACCAACCAATCAACCAACCAACAGGAAAGTCTCACCCCTACTAGGAAAAAAGGCAGGAAATAGAAACTTTCCCTGGGGAATCCTGGATGTTGGAGTTACTGTCAGTTTTAAATCAGCTATTATAAATATGCTCAAAGCTCTAAGGAAAACCATGCCTAAAGATTAAAGGGAACTATGAGGATGCTATCTCACAGTATCCACTGAAGAGATAGAAACTATATTTATAAGAGGTGCCTGGCTGGCTCAGTCAGAGCAGCAGGTGACTCTTGATCTCAGAGTCATGAGTTTGAGCCCCATGTTTGGTATAGCAATTATAAATAAATTTTTAAAAAGAAATTATATTTTTAAAAGAACTAAATAGAAATTATGGAGTTGAAAAGTATAATAACTGAAATGAAAATTTCACTAGAGGTGCCCAAGAGCAGATTTGAGTAAGGAGTGCACCAGGAAAGGTAAATAGAAGAGACAGTTTATATGTGTTTTTTTGTTACACTCTTTTCTTCTCCTGTCTGATTTAAAAGATAACTGCATAAAGCAATATCTAGAAAACTGTGCTGACAGACTTATAATGCATAAAGATGTAGTTCGTATGACCATTTTAGCTCAAAGGAGGAGAAAGAACAGAGTCACGCCAGAGCAGTTTTGTATACTATTAAAATTCAGTTAATACTAATCTGAGCTAGATTGTTTTAAGTTAGGATGTTAATTACAATCCTCAGAGCAACTCTCACCCCAAATCTTGAAAAATATACCCCCCAAAAAATCCTGACAAAGAAATTGAAATGGTATACCAGAAAATGGCCAACATGCACATGGAAAGATGCAGAGTGTCACTACACATTAGGGAAATGCAAATCAAGACCACGAGGAGATAATACTTCATTAAAAAAGATGAACAATAACAAGCATTGGTGAAGATGAGAAATTGGAACCCTCTTATGTTATTGGTGGGAATGTAAAATGATATGGCTGGTTTAGCAAGCAGTTTGGCAGTTGTTCAAAAACTCAAATGGGTGGTTTCCCATATGACTCAGCAATTCTAGATGTAAACCCAAGAGAAACAAAAACATATGTGCACACAAAAACTTGTACGTCAATATGCACGACACCATTATCCTCAGCAGCCAAAAGATGGAAACAACTGAACTGTCCATCAACTGATGAATGAATAAATAAAATATGGTCTACCTTTATGATGGAATAGTATTTTGCCTTAAAAAGCAATGAAATCCTGGGGTGCCTGGATGGCTCAGTTGGTCAAGTGTCTAACTCTTGGTTTCAGCTCAAGTCATGATCTCAGGGTCGTGAGATCAAGCCCTGCGTAGGGTTTGGTGCTGGGCATGGAGCCTGCTTGAGATTCTCTCTCTCCTTCACCCTCTGCCCTGCCCCCACCCTGCTCCTGTGCACTCTGTGGTCCCTCTCTTAAGAAAAAAAAGCAACAAGATCCTGATAAAGCTGCAACATGGATGAAATGGATGAACCTGGAAGACATTATGTTAAGTGAATTAAGCCAGACACAAAAGTACACACATATATACATAATATTATAATATATATAATTCGACTTGTATGGAACATATAACAATATTTATTGTATGATGCCACTTATATGGGGTCCATGGAATAGCCAAGTGCGTAGATCAGAAACTAGAACTGTGCTCACCAGGGGCTGGGGGAGGAGTGGGAGCTATCCTTTAAGAGGAAGAGAATTTCAATATAGGATGATGAAAACATCCTGGAGGTGGGTGGTGGTGATGGTTGCACAACGGTGTAAATGTGCTTAATGCCACTGGCCTGCACATTCAAAAATGGTTAAAATGGTAAGTCCTGTGCACATTTTACCATCGTAAATGTACACATCATAAAAAAAAATAAAAAGTTTTAAAAACTACACAAAAACAAAAGAAGGAATGAAGCACTGACTGGCATCTGCTCCAACACAGATGAACCTGAAAAACATGATGCTAAGTGGAAGAAGCCAGGCTCAGAAGATCATGTCATGTCATTCAATGAGTGTATGTGGAACAGCCAGAGGAGGCGGATTGTACAGAGACAGGGAACAGATCAGGTGTAGAGAGAGACTGCTGATGGGCCCTGAGCTTTCTGAGACGAGGAGAATGTTCTGAAGTTAGAATGGGTGCTGGTTGCACAGCTCCGTGGCTGTACTAAAACCACTGAATTGTGCCCTTTAAAAGGACAAATTTTATGGTATGTGAATTATATCTCAATAAAGCCGTTATTAAAAATTTATAGTCCATCTTGATTTGCTTTACATAACTTGCAACCAGGGAGACCTGTTTAAAGGAAGCCGGGAAGATGGGAACTGAGAGGGAGTGAGCTGAAAAAGACATCCCCAGACCAATGTCTTCACAACGTACTTTTGAATTATGAAAGTAGTATATGCTAATCAAAACTTATGAATAGTATGGAGAGATAACGGAAGAGCCTCTTAATTCTCACTCCTCAGAGGTGACCACGATGAAAATACTACGAGCCTCTGGATCCATGAAGGTGTTTTGATTTCAAGGTACCAGCCCTGGCGAGGGCGGGCAGGGATGGTGTTCATTGGAATGGTGTCAGTTTGCTCAATTTGGGGACCCCAGGGCTCCAGGGTCAGAAGCCGAGCTGCAGCCTCAGGAGGACACCACGGTCTGAAGAGACATCTCTAGTGGTTTCTCTTCAATCACTGAGGCTCTACACCCCAGAATCAGACTTCCCCAGGGAAGATGGACAACTTTGTAGTACCTGCTCCAGGCCTGACTTATGATCGGACAAGCTTGGTTGTCCGGAACCATCGCCGTGGCCAAGAAAAGCTGGTTCCTGCTTGTCCAGGCCTGATATCCATGCTCCAGCTCTGGCAACCGTGGGAGGAATAGAGTCAAACCCACACCATCAGGACAGAATGTGGGGAAG
The DNA here is from genome assembly GCF_048418805.1 of Vulpes vulpes. Classification (NCBI taxonomy): domain Eukaryota; kingdom Metazoa; phylum Chordata; class Mammalia; order Carnivora; family Canidae; genus Vulpes; species Vulpes vulpes. Next base: position 56,693,871 of record NC_132795.1, read on the forward strand.
AAGCAGTTCTCAAAAGGGAATCTGGGTGCTGTTTCCAGAAGACGCCAGAATGAATGTCTCTGAACGAGCAGAAGCAACAAGTGTCTACTACAGTGTCCTCCTAGATGATGGGACTGCAACTGGAGCTGGGTACAGGTGTAGGTATAGATATACAGAGTAACTACATCTGTATATATACACAGAAATATATTTTATAATGTTACACCATTCTGTAACCTGCCTTGTTCCCCTCAACAATTTGTTGATCTATGTCTCATGACTCAGCTGGCCTTTCCTTATCAGTACACACAGATCTACGCCATTCTTTGAAAATACCTCCTTACACGGGCACCTGGGTGGCTCAGTCGGTTGGGCATCTGACTCTTGATTTCGACTCAGTGTTGTGGTCTTGGGTCATGGAATTGAGTCCTGTGTCCGGCTCCACTCTCAGGGGGAGTCTGCTTGTCCCTTTCCCTCTGCTCCTCCCCCTACTTGTTATCTCTCTCTCTCTCTCTCTCTCCCTTTCTCTTTCTCCCAAATAAATAAATAAAATAAAATACTTCCTTACTGTCCCATGGTTTAGATGTGTCCTAATTTATTTAGTCCTCCCATTGGTGGACAACACCCAGGTTGCCTCCCGGTGCTCCTGACCGCAAATACCATTGCAGGGAACCATCCCGTAGAATCCTAGCAAGCACACGTGCAAATATTTCAGGAAGATGGATTCCTAGAAATGACATTTCTGGGCTAAAGGGCATATTCTTTTTTTACTTTCATAATCTTCCCTGGCTCTTTCTACTGTTCTTCTCCTTTCTCCTGCCCTACTGTTCCTTCCTGGAACCAGGCTCCAGGATATAGGTGGCAGCTTGAGCTGCCAGCAGCTCCAGCTTTCTACTGCTGTGCAACAAATGACCTCAAAACTCATTGACTTAAAACAACCACCGGTTTGTTATGTCTCATGGTATTTGGGGGAGGAATTGGGGCAAGGCTCAGCTGGGTGAGTCTTCTGCTTCACATGGTATCAACAGTGGTCACATGGTGGCCTCTAGTTGGTGGCTGAGCGGGGCTGGAGAGTAGCTTCATGCCTATGTCTGGCACCTGGGCGAGGGCGTCTGGATGGCTGGGCTCAGTTGAGGTCCTTTTCCTTGCCCTATGGTTTCAGGGTCTTTCCAGGTGGTCTCCCAGTAGGGAAGCCAAACTTTCACATGGTGACTCATGCGCCACGAGAACAAGGCAGAGCTGGAAGTCCACACAAAGGCATTGTCACATTTGCCACGTTCTGTTGGTCAAAGCAGTCACAGCCCAGCTCAGACTCAAGGGGAAGGGAAATAAATCCCACTTCTGAATGGAAGAGGACATTTGGCACAGGGGTTTTAGGTGATAGGTTGTAAGTCCCTATTATGTGCCCCATTTTACAGATTAAATATTTACAGATTAGAAACAGGCTCAACGAGGTAAAGTGAACTGCTCGATGTTAGTTCACTTCTGGGACTTACGGCTAAGAGAAATGTCTCATTAGCATTTATTCATACCCTTGTCCCTAGCATGGAGTCTAATAGCCCATTAATAGATTAGTGTGTGACTTTATTTTTTTAATTTAATTTTAGTATTTTTTTTAGGATTTTATTTATTTATTCACAAGAGACACAGAGAGAGGGGCAGAGACACAGGCAGAGGGAGAAGCAAGTTCCCTTCAGGGAGCCTGATGCAGGACTCCATCCCAGGACCCCAGGATCACGCCCTGAGCCAAAAGCAGATACCCAACCATTGAGCCACCCAGGTGTTCCAGCGCATGACTAGAACGAGTGTCTTCCAATTGGCAGGTGGCAGAGTCAGAACTCGGATCCGGGTGCAGCACTGTTTCCCCTGCAGTGCCCCGAGGGAGTGTCCAGAGTCAGCAGCCAGTCCCCCTGCCCGGGACATTTGTGTGCATTCTCTGAGGAGCCTCTGACTGGCTCAATGTGTCCGTGAATCAGGGCAGTGGGCAGTGTGCCTGGGATGCAGCCTTCAAGGCCAGAGGAGAGGTAATGTACTGGCCCCCATCACCAAAGACCAAGACTGAGTGGAATTTAAACCTAAGCGTAACAAAGAAAGAACCCTCTCTTCCAAGCCCCATCCGGCCCTCACGCCCTGTCATGACTGCTTTAAGACCAAAGCTTTTGGGCAGCCCGGGTGGCTCAGCGGCTTAACGCCACCTTCAGCCCAGGGCGTAATCCTGGGGACCTGGGATGAAGTCCCATGGGGGGCTCCCTGTGTGGAGCCTGCTTCTCCCTCTGCCTGTGTCTGTGTGTCTCTCATTATTAAAAAAATAAAATCTTAAAAAAAAAAAAGACCAAAGCTTTTGGTCTTAAATGTTTCTGGAGTGGGTGTGTAAATTCTAAGGAGAGATCCCTCAGGGTCAGAAAACATACAATCATCTGGAAAGAGGGCTTTCTGGCTAAAAACATAATAGTCCATTAAACTTCAAAATACCTTAGGTTCCAGGCTTGTGCCACACGGGCTTTTTGTGGAAATGTAGCCACATCCCAATGTTGTACTGCTTCCCCACAAACAAGGTGTTTCACCAGATTTGTTAGAAACCAAACCGAATACCAAAAGAGCAAAACCCCACCATGCCTGCTGAAGTCTGAATTTCAGAAAAACAACAAATAATTTTTAGTATTTGCATGTCATTTGCAACATTTAGGAGCTATTATTTGATTTATTATCTACATTATTATTTAATACATCTTAATATTGAGCCAGATGTATTAGAAAGTAATCTGTCGTTTTTCTGAAATTTGAGTTTAAATGGGCATCCTGTATTTTACCTGGCAACTCTATTAAGAACTGAAAAGAGGTACAAGCTTCTTCTGATTGCTCAAGGTCTGAGGATCCTTCCAGCAGAGGCTCTATATTTCAAGATTCTGGTTTGTTTATCAAAAGAAAGTTCTCCAGCAGGTCCCTAGCACCTAATGCCTGCCATAGAGACGGAGCTCGATAAACATTTACAGAATGATTATCTGCCCACATGTCCTACTGAGTCCCAGGTCCTGTGACCACAGATCAGAGATTACACTGGGTGGAGTCAAGGGCTGTGACTGGGGAAAGCCTGGATGATGGAGCCTTTGCTACCTGGGGTCTGGGTGGGGAGGTCAAGAAAGGCTTCTAGAATGATGTCAGACTTGACATGAGTAGAATGGGAGCAGCAGGAGCAGCGTAAGCTTCTAGAGGAAGGTGACACGTGACATAAATGGAACAAAAGCGGAGGAAGCTCAAGCAAAGGCAGAGAGGCTTGAGGAAGCTTTGAGAACTGCACATAAAGGGGCTGGCAGGAGCCAGTCAAGCCAGAAGGATGTGGGGAAGGCTGTCCTCTGCAGGAGGCAGGAGCCACAGAGGAACAGACACAGCTCACGGAAGGACAATGAAGTAATAGCTTAATCCCAATGTAGGTAGATATTGTGATATTACATTTTTTTCATATGCTCAGCCTGCCCAAAATAATCCTTAGCTATTACTAGACACACATCTTTATCTGGTACCAACAAGGGGAGGTTAATACCCAGCCTGACAACAGCTGCCACCTGGCGGTGATGCCTGGAAGGACACCCTGATGGAAAACCACTGCGCAGTTTTGACTCCTTTGTTCTTGCCACAGTGGTGATGATGATGGTGATGGTGATGGTGATGGTGAGGGTGAGGATGAGGGTGAGGGTGAGGGTGAGGGTGAGAGTGATGGTGATGGTGATGGTGAGATACAGTTTGTTGAGATCCTACAAAGCGTAGGGTATGTGACATACATTAGTTTATTTAATTCTTGCAATAATCTTTCAAGGCAGATATTTTTCTTCCCATTTAACAAAGAAAACCAAGACTTAGAGGGGTCCAGTAACTTCTCAAGGTCACACAGCGGGGAAGTCAAGGATCCAGGATTCAAATTCTGATCTTTTTTTTTTTTTTAAAGATTTTATTTATTTATTTATTTATTTATTTAGTTAGTTAGTTAGTTATAGACACACACACACACACACACACACACACAGAGGCAGAGACACAGGCAGAGGGAGAAGCAGGCTCCATGCAGGGAGCCCGACGTGGGACCCGATCCCGGGTCTCCAGGATCACACCCCAGGCTGCAGGTGGTACCAAACTGCTGCGCCACAGGGGCTGCCCAAATTCTGATCTTTCTAGCCACAAAGCCCATATATTTGCCATTACACAATGGTGCTAAATCCAATAATATGCTGCCTTACATTTAAATTAATAAAAAATACATGGGGGATCCCTGGGTGGCGCAGCGGTTTGGCGCCTGCCTTTGGCCCAGGGCGCGATCCTGGAGACCCGGGATCGAATCTCACATCGGGCTCCCGGTGCATGGAGCCTGCTTCTCCCTCTGCCTGTGTCTCTGCCTCTCTCTCTCTCTGTGACTATCATAAATAAAAAAAAAATTAAAAAAAAATACATGGGACACCTGGGTGGCTCCGTGGTTGAGTGTCTGCCTTTAGCTCAGGTTGTGATCCTGGGGTCCTGGGATTGAATCCCACATCAAGCTCCCTGCAGGGAACCTGCTTCTCCCCCTTTCTATGTCTCTGCCTCTCATGAATAAATAAATAAAATAAAGTAATAAAAAATACAAAAACAGGATAATTGTGACATTTGTGATAGGCAGCCTTCTAAAATAGCTCCAATGATCCCTGCCTCCTGCTATTGAGGCCCTCCATAGTATCCACTCTTGAGTGTGGGCTAAACTTAGCCACTTGTTTCTTATAGATAGAATACAGCAAAATCGATGTGATGTAATTTCTGAGGTGAGGCTATAAAAGGGATGCCTTTAATGAAATACCACATCACACTCATTGGGATGGCCACTATAAAACCAAAAACGAAACAAGAAACAAGTGTTGGCGAGGATGTAGAGAAACTAGAACCCTTGTGCCTTGTTGGTGAGAATGTAAAATGGTGCAGCCAAGTGTGGAAAACCGTAGGGCGGTTCCTCAAAAAGTTAAATATAGGACTACCTTATGACCCAGCAATTCCACCTCTAGGTATATATCCAAAGGAACCAAAAGCAGAGACTCCAACAGATATTTGCACACCCATGTTCACAGCAGCCTTATTCACAATAGCCAAGAGGCGGAAGCCACCCATCTACCCATGACAGATGAATGGATAAATACAATGGGGTCAATCCATATAATGGAATATTATTCAGCTCTAAAAAGGAGGAAGTTCTGACACCTGCTATAATGTGGATGAACCATGAGGACATGATGCTAAGCGAAATAGATCAGCCACAAAAATACAAGTATTGCCTGGTTCCACTTCTAAGATTCCACTTACATTTCACTAGCTAGAGAAGTCAAATTCATAGAGCTAGAAAGTAGAACAGAGGTTTCCAGGAGCTGCAGGAGGGAGGAATGGAAAGTTAGTATTTAATGGGGCCAGAGTTTCTGTTTGAGAAGACGAAAAACTTCTAGGGATGGGTGGTGGTGATGGTTGTGCAATATTACGGATGTGCTTCACGCCACAAAACTGTATCCTTAAAAATTGTTAAAATGGTCAATCTTGTGTGATGCATATTTTAGCACAATGATAAGAAAATCAATAATAATTTCTAAAAGTGTGACTTCTGTCTTGCTGGCATGCTCTCTCTCCCACTGCTGCCCTTGATGAAGCCCACAGCTGTGTCATGAGCTGCCCCAGGGAGAACCAACATGCAAGGAACTGAGGTCCTCTCTCCAACCTGGTCCTGAGGGGGCTTAGAAGGGGATCCTGCCACAGGTGGTCTTAGGGGGGACTGTGGTCCCAGTCCACAGAAACCATGAGATAATAAATGTGTTTTGTTTTGGAGCAAGTTGTCATGCAGCAAGGAAGCTAATACACTGTTCTTGGCACGTCCAGCCTCAGAAATTCTGTTAGTCAAACTAGACGGCGTTTGCAAAGGGGCATGGTCAGGCACGATGGGACTGAGACTGATACAAAAAGATAGTATCCATGGTAAGAGCCCAGACATTGGAGCCAGACTGCTGGGTTTGTTCACAGGCTCTGGCACCTGCTAGCCATGTGACTTGGGGCAACTTACTTCACCTCTCTGTGCCTGGGTTTCCCTCGTAAATCAGATCTAATGAGTACGCGCCCCATAGGTTGCTGTACAGATGGTAATTACTTATAGAGCACTTAGCATGGAGCCTGGCCTAGTTCATTTCACGGGCTTATTTGGAGATGGTTAAATATTTTAAGTGGAAAAAAAAACAGATGGGAAAATAACATGATCTCGATTTTATTAAAAGAAATATCGAGGGGCACGTTTGAATGATGCTGCACAGAAAATACCTGAGTCGTGGATCACGGGACTCGGGGACGCAGTGGAGGCTGGTGATGAAAATCTCGTACTAACTAGAACCAGGAGGGGTGTCAATCCCAGTCGCGTCCCTTCCTAGCTGTGTGGATGGGAGTAAACCGCCTGCCTTCTCTGTGCCTGATTCCTCAGCTGGGATGTCCAGATGATGATAACCGTCTTCGTGCTGGGTATGGTTGCTGAGGATATACCGGCAACATGATGCCCTGCACACAGTAGGCACTCAATAAATGTCAGCTACTTCATTCTGCGGGCTCACCGATGATTTTAAGGTTTTTCATGACACTTCTGTGGAATTCCCCCAAGTTTCTACATCAGTTGTGTGTCACTTCCACATCTCCGGGAGGAGAAGTGTTAGAAAAGCACACAGCAAGTGCCTGGCACTAAGTGACCTCCTGAAATGTCACCTCCCATCCGGGAAGGTCCTTCCCTCTCTGAGGTCCCTCTGAGAAAGGCGCTGGGGGGTCTCGTCCCCGGTGACCACAGCAGGGCACAGACACGTGTATGGTCAGAGAGGTGGCCGCCGGCAGAGGAAGGAGTTCAGAATGAGGAGGGTGCGTGAAGGGCACAGGAGGAAGAGGGGGTTCAAACTGAACCCCACCAGCGTGTCCTTGAGGTGCGGTGGTGGGAGGCTTCTGCCTCAGTGGTCACCCGAAAACAAGCTAAGAGAACGGGGTGGGACCTCGCAGGTGGGTGTATGGGAGCTCCCGTAAAAAGGATTCAATTGTGCTGCTTGTTTGAAATACTCTTAATAAGGGATCCCTGGGTGGCACAGTGGTTTGGCGCTTGCCTTTGGCCCAGGGCGCGATCCTGGAGACCCGGGATCGAATCCCACATCGGGCTCCCGGTGCATGGAGCCTGCTTCTCCCTCTGCCTGTGTCTCTGCCTCTCTCTCTCTCTCTCTCTCTGTGTGACTATCATAAATAAATAAAAATTAAAAAAAAAAAAAAGAAATACTCTTAATAAGATGTTGGAAAAATTACTAGCTGGGGGGGTGGGGGGGGGGAGGATGAGCAGGGTCTGAGAGAGGCCGCAGAAACCACCCGTGGACTCAGCCATTGTAGACAACTGAGAGCAACTAAGTAAGTCACTGGGGTGTCACCTAGGTCAGCCTCCTTGCTTTCCAGATGGGGAAGTCTCTGTTGTCTCATGTCACCTGGCCAGGCGCAATGGCAACACTTGTCACACTGCCAAGCTGCCTCGTGGTTTGGATACAAAACTCCCCAGGATTTTTCCCAAGGCATCCTTCCTGTGCAGAAAGTTCTGTATGCCTCTGACGCCCCCAGATGGGAACAGGTGGGGCTGAGGGGCTGGATGCTGACCTTCCCCGCCCTCCCATGCGGGGCAGGGAGCCCCAGATACCTCAAGAAGGCTGGCTGCCACAAGGGATGGGCCAGCCCTGCTCTGAATAAGCCTGCTGTGTGGAAGGAAGCCCCATCACGTGCCCCTGGCAGAAGGGAGGTGCTAGAAGGCCTCTCCAGAAGTGCTTAGGCCAGCTTCCGTGGTCATCATTTGCCAATCGCTTTCCCTCCTCAGACTCACACGGCAACTCACGGTGAAGATAAGCGGACGTGGAGCAGGAGTTAGAAGCGGTCCTTAGTCTTGGACACACTTAGCTTCCACCCCCGCTTGGCGACCTGTTAGCTGCGGACACCGGGCCCCACACTTGGATGCTCAGCTCTGGGGTTCCCTCACCTGCAAACCGGCAGATCGCCTCACCAGGCCTTTGGGAAACGAGCGAAGATGACCTCACACACTTCAGGCTCAGCACGGCGTCTTGCGTGTCGAAGGTAAATGACAAGTAACGTGCGAGTGTGTTTATTTATTTTCATATCAAAGAATCCTCCACTTAGCAGCTTTTACCCAGCGAGTAATATCCTCTCTGAACTCGTTCTCTCCTCTAGAAAGCGAAACAAGGAACTCCCACCCCAGAGGCTGCAATGAGAAGGGGGGGCTAAGGATGCAGAGCGCCTGGCTCGGGCCAGGAAGGGCAGGGAGCTGGTTGGTGGCCACGCTCATTACCAGCTGAGCTTGGATGTTGCCTCGGCGTTCTCGTTCTCGTCAGCGCCTGAGTGAAGCTGAGGCTGAAGAGGAACTCGATCTGCTGTCACTGGCCTGTGCTCAATGAGCACGCGTTCCCATGACTCTTCTCCGTCACATTTCTTTCCGCAGTAACTGACCTCCAGGTGCTGACCTGCTTTGGTGAGCATTTCGACTTGGAAGAGGCTGTGCTCAAATGGTAGGTCCCATGAAGGACACAGGGCTCCAAAGACATGTTAATATGGCAGCCCCTCCCGGCCAGAAATCCTTGGGTTTCCCAAAGAAAAAAGCATTCTAGCATGCCTGGGTGGCTCAGTGGTTGAGCATCTGCTTTCAGCTCAGGGCATGATCCCAGGGTCCTGGGATCGAGTCCTGTATCCCTTTGCTTCTCCCTCTGCCTGTGTCTCTGCCTCTCTCTGTGTGTCTCTCCTGAAGAAATACATAGAATCTAAAAAAAAAAAAAAAAAAAAGGCATTCTAGCTAGGGAAAGGCCTCTCAGAGGGTCAGGGTTTCCCATAAGCGTGGGTATGAGGATCAAGGTTCCCGGAGCTCTGAGTCCCCCACATCCACAATCAGAAAGTTCTCCTTCAAAGCTTTATAGCTTGGCCTTTACACATTTTGAAAATGAAAACACCTAGGAATATCCTATAAACTATTGCAGTTATTCTGTTATCAGGAGGAGAGAACTGGCTTTGAAAGCCCTGAGTATACCAAGGTTTGAAGAAAACTATGAAGAATAGAATTGGTTCTGAAAATAAAATTGGGCTCTGGAATTCTAGAACTTACAGGCAGGTGGAACTGAGTTCAAATCCAAGCCAGCACACAATGACCTGTATGAACTGGGGCAAGTGCCTCAACCTCTCTGAGCCCAAAGTTTCTTCTATGTAAAATTTGAATAACAATACTTCCTATCTTTTATTGTTAAAGCTCCCTCCTTACTTTAAAATTCACTGTCAAATGAACTAATTGAGAAAATGTTTCATAGCTAATTTCCTACTAGAGAGTGGGTGGCTTATTACAGACTCAGTTATGAGAGAAATCCAACTCCCAACTAACTGAAGCTGTATAAAGGAACTTATTGGCTCCTGTAATTAAAGACCAGAGATGGAACGGCTTCAGGCTTAGCTGGATCCAGGAAATGAAACAGTATTTTCCTGGCTGTCTCACCATCCCTCTTTCACACAGGCAGATTTTTCTTTTCTTTTTTAAAGATTTTATTTAGTCATGGGAGACACAGAGAGAGGCAGAGACAGAGGCAGAGGGAGAAGCAGGCTCCCTATAGGGAGCCCGATGTGAGACTCGGTCCCAGGACCCCAGGATCACAACCTGAGCCAAAAGTAAAGGCAGACAGATGGTCAACTGCTAAGCCACCTAGGTGCCCCCAGATTTTTCTTCTGAATATAATTTCTTTCATGGGGCAAGGGAAGATGACCCCAGCTGTAATCAATAAATTTCCTCCTAGCTTAACAATTCCATGGCAAAAGAGAGCTTCTCCACCTCCCTCTGACACATATATCACCCTATCAATCCCAACGAAAATTTGAAATGGCACCGTTCTGATCATAGGCCTTCCTTAGACCAATCACTGTTGTTGCAAAATGGAATGCAGTGGTTGATAGGGTCAGAGTTACTTACCTGCCCCCCTAACTAGGGGTGGATGGATTTTCTGCCTCACAGCCCCATGAGGCCTACATGTCTGGGGGAGGGGTTGAGGGCAGGTTTAAAGGTTCTGGACAGTCACAAATCAGAGCTGGCCAGGCTGAGTGTCTGCAGAAGTTCCAATTTCCTCATGAGAGAGACAAGGTCAAATGAGCTAGGGCTGCCATATGGTCCTTCAAGCACTTGGAGAATGATAGATACCGTATCAGCTATTTGTCCTGTTTTCTGTATGCCCACCACATTTTCAACATTTTGTTATATTTGAGAAATTCCCATCTCCCCATGGTTCCATGGTGGGACACGGGAATATCGGCTGTCCAGGCTTCCTTGAAGTCAAGGCACCTGTGTGTGACCCGGCTCCACCAATCAGATGCCCAGGAAAGACTTGGATAAGGAAGTGAGAACCACGGAAGGAGGCTCAGTGTGGTGAGGGTGGCCACGGGCCCTCAGTTTAGGGCCAAGTTCTTGGTTCAGAAATGTTCTAGAGGAGCCACAGTGGTGGTGGTATTTTGGTCATCCAGCTGTTTCTACGGTCGTTTCCAGGCATTGATCCTGGAGGCAGAGCCTCGATCCGGGTCCACTAGCTCCTCAACTGATTCTGCGAGTTAATATTCTTTTTAGAAGCTCCTTTTCTGCTTAATCAGCTAGCACGTGTTTCTGTTACTTGCGAGGAAAAGCCCTAATGGCCCTCTAATCTCCCCCCTCCCCCAGCAGGTAGCAGGTGGGAGAAGTGTCTCAGAGGAACAGTTTTCTCCACCTGCCAGGGAAGACCCAGGGGGACCAGAGGGACAGGGGAACTTCGGGAGGACCAGGGTGATGCTTTCAAGTCACCTCCTGGCCCAGCCTCAGCCACAGGATCCTTTTTTTTTTTTTAAGATTTTATTTATTTATTCATAGAGACACAGAGAGAGAATGAGAGGCAGAGACACAGGCAGAGGGAGAAGCAGGCTCCATGCAGAAAGCCTGATGTGGGACTCGATCCAGGGTCGCCAGGATCACGCCCTAGGCTGCAGGCGGCGCTAAACCGCTGCGCCACCAGGGCTGCCCTCAGCCACAGGATCTTGAACCAAGTTCCTAGGGACATCATGACCAATTTTTTTTTGACATGATGACAAGTGTCAGTCTGATGCAAAAGCAATATGACTGGTCATATGTGGATGACTTAGCACTTAGTTATGTGTGGGTGTTTTATTCTTATTGAGACAAATTTCACATAACATAATATTAACCATTTTTAAGATGTACAATTCAGTGGCATTTAGTACATTCACAGTGTTGTGTGATGACCACCATCTGTGTCTAGTTCCAAAACATTTCCACCGCCCCCCAGAGGACACCTTGTGCCCATTAAGCAGTCTCTCCTCATTTCCCCCTTCCTCCTGGTCCCCGGCAACCACTCATTTGTTTTCAGTCCCTGTAGATTTAGCTTTTCTGGATATTTCACATAAAGGGAAACATATAATAGGTGACATTTGTGTCTAGTCTCTTTCACTCACTGTGATGTTTTTGAGGTTTATCCATGTTGCAGCACGGGTCATCACTGCATTCCTTCTTGTGGCTGAATAGTCCATGGTAGGATATACCACATTTTCCCCATTCATCAGCTGATGGACATTTAGGGTGGTCTCTGCCTTTTGGTAAATTTTTAAAATATTTTATTTATTTATTCATGAGACACAGAGAGAGGCAGAGACATAGGCAGAGGGAGAAGGAGGCTCCCTGCAGGGATCCCAATGCAGGACTCGATTCCAGGACCCCAGGATCACGATCTGAGCTGAAGGCAGATGTTCAACCACTGAGCCACCCAGGCACCCCCTTTTGGTAATTATGGACATGCTCCTAGCCATGGGAAAATAAGGAAGGATGACAGTTGGATGGGACTGCTGGAAGCCAATGGGGCAGCTGTGGTGACCAGTCGTGAGACACAGCAGCAATCTTCAGCCTGGACCAGAGACAGTGGTAGAGTCTGGGAGTCTCCTAGTGGGTTCTAAGGGTGATCAAAGAACACAAAACAAATGCCAGGAGGGAGAAGAGGTCCGTTGTGGTGGCAGAGGAGTGCACACTTGAGTATCTGGGAACTTTGAAGGAGAAATGGTGGATCTGAAGGGAGAGTTCCAGTCATTTGGAGCCAGAGACCAGTACGGCAGTCAGTAAAGCACAGCTCTGGAAGCAAATAGGCCAGGTCTTGAATCCTGACTCTCACTCACCAGCCCTGGAACATTGGGGCGGTCATTCACCCTTCTGGATCTAATAACCACCTCTCCTTCACAAGGTAGTTGTGAGGACTAGTTGGATGATGTAAGTAAAGCATGATACCAGACACTCGAGAATCCCTTACTACAAGGTAGTTATTATTCTTATTTTTATGGTTTGGCTAGCGTTATTGTGTCTGTGTTGCACCCTAAAGTAGGTATAGGGTGTTAAAATGGTGTAGTAGGTGTGAATTTACTTAGCCCATCAATTTGGTAGTGCAAAATGCCTCTTTCTTCATTTTTCAATGTCAGAACTGAATTTCTTTATTGATTCTCCACTCCTTTGGATGATGGAAACTTAGCTGAGTCAATTGAGGATTTTCCTACTCTCCCTGGGGTAGAGGTGGGGGAGATGGCTAGCCACTGGAAGGGACTTACATTGAACCAAGTTCTAGGGAGGGGTCTCACCTGCCTGGTCTTGGGTCATCTGTCAGCATTCACCTGGAGAAACAGAGTCACAGGATATACTAGGCATCAACTTGTTGCAGCGTGTTGCAAGGCATCAGCTTATGCAATTGTGGGGGCTGGCCTTGTGGGAGGTGAGTCCAAAATCTGTAGGTTGTCAGTAAGGTTGGAACTCTCAACTTGGAACTGCCATCCACAGGTGGAATTTCTTTAGACGCCCTTCAGTTCTGCTTGGAAAGCCTTTCACTGATTGAATCAGACTCACTCAGATTATCTAGAATAATCTCCCTTACTTAAAGTAAACTGATTATAGACTAATCACATCTATGAAGTACCTTCACAGCAACATCTGGTGTTGGCCGGAGTCACTGGGGGCTACAGCCTACCCAAATTGACACAGACACCTGAGCGTTGCCATCAGCAATCCCCATCTCCGCCGTCCTCTCCACCCAGCCCCTTGGGGTGTCTAGGGCCAGAGGGCCTCCTTTTCACAGCCTCCTCACAACCCAGCACTGCGTGGCTGACAGGAGCAGGGGCTGCGGGGCCAGAGAGTCTGGATCCGAATCCGGCTCTGCCATCACTAACTGCGGGGCACCCGGCAGGTTACCTAACCTCCACATGCCTGACTCAGGGGATTAATAAGGGTATCTGCCTCCTGTGCGTGTCGTGAGGACCAACTGGACAAGAACACGTTGCAAGGACTTAGAACAGTAGCTGACACAGAAGGTGGGGTAAATATTGTCTTAGCCTGCGCCGGTACCCTGCCGGATGCCGGAGCTCTGGGGCCTGCTGGCCTCGCTGGGATGACTGCTCTCAGATCTCCAACCTAACCAGATGGTTCTGAGTGCATTACGAGGCCGCCAGGTGAGTGGCCAGGACAGAGGACCCCCGGTGGCCGGGACAGAGGACCCCCGGGGGGCCAGGACAGAGGACCCCGGATGGCCGGGACAGAGGACCCCGGGGGGCCAGGGCAGAGGACCCCGGGTGGCCAGGACAGAGGACCCCCGGTGGCCAGGACAGAGGACCCCGGGTGGCCAGGACACAGGACCCCCGGTGGCCAGGACAGAGGACCCAGGATGGCCAGGACAGAGGACTCCCGGTGGCCAGGACAGAGGACCCAGGATGGCCAGGACAGAGGACTCCCGGTGGCCAGGACAGAGGACCCCGGATGGCCAGGACAGAGGACCCCCGGTGGCCAGGACAGAGGACTCCCGGTGGCCAGGACAGAGGACCCAGGATGGCCAGGACAGAGGACCCCCGGTGGCCAGGACAGAGGACCCCTGGGTGGCCAGGACAGAGGACCCCGGATGGCCAGGACAGAGGACCCCTGGGTGGCCAGGACAGAGGACCCCGGATGGCCAGGACAGAGGACCCCGGGTGGCCAGGACAGAGGACCCCTTGGGGCCAGGACAGAGGACCCCTGGGTGGCCAGGACAGAGGACCCCCGGTGGCCAGGACAGAGGACCCCGGATGGCCAGGACAGAGGACCCCGGGTGGCCAGGACAGAGGACCCCGGATGGCCAGGACAGAGGACCCCGGGTGGCCAGGACAGAGGACCCCTTGGGGCCAGGACAGAGGACCCCTGGGTGGCCAGGACAGAGGACCCCCGGTGGCCAGGACAGAGGACCCCGGATGGCCAGGACAGAGGACCCCGGGTGGCCAGGACAGAGGACCCCGGATGGCCAGGACAGAGGACCTCGGGTGGCCAGGACAGAGGACCTCGAGGCACACAGCCCCGCCCCCCCCCCCCCCCCCCCCCCCCCCCCCGCCAAGCGCTCGGGCGGTGCGCGCCCCCAGAGGAATGCGGGGAACAACACGGGGAAATACTGGGCTGGGACGCAGGCCGCTCCGCGGGGGGACGGAGGGCGGCAGCACACGGGAGAGGCGTCCTGCGCTCACCCCAAGACAGCTGGGAGGCCCCCTGGGTGGGGGCGCAGCGCGGGAAGCGGGTCCCAGCGCGCCGTGTCCGCAGCCGCGCGCCTCCAGGGGGCGCCCTGCGCTGCGCCGCGCCCGCGGGACACGCCGCCCTTCCGCAGCGGGCTGGGTGCGGACCGCGGGAGCCTGGGACTGGGGTGGGACCGCGGCCGTGACTCCATCTGCCCTGCCAGCCTGGAGGACGCCGGTCACGTGGCCCTGCCGGTTTCCCGGGGCGGGGACGGGGAGGAGGAGCTGCGCGGTCCTGGGCGCCCGGCTGTGGTTACCTCTGCCCCGTTCAATTTAGTGCCTGAATTAGCGTCCTTAGGTTTGAGGGTGCCTGTGGCCCTCTCCCCCAGGACCGAGGGAGCTTTATGTAGCCTCTCCAGACCCCCTGGGGTGCCTGATGGGAGAGCAGCCCCTGCGAGGCCGCAGGGTCGCTCCCTGCCAGGTCCATCACCTGCGCGGCGCCCAGCCTGGCCTTGTGCGCCTGAGGCTTCCTCTCTGGGATGGACCCAGGCCACCCCAAGCTGCAGGGAAAGGAGAGGATCGAGTTCAAACGTGGCACCTCCCGGCGCTTTGTTAACTATTCTTCCCTTTGGGGTCCCAGTGGCTGCGCGTCTGCCTTCGGCTGCGATCGTGATCCCGGCGTCCTGCGACCCAGTCCCATCGGGCTCCCTGCAGGGAGGCACTTCTCCCTCCGCCTGTGTCTCTCCTCTCTGTCTCTCATGAATAAATAAAGTAAATCTTAAAAAACAAACAACAAAAAAAAAAGAATTCCCTTTACTAACTCCCCAGCCAGGGCTCCTGGAGGAGGCTGGCACCCTCAGACTGCAGAGTCCTGCCTGGGCGGTCAAGAGGTGGTCCTACAGGCCCCTCAATGACTCCATCAGTACCTCATGAAAATCGGACCCGCAAGGCCTCCTCCATCCTTGAAGAGAGGCAGGCTGCGGTCAGGGAAGGAGCCCGAGATTGGGAAACAAGCAGGCCTGAGGCCATGACTGGAATCTTGTTTCTGCTGATACCATCTTGACCCTGGTTAAGTCCTTAAAGTCTACCAGCCTCAGTTTTCTCATCTTTAAGATGGGCCTCATAATACCCACCTCTTAGGATTACAGAAGAGGTACGTGAAGTGCCTAGCACAGAACCTGGCATGTTGTGGACAGCTGATAAATAATTGTTGAATAAATAAATAGTTTACATATAAATATAGAAGTTAAATGTGTATTTATTTAATTTGTGATATATATTTATATATAAATTAAGTAGTCAATTAATCAATGAAAATTGTAGATAGAATCTCCAGGTTATAGATCCATAGAATTGGAAACACCTTACAGATGATGGCCTAACCCCCTCGTATGAGATGTTTAGGGTTTTCCTAGATCTACTTTGCATGGCAGAGTGGTTAAGAATGTGGACTACAGGGCCAAGCCACTTGGTTCAACTCTTGCCCTGACACTAATGAGGTGTATAATTTTGGGCAACTTAATCTCTGTGCCTCAGTTTCCTCATCTGTAAAATGGGGATAATGGTGTCTATGTTATAGATTGCTGGAAAGATTAATGAGAGAAAACCTGAAAAATATTTATTTCAGTATACAATAAAGGCTCAGCAAATGTTAGCTACTGTATCTAATACCATTAAGAAATGTGTCACCCACAGGTCATCTCATCCAGAGATTAGTAGTGTCCAAAGTTTTTTTTGTTTGTTTTTTTTTCTAAATAAAAACTTAGGTAGATGTCAGATCATTTATTCCTTCATTCATTCATTTGTTCAATAAATAAATATTGAATGTCTACTCTGGGCCAAGCTTCATTCTCAGTATTGAAGATAAAGACCTCAAGCATCTCTGCTTTCAGAGAGCATACATGGTACTGAAGGGGAGCATAAAATACACAAACAAGGAAACAAATATAAATCCATAACACACCCAGTGGTGATAAGGCTAAGCAGAAGACTAAGACAGGGTACTTCTACAGTTTGGTGACTTGCTTCCTGCTAAGGGGCCAAGAGTTTTACTCAACATTGCTTTTGTATCATTGCATTTGTCAATAAGGTTTTTAAAAGGCAAATAATGTGTTAGGTAATAATGCCCTGTCTCCCTCCAGTCTCTACCCACAGTACTTTGCACGAACTTCATTTATATAGAATTTAACATGCAAGATGCCTAGGTGGCTCAGCGGTTGAGCATCTGCCTTCCGCTCAGGGTGTGATCCCAGGGTCCGGGGATCAAGTCCTGCATCGTGTTCCCCACAGGGAGCCTGCTTCTCCCTCTGCCTGTGTCTCTGCCTCTCTCTGTGTGTCTTTCACCAATAAATGAATGAAATCTTAAAAAAGAAAAAAAAAAAAAAACTTGATATGCCATAGAGGTTCATAGGGCCTTCTCAACAATTCAGAAATCCCCAAACGGCAAACTGAACTGTGGTTTGTTAAATCATTTGGTTTTAAAACCCGTCCTACATGGACATGAGGCTATTTATAGTCTTTTTTTTTAAACTGTATTTAATGTGAATATCCATACATGTCACTGCAGTAATATAAGGGCATTTTTAAAAAAGATTTTATTTATTTATTCATGAGAATACACAGAGAGGAGAGAGAGAGAGAGAGAGGCAGAGACACAGGCACAGAGAGAAGCAGGCTCCATGCAGGGAGCCCGACGCGGGACTCGATCCCGGGTCTCCAAGATCCCGCCCTGGGCTGTCGGCAGTGCTAAACACGCTGAGCTACCGAGGCTTCCCTATAAGGGCATTTAATTCCCAAGTATTCCTACAGGCCCACGGAGGTGTTATGAGAACAATGGTATTATTATCTTTCCAAAATCTGATAAATTCTGAAATCCAAAACCCATTGATCCTCAAGGATTTGGAATGAGGGACTGTGGACTTGTATTTTGTTCTCCTGAGCATGTCCACCTCTTCTGCTTGATTGATATCTGTGATGATGGATATCATATCCCAAACACATCCATGTTCCCAGATTTCAGCAGAGCGCCTGGTGTGTGGTCACATGCAGCAAACTCTGTGGGATAAGTTGATTTTCTGAATTTTCCATAACTCCGTGGAGAACTCCCACATCACATCTTACCGAGCAGATTGGATCTCGGCATTCGAGGGTAATGTTCAGGTTACAGTGACAGATTGGCTGTAGGCATCTAATTTTGCTCCTTCCCGAAACCCCACTAGGACTTCTCGAAGAAGGATTGAAAAAAAACAAAACAAAAACAAAACAAAACCCCACAATGTCAAGAAAACAGGATGGGAAACCACAGCCACAAGAGGAGATGCAGAGTGGTAACTCACTTGGCAGGCCTGGGAAAGCCAAGAAAAGCAGCCGTGGGAAGGGCTGAGCACAGACCTGATTTACACAGCGGACTCAGCCCAAGACAAAGAAACTGGCAGCACCAGGTCCCCTCTGTGAGTAAGGGTGGGGGTTGGAGGCCAGTGCTAAAGTAAGAAGAATTGAGCATGCTCTCTAGGAAGCAGTTAGGTCCTCGACCCCCTCTTCCACCCAACAATCCCCCACATTCGCCTGCAACTGGTCCTCCTCCACGCTGGGAGAAGCCTGGAAGATTCTTCTCAGGAGAGGATGGAACGGACTGGGGGACACTCAGCACAGCAAGGACAAGGGTATGGCCCAGAAAATGAGGAATAAAGGAACCATATGTAGGTCACTGCCGAATGTGGAAACACCACCCTCACTGCCACCACCACCCCCTTCCCCCTCATTTGGTGCCTAGAACTCTGGCAGCCAAAGCCTTACCCTCCAGGGAGGGAGTTGGAAGATGTCTGGCTGAAAGGAACAACTTAGAAACACTGACATACTGGATTTCCCAACAAATAGCACGCCCAGATTACCCTGCTATGAAGCTCCAAGTAGACTCTCCCTCATGTGCTCAAAGCTTCCCATTAGCTTTTTCATATTTCATTGACAGTTGGGCTAAGGAATACTTCATGTCTGGGCACAACTTGAACATTGAAGAGAGACACCAAAGCAAACAGGATAAAAGTATCCTGGAACAAACAGACACAGGGAGGTTTTTTGTTGTTATTGTTGTTGGTGGTGGTGGTTTGTTTTTTAAGATTTTATTTACTTATTATTTTTTTAAGAGATTTTATTTATCCATTTGACAGAGAGAGAGAGCAGAAGCAGGGAGAGCTGCAGGCAGAGGAAGAGGCAGAAGCAGACTCCCCACTAAGCAGGGAGCCCAATGCAGGGCCAATCCCAGGACCCCAGGATCATGACCTGAGCTGAAGGCAGATGTCCAACCCAATGGGCTACATAGGCACCCCAGATTTTATTTATTTGACAGAGAGAGAGCACAAGCAGGGGAAGTAGAAGGCAGGGGGAGAGGGAGAAGCAGATTCCCCCTGGAACAGGGTAACCTGATGCAGGGCTCAATCCCAGGACCCTGGGACCATCACCTGAGGTGAAGGCAGATGCTTAACCAACTGAGCCAGCCAGGTGCTGGGAGGTGGATTTTTGTTTGTTTTTTTAAAGCATCATGCCATCAGGGGGATGAGAAAAGATTATTGCATCCCTAAACCAAAACAAAAATAGGAGAGCTTTATAAAACATTCAAAGGTTTAGGAAAAGCTTTAGAAATTAAAGATAAGTGTGTTGAGATAAAAATAGTAAAAGAGGGGCACCTGGGCGGCTCAGTTGGCTAAGCACCTAGGTCATGATCCTGGAGTCCTGGAATCGAGTCCCACATCGGGCTGTCTGCTCGGTGGGGAGCCTGCTTCTCGCTCTCCCTCTGCCTGATGCTCCCCCTGCTTGTGCTCTCTCACTGTCAAATAAATGAATAAAATCTTTTAAAAAATAGTAAAAGAGCTGGAAGATCAAGTTGGAGAAACACCTGAGAATTTAGACAAAGACGTGGAAGCCAGAAACAAACACGATGAGTGGAAGTCCGGACTGGGGATCCAACAGCAGATTAGCAGGGGCTCCAGAAGAAGAGGGCAGGGAAAGTGGAGAGGAGGGGATCACTTGGAAAATCTCAACAAATTCTGCAGAATGCAAGTTTCCAAACCCAAGGGCCCTGTGTCCTGTGATGGATGAACACAGACCCAAATCAAGGTGCATCACTAAAATTCCAAAATACCGAGGAAGACAAGATTTGACATCTTCCAGAGGGAAAACAAAACAAAACAAAACAAAAAACAGAACAGCTCCAGATGTCTCATAACAACCCCTAGGGCTAGAAGATGGCCTAGTGCCTTCAAAAGTCTGAATTAAAATAGTCTTTAATCTGGAATTCTATTCTCAGTGAAGGTATAAACCAGTTATGTAGGTTTGACAAAAACATCTTCAGCTATCTAAAATCCCCAAATACTTTCCAGTGCAACTTTCCTCAGAAAGCTACTGCAGGATAAGCCCCACCAAAACAGAGAATGTCAGCCACTAAGTGGGAAGATGTGGGTTCAGTAGACAGGAGACCTATCACATGAGAGAGTGACAGTCATGCCTCAGACTCAGAGCAACCAGTTCAAGCCATCTAGAGTCCTGGGCCTCAGCATACAGACATGTGTTTGGGGCATTATCGGCAGGGTCCTAGCTTGAAGAAGAGAAAGCCTGGATAAGCAGAACTCCAAGTGTTTTCTAGATCAGAGTTGCTTTGGCCAGAAGTTGAGGAATTTCTGTTCTTCCAGTGGTTCTCTGAGAGTGTTTCAATTGCGTGAGGGTATATACAGCTTCGACCCATTCCCAAGGCCTGGAGAGAGGTGGTGGAGCTGAGAAGCAAGGCAAAAACAAAACCAATAGAGTCACTGTCTCCCTGTGAATGCATTTCTGCCATGGCTAACCCTACAGCCCTTTCAGATGCCCTGGTAACACCCACTGACTTCCCTGGAAGCTGCCCTTGTGAATAGCTGGAGCCACATTGCCATCCCGCCCTGAGTCCAGGTCATTGTCTCCTGGGAGATTTCATCTATTAGTAGCAATACTACCCTTTCCCTACATTGGCTTGAGCTTGCATTCCGCTTTTGCAAAAGTAAACAATGTATTTACGGATACACACATAGCCACATGCAGATGGAGGATTGCCAAGAAGTGGGAGGGAATACTTAAGATTCAGACTAGGGCTTACCTCTGTGATGAGAGCAATGCTGTCTTGGAGGGGCTCCGGGTGGGATTTTTTTTTTTAAGATTTTATTTATTTATTTGAGAGAGGGAGAGAGCAAGAGAGCACGAGCAGGGGAAGAGGGAGGGGGGGAAGCAGCCTCTCTGCTGAGCAGAGAGCCCGACCTGGGACTCGATCCCAGGTCCCTGGGATCATGACCTGAGCTTAAGGCAGATGCTTAACTGCCTGAGCCACCCAGGCACCTCTCAGGGTGGAGTTTTTAAGCTACCAGAAGAAGTAATCTTATTTCTTAACCAATTTCTTATTTATTTATTTATTTATTTATTTATTTATTTGAGATTGAGAGAGAGAGAGAGAGAGAGACTGAGAGCATGAGTGGAGCAACGGGCAGATGGAGAGGAGAAGGAGACTCCCTGCTCAGTGGGGAGCCCAACATGGGGCTCAATCCCAGGACCCTGAGATCAAGACCTGAGCTGAAGGCAGATGCTTAACTGAGCTACCCAGGTGCCCTTTTAACCAATATCTTTTTTTTTAAAGATTTAATTTATTTATTCATGAGACACACACACATGAGGCAGAGACACAGGCAGAGGGAGAAGCAGGCTCCACCATGCAGGGAGCCCGATGTGGGACTGGATCCTGGGTCTCCAGGATCAGGCCCTGGGCTGAAGGCAGCGCTAAACCACTGATCCACCTGGGCTGCCCAATGAAGGTATTTTAAAGGCAACTCAGGGAAATTAGATATTTGTTTATAGGTTTATTTCTTAATTGTATCACCTTATTTGGTACTGTAAGCTGCCCCTCCTCTTCCCATCACCACTTCCCTGCCTCCATCACTTGCCCCTCATCCTCGGACTCTTCCAATTCTTCTATCCTGATTTACTTTTCTTTTTTCTTATGGTACTCATTACCTTCTAATAGTGGGTCTCAAAATTTTTGTTCCGAGGCCCATTTTATGCTTTTAAATATTATTGAAGACTTCAAAAAACTCTTGCTTATGTGTGTTGTATCTATTAACATTTTCCATGTCTGAAACTAAAACTGAGAAAACGTCAAAACACAAGACTCAAAAGCACACAGACATTAGGTAGCCTCTGGAAAACTCCACATACAGTTGTGAGAGAATGAGAGTGAAAAAAGGTGAAGTCACATTCAGTATTGTTATGAAGATAGTTTTGACCTTGGTGTGTCCTGGAAAGGGCCTGAGGAGCCTCCAGGAGTGCCTGGGACTCTACTTTGAGAACCACTGTTTAGCACGATGACCAGCACATAGCAAGCACTACTCAACAAATACATACTCGGTGCCGGCTCTGCAGAAAGCCTTCTGCTAGGAGCTGTTGGTGATACACAAATAAGAAAGACCCAGCCCCTCCCCTTGGAGCACGTCTCCAGAAGCCCAGAAGGACTTCTGATAGTAGAAGATTTGTGCTCAACCTAATTCTGTTTCTCTGGAAACCCTTTCAGGGCAGTAGTCCTGGTGTTAGTCCAAGAGTGTGTGGCCAGCCTACTTTGTTAACCAGTCTGGAGGGCTTTCTGACACATGTGGGTGTTTCTCCCAAAGGCTGCTGCTCACTGCCTTAGCAATGATGAGAGATGAGTGCATATGGCCTCTTCTGAGTAGAACCAAAGCGATCAGTGCAGGGAGGAGACATGACTTGGGGGCGGCGGTGGGGGGGTGCTGTCACATGACTTTGGGTGCCTTGCTTTGCAAATCAGTTTCTTCATCAGCTAATTGGGGCTACCCAGCTAGAGGTTAGTCCATAGGAGATGGCTAAGAGTGCTTCCAGTGTTAACCTTCTATGGTTCTGCTAATGTAGAATTCTAAGCACTTACTCCTGAGTTGTCTGTCTGATGAGTGTATCAACCCAGCTGAGCCTGCTTTGAAGACATTTGATCTCCTGCCCAGAAAACCCCAGGGCCACTGGAGTCATTTGGGATAGTGGAGCAATAAGAAAAACAAACTGGAATCCCATCACACGACGTAATGATGAAAATGAAGTCCACCCTACATTTCATCTGGAATCCAATTTCGGCTAAGCCAAGTCCTGACAATTTAAGCCTTAGATAGACTCCAGTGAGAAGAGCTGATATGATTAATTCCCATAAAGTTTATTTCATTTATTCATTCATTCAACAAATGTTATTGAGCAGTGATTCTTTGTCATTTGTTATGTGGGACACTGAGAACGCACTTAGAATGTATTTTATCGTAAATGCAGTTAAAATGCACCTGAGAGCTCAGTTAACTTTTCCAAATAATTAGTTGCCAGCATTTAAATATCTGGAGATTTCACATAAAAATCTACATTTCTGACATTATATGAAAATTAGCTTTCCATTTCTTCCCCAGCCGTCGTCACTTGTACAGTCCTACACTCCCTGCCTGACTCTGTGGGCATTTGAGTTTGCGCCTGGATGTACAGCTGGAGGGGAAGACAGACATGCTAATAAGGAACAATGTGTGAAACGCTTCGCCGGAACTGCTGCCGAGTGCTAAGGGAGCATGCTTAGCACATCCGCCCTGTGTCCTGCACATTTCCAAAGGTTAGAGTAGGAGAGAGAGAGGGAGAGAGGGATTCAAGCTCCCTGAGAACCCCTCGTCTAGGAGGGAGGCAGACAGCTGATGCAGACCTGCAGTGCCATGCCAGTGGCACGGGCCACAGTGCTGTCGTGGGGTCATGAAGGAGCAATTCATCTCACCAAAGTTGGGAGTGGAACAGATTCCACATTCCAAGCAGTGTCGAGAGAGAATCAGCTCACGTAGGTGGGGGGTAAGGAGCTGTGATTGGATTGACTCTTGAAGGCACGGAACTCCAGCGTGCCTGCCTCTGACAGATGTACACCGCCGAAGGCCAGTGTTATTATTAACACCCTCCTAGTTTTATCTCCTCAAGCCGGTATTCCCTTGAAAGCCTTTCCATCTGCTGCTCTCTCTGCATGGACTAGTCTCCCTCCAACTCTTTCCATGACTGGCACCTTCTTGTCATTCAGCTCTTAGCTTCAAAGTGACCCTCTCAGAGAAGAAGCCTTTTCTGTTCTCCTAATCAAACCTAGCTCCCCGGGCAGCCCTGGTGGCACAGCGGTTTGGCGCCGCCTGCAGCCTGGGGTGTGATCCGGGAGACCCCGGATCGAGTCCCACGTCGGGCTCCCTGCATGGAGCCTGCTTCTCCCTCTGCCTGTGTCTCTGCCTCTCTCTGTGTCTATGAATAAATAAATAAAATTAAAAAAAAAAAACCTAGTTCCCCCTGCCCCTCAATCCCGTCATCCTTTTCTGATTCTCTGATTCTACCACTATCCAACATTATTACTGTTTATTTTCTGTCTCTCCCCCGACTCGAATATAAGTTCTATGGGAGCAAGGATCTGGTCTGTCCTCTGTACCGTCATGTCTCCGGCACTTACAGTAATCCTGCCTCTTAGAAGCCGCTCAGCATTTGTTGAATGTGAATGAACTGTGTACGAGACACGATGATGGATATGGAGGGACAGTTGAGAAATCCTAAATGACAGGCTGGAAAGAAAGAGAGGCACCAGGATGTCTAAGGCAGTGGCTGGCTGACACCAGCTGAGATGGCCACAGAGTCAAGGTGGTTTGACAAGAAGCCAGAAGCCTCCCCACAAGAGCTAGAGTAGCTGGCACTGGACCGCCAAAACGTGGCAGTGCCTGGAGGAGACTCCTCTCTGAGCCCCACTTGGCTCATCCACAAAATTGAGGATGATAATATGATACCAACCTTACTTGGTTATTTTGAGAATAAATAAGAGAGGTTCAGTTTAGGAGAGTGCTTGGTGGGGCACCTGGATGGCTCAGTGGTTGAGCATCTGCCTTTGGCTCAGGTGGTGATCTGGGATCCTGGGATCGAGTCCCACATCAGGCTCCCTGCTCAGTGGGGAGCCTGTTTTTCCCTCTGCCTATGTCTCTGCCTCTCTCTCTATGTCTCTCATGAATAAATAAAATCTTAGGGAAAAAAAAGAGAGTGCTTGGTATGCAAATGTTAATTATTTTATTTATTTCTACAGTCTGGAGGTTGGTTGGTTGGTTATGGATGTACATATCTAAATACGTATTCACACTTATTAAGCCATGAATTAATCAGGAAGGAGTCTCAGCAGTGGCTCAGATTCCTTTCTGTTGGTTCTTACAAAGCATACTTCCCTGGGTGGGTAAGCTGGCTCTTGAGTTGAGTGCACCTACCTTTCTCTTTGGCTTCCTTCTTTTCTTCTGATAATTTTCCTTCCCACATTTCAGGGAGCTCTCTCAGCTCTTAAAGCACTTAATATGCTCAATATAGACACCAATTCTCTTAGCAGAAATCTTGCCCTTAGTATGCTTACTACAATGCCAGAAGCATGCTGGGTGACATTGCAGACCCTTCCTGTTTCGCCATGGTAACAGGGGTTGGGCATTCCTTTTGAATAGTGCCCATTCCCTTCATGTCTGCAACATCACCTTTCTTGTCGACTCGCACGTATGTGTTGAAGGAACCATTCCACATTTTCGAGAAGGCCCAGAGAACACATAGAGGTGCCTCTCCTCTTTACCTTAACATTGGTCATTTGGGTATATCACTGGGAGGTGGCTGTTCTGGAAGAAAGGAAGGTAGGTGTCAGTTACTGCTCAAGACTAGTTTTGCATCCACGCTGTGTTTTGTGCTGTGAACCTAAGTAGGCAGAAGAACTGCTGGAGAACCATGAGAGATTAGGAAATAGGTTTCTCATAGGAGGAACATCCCTCCCTGTTTCAGTTGGGGTTTTTTTCAAAACAGATCCTGACCCAGGGATTTGAGTGCAGTGGTTTATTTGGGTCATGACCCCAGGAAGCACAGTGAAGCAGCAGGGAAGGAAGACAGGGAAGAAGAAGGAGAGGGGCAGCCCAGGTGGCTCAGCAGTTTGGTGCCGCCTTCAGCCCAGGGCCTGATCCTGGAGACCTGGGATGGAGTCCCGCATTGGGCTCCCTGCATGGAGCCTGCTTCTCTTTCTGCCTGGGTCTCTGCCTCTCTCTTTCCCTCTCTCTCTGTCTTTCATGAATAAATAAATAAAAAATCTTTAAGAAAAAAAGGAGAGAAAAAGGCACATTTATGAGCAAATTAACATTGTAGGCAACTGGGACTCACTCCCATTGTGATGCTTTGAGGGATTGTGTAGAAATACCTCAAAATTGTCCTACAAAGAGATGAGGAAGATGGAAACTTTATACACCAACTTCTGTTTCTCCTTGGTTAAGGGGCTAGGGGTGCTCCTGGAAATCCTGGCTCAATGAGGCAGGCATGTTCCTGCAACCAAAGAAAGCCCTTCTTTCCAGTTAGGGAGCAAGTGACAAGTGTGGAATGTGTGGGAATTGTCAGCAGAACCCACAGGTGACTTTCAAGGTAGGCCACAACAGCATCTGCTACTTCTCCTTTGGCCTTTGGGTGCAGATTGGGAAAAATGAATCCCATGTCTTCAGTTTCCCCAAGGGAGAAGGAATGTAGTAATTATATTCTTATTAAAAAAATTTATTGCCGCTCCCTTCAGAAGGATTAAACATCCCCAAGCTATTGAGGGCAGGCTTGGCCACATAACTTGCTTTGGCTGATGGAATGAGAGAATACGGGTGTGCCTTTTCCTTCATGGGGCCCACTGCCCTCCTCTCTTCCCTCTGCCACAGAACAGTAATGACCAAGACACAGAACAGCCCATCACCCTGGGTCTCAGAGTGAAGACAACATACTGCCAGCCCACAATGGATATATGAACAAGAAATCTTCGTGGTTGTAAGCCACCGAGAATTTAGAGATATTGCCTCCTGCCACATACCTTAGCTGACTCCTAATAGTAGGAGTGATTTATCTGACTGGGGACTGGGGAAGAAAAACTGGACGTGGCTTGGCTCAGCACCGTCCTTACTCTTTCTTCAGATCTGCTTGACCCTGAGAGCAGGGGTTTCTGATTAGCTGTCTACCCCATGCAGCGAGGGGTCTGTCCCTGCAGGGACAGCTTGTGGTTTTCCAGCTATGCCAGTGGCTTGGTGGTTGAGCATGTCTCATTCAGAAGTGGAGATTCACAGCACATCCCTTTAGCTGTACACTCAAACCTTGTGTTTATCAGTAATAAATCAAACATTTTATTTCCTCTGTCTGTCTCTTGTGTCCATCTTTAAATTGGTTCCTGACCTGATAGGGAAGAGAGGTGCTATTTAGTGAGCCCCTGTTAGCCCCCAAAGTCTCTGCATGGTTCCATGAATAAAATGGCTTTTTTGGGGGGATGGCTAGGTGGCTCAGTTGGTTGAGCATCTGACTCTTGGTTTCAGCTCAAGTCATGATCTCAGGGTCCTGAGATGGAGCCTGGCATTAGGCTCTGGGCTGGGCATGGAGCCTGCTTAAGAGTCTTTCTCTCCTTCTCCCTCTGCCTCTCACCCTCTCCTCCCCAAAGGCTTTTTCCACCTTACTGGCTTTTGCCTGCCTTGCACTGTGGCATTTTTCATGCTCAGCTTCATTTTGTTTTTTGTTTTAAGATTTTATTCATTTGACAGAGCAAGAGAGCACACGCAGGGGGAGTAGCAGAGGGAGAGGGAGAAGCAGGCTCCCTGCTTAGTGTGGAGCTCCATCCCAGGACCCTGGGATCATGACCTGAGCCAAAGGCAGATGCTCAACCACTGAGCCCCCCAGGCGCCCCTCAGCTTCATATTGTACATTAACATCAATAACAAACAGCAATGGCAACTTTACTTGTGTGTTTACTCTGTGAGCGCGCAGAGGGCAACATCACAGGGGTTCTGGCTGAAAGCACTGTTAAGTCAGAAAAGTGGGAACAGGGAGAGGAACACGCCTATTTCTACCTTGCCTTTCACTGTTTTTTCCTTTTCTTTTCTTCATCTCTACATCCTTTGTTCTTCCCCATAAAACCTACAAGAGTCAACTTCCTGGGCTTAAACCAGAGTTGATAAGTTAAGGGATGCTGTATTCATTCAATCATTACTTAAAAAGCATCTCAGTATGGCAGGTATTATGTCAGGCTTGTTGAAAGAAGGGATCTGAGATGTTTGTTCCTGTTTCCTTTCTCATCACTCTCCTTTGACATCAGGCTTTGAATGTTATCCAAAGATAATACTTAGTATTTTCTTCAAATTGGTGTCATTTTATGCACCTTTAATTTCATAGGCTTTAATCAAAATGGTTACACTTCTGATTCCTAATCTCTGATCTTTTAAACATTCATTATGAGATAGAACAATATTTAGATATTTTCTCAGAATAAGTAGTATATAACCTGCTATAAAATACACACATACACACACACACACACACACAGACACACACACACACACACAGACACACACGGCCCAAACTTCAGTGGCTTAACACAATTCAGCTTTATTTCTTTCTTGTCTGTTGTTGGCAGGGCAGTGTCTTATATAAGCAGTTCTCCTCCAGTTGACAACTCATGCACCCAGGCTCCTTCCCTCTTGTGATGTCACTGTGTTTAGCTGGTGGCCTCCACAGCTACTGCATAGGGGGAAAGAGAGCCAGAGGGTCAGCAGGGATGTTTTCAGGGGCCAGGCCTGTAAGTGGCCTCTATCAGTTTTACTTACATACCGTTGGCCAGAATGTTGGCACACGTCTCCATCCCAACTGCAGAGGAGGCTAGGCACTGTCTCCCTGTGTTGGCAGGAAGAGGAAACGGTGCAGGGATGGTCTTTGCCTTTTTTTTTTTTTTTTTTTTTTTGCCTTTGAAATGTTAGCTCACATTCTCTCTTCCTCCTTCTGCAGGTACCTCCCACTATTCACACCTTCTCTTCCTTTCAGGAGTAAGACTGTTACAGTGGAACTGTAAAGAGAAAGAAGAGTCAGGACCGAGCTTTTGAATTTCAAAATAGACTTTTGAAACACATGGCTTGAGAAAAAAAGTCTCTGTGTTTCAAAAGTCTGGTCTCTTGAACTCCCATAGTCTAACCCTTCCATGACTCTGATCATGCAATCAATGCTCCATGCAACCTAGAGATTTTCCCCAGAATCAGAATCAGCCGGACCAGCGTTGCCTCCTCTCCCAGGAGAACAGAGATAGCAAGGGCTGAGTTGAGAGGTGAGCTGTCAAGGGGAACAGAGCTGCATCTCTGGAGGATCTCTGTCTCCTACCTCCTCCTCGAAGGAGCCCTAGGGAGGACACAGAGACACAGAGCTCTATGTGGGTGTGAATCTGTAGGGAGAGGAGGTCTATGCCTGCTGTCCCCATCAGAGACCCTGGATGGGGGGACACATTTGCAACAAGGGTATGAGGAGTACTGATGCCTCCTCAGGGTGTCTACAGAGCAGAGGCCAGAGACAGCCTCTCAGAGGTTCCCAAGATCCCAGAGCAGTGTGGGAACAATTAGAGTTTTCTGTGACCTTAGCAAAGGTGCGAAGCCTCAGACAGAGCCTTTCCTGGAGAGGCTCTGGGTCAGCGGCACTCTGGAAGAGCAGACAAGGCAGCTCAGTGGAGGCCAGCAGGATCAAGGTAGATGGCAGATAGGGACCTGGAGAAAGACACCTGAGTAGGTGCTGGTAGGGACAACGAAACAGAGGGCCAGGGGCTAATGCTCAGGTGGAAGGTAGGATCATGACAGTTAAGTTCTGTCTCAGAGAACAAAAAGTTAAGCATTTCCTGTTCCCTCTTCCTTAGAAGATTTGTACTCACCCAAACTAAACTACCCTAAAACATCCACAGAGACATGGGGAGGCTTGGAAGGGGCAGTGGACTTGGAGTATGGGGACCTTTGGCACCAACCATCAGGTGTGACCTTGAGTCTGTCCTTATACCTCTCTGGATCTCAGTTTTCTCATCTGTAAAATGAGATGTAATACTACCTGCATCAAGAATGTGTTGTGAGGCTTAAATACAAAAAAAAAAAAAAAAAAAGTGCCCCTAGTTCAGGGCCCAGCACATGTCAGGGGCTCTGTGAATAGCTGAACCCTCCCTGTCTTTCTCTCCTGAGATCATTCCCAATCTCAAAACACCTTACATCTCCACGGGAAAGACGGATCCATGAGGTTATGTATACTAGGGCCTGGGAAATAAAATAAAATGCCTTTCCCCACTCTGTAAGAAAGCAATACAAACCTAGGACAGAGCACAAAACAGACAATGGAAGCCCGGCTTGAGAGCAGGGTGGGGGTAGGGGCAGGGTGAGCATGGTGACTGCACTAAATGAAAAACAGCAACTCAATACCCTGCTATCATCCTTCATCAAACTACAGAAATAGAAACCAGACAAACACATTATGTGAAGGGCAAAAGGGTTGGCAAGGTTCTGGCCTATAGGAAAAACCCAGGTTCAATAATGCCATGAGCTGAGGGAGGTAGGGAAGTGAGGTCAAAGTCAATAGCGGCGTTTGTGTCAGAAAGGCTGGTTTGATAGTCCTAATGAGGCCTAAACATCACACGTCCCTCTTTTGCTGAACTCAGTTTCTCATTAGGCTCTGTATCTGCTCCCAGATCGGCCAGCCACATGGCAGGAGCTGCTTTCGCTTCCTCTGGCCGATGAATTATCAAGGGTATTCTCCGCCTTTCTTTTTTGGGAAAAGAAAGCTTTGGAGTAGAAAATACTCTCTTCTATTTATATCTTACCCTTCTCTCCCTGATTAGAGAGATGATAAATTTTGGGGAAGGACTCAGGCCCCAAGCTCTGTCTTTATTTAGAAGACTGCATGGTTAAGGCAGCGCTTCTAAGATCATCTGCTCTGCTCTGGGTCTTTATATGTTCTTTCAGGGGGGATGTGAGAGCTAAGGCTGGGTTTTTAAAATATTTTCAGGATTGTTGGAATAGCCACATGTTCGTGCCAAGCTCTATGCTCAGGGCTAGGGATGCAGAAATCAAGTAAGGGATTAAGAAAAGGCTCCTATTCTCAAAGAGTTTACAAATAACAAAGATTTAGACCACCAACTTGTCTGACTATTGTCGGTAACCCGAGTACTGGGTTTACAATAACTGGCATTTGATTAGACCTTTCATAAGACATCTTACAGCAGTCCCCCCTTATGCACTGGAGATACTTTCCAAGACCCCCTAGTGGATGCTTGAAACTGTGGCTAGTACTGAACTCTCTGTATACTATATATACTTTTTCTATTAGTACACATCTACAACAAAGTTTAATTTCTAAATCAGGCCTGGTAAGAGATTAACAACAATAAAAATAAAATAGAAAAATTATAACAATAAGTATAATGCAAGTTATATGACTGTAGTCTCTCTCTCTCTCTCTCTCTCTCTCTCTCTCTCTCAAAATATCTTATTGTCCTGTACTCACCCTTCTTGTAGTGATGGGAAATGATAACATGCCACTACAATGAGATGAAGTGTGGTGAAGTTTGAATGATGCAGGCGTTGCAATGTAGCATCTGACAAGTTATGAGAAAAGGGATCCTCTGCTTCCAGGTCGTGGGTACCTGAAATGGTGGAAGGCAAAGCCACAGATGGGGGGGAGGGGACTACACATTTCCTATGGACCCACAATAGCCCTGCGGCTAGGGGCTTAGGCACCCACTTAGCTCGGGCATCGACCTAGCTCTTCCAGTCTCAATGTGAGGACTATGGCCAGTACTGACTCTCCTCCCAGTGATATGACCCCAATTTCAGTGCTGTTACCTTCTAGACAAATGTTTCTCTTGGTGAACAGTACCTCATCCCTCTTAAGCCCTTGCAGACACAAAAGAATTTGCTTATTTTTTATCAGAACCCATATCCTGGGAAAACTCCTCCTCACTTTCAAAGACTCACATGAAACATAACATTCTCAATGAAGCTTATCCTCCCTCCCCCAGGCAGAAGGAGTTCCATCTTCCTATATGCTCCTAGAGCTGCTGGCACATATATTAATCATATTAATAAGGATAATAAGGGGGAATAATAGTAGTAAAGAGGTCTAAGTTACCATTTACTGAGTGTATCTATGAGCCAGGTGTCATGTTAAGTGCTTTGCATGCATTATTTAATGCTCAAAAGAACCCCAGGGGGGGAGATACTATTATTATTCTCAGTTTATAGATTATATGAATTGGGAGTTAAGTTTGGCTGCAGGTAGCAACCTGTTCACAGCGGCTTAACCAAACAGGAACTTACTTTGCTCAAATAATAATAAATTAGAGGTAGATGGGCTAAGGCTGCTATGGCAGCTCCATAATATTCTTAGCATGTGGCTTTTGTCACTGTGGAGATAAGACATCTGCTGTTTTCCAATTTGTGTTCCAGGAAGAAGGAAGGGTAAACAGCAAAGGATGAAGGGCAAAGAACCTTTTTTTTTTTTTTCTTTTTTTTGAGGCTTTGTCTTCTTAGTTGGGAAGGGACAACACCCCTTACCTACATTTCACTGGCCGGAGTGGTGTTACATGGTCACCCTTAGCTAGCAGGAGCCTGAGAATTCAACTTTTTTTTTTTTTCTTTCCTTTTTTAAAGCTAAGCAGATTTTTGCTCTGAACAAAGTTGGAGTTCTGCTAGTAAGGAAGGAGAGGAGGATGGATATTGGATTAGGACCTACCATGCTTGTCACAGAAATGAAGAAACTTGGCATCTGAGACGCCAAGGATCTTGTCCAAGTTCAGATATGTGGCCAAGGCAGATGCCAATCTATGTCTGTTTGATACCAGAGACCATATCCTTGACTGCTGTGAGAGAGGACTTCCTTATCATGATGTGTTACAGTTGTCTTTCTGTTTGTTCATCCCTTCTTCCCCAGCATGTGAGCTCCTTGATATCAGGAATCAATTCTGCTCATCTTGGTATCCTAGACTCTTGCCCATATTTGTTAAATGGATAAATGAACAAATGTTAGGACTTTAGTAGTTTCTGCAGCTAAAAATTCTTTCCAGGAAAAGATTCTTTAATTGTCCTCATCCTCTGTAATGTATTATAATCTGTTTCCAAACAGGTAGCTGTAGATGTATATGCAAGAAATGAATCTGGTCTTTGTGTCACTGTAGGCGCCTCTGGCCTCTTCTACTAGTTACAGGCTTCTAGTCTCTCTCTCCCTAAATGCTTATTTACAGGGCAGGGTCCAATTTCTCTTTGTTCTGTCTGGTCATTCAAACATTCCTATACTACACCACTCTTTTTCTTAGGGACGTGTGTGCTACTTGAATAACACTAATTTGAGTCACAAGCAGCCCTGATCCCAAATCTCATTTCTTGCTGGGTCATGGAACAGGCCAGGAAGATTCTAGCATCATTTAGATTCCAGTACTTTGGCAAGGCAGGTACAGAGGGAATGAGAATTTTTAAGAAGCCAGTTTGGAAGGTAAAATTTTCAGAAAGCCAACCACTTGTCCCTAGGTTTAAAAAAAAAAAAAAAAAAGTTGTTCCACAGGCCATGAAATATCCTAATTTTTCTTCAGAGCTATAACACTTAGTTGGACAGGCTCAAGCCCCATCAGCTGTGGGGGGTATTGCCAATAGGGATCCTTGACTTAGGTTGGGGTTGCCTATCTCAGCTCAAGAATAGGCCATAGGCATTTGGATTTCCAGTTTAATGGAATATTTAATACTGCCCAAGTAGCAGTATTAAGTGATGCTGGGCTTCTCTTTCCAGCCCCATGGGCCCCTGGCCAGTAGCTTACAATCACTAAACAAATTGGATGATAAATATTTACTGCTTGTTAAGCAGTCACTATATGTTAGGCACTGCGCTAAGTGCTTTATTTTGTCTTATTTAATCCTTAGAACAACACTGCGACTGTTATTGTCATCTTACAAACAAGGAATATAAGGCTTGATGAAAATGATTTGCCCAACACAGCGGTTGCACCAAGGGGTGATTTGGGGAACTCTGTCTGCCTATCTTAATCTCTAGCAGCCACAAAGAAACTATCTTATGTAAATTAAAAAACCCATAGTAGTGATACTGATAGTCTTTGATCTTGATCATGAACTTTTTTCACTCTCATTTAAAATGTGAATAAAATGATGATGGTAATAGTAATAATAATAATAGCTAACACTGAGTACTTACTGTGGGGCAATTTGTTTGAAGTTCTTAATGTGTGATAACTCCTTTAAGCCTCACAATAATCCCTTGAGGGAGGTACTATTAATATTCTTAATTTTTGGATGAAGAAAGTGAGGCATAGAGAGGCTAGGCAGTTTTTACAATGCAAACATGACTTATAAGTGGCAGAGCTAAAATTTGGCTATTTTTATTGATGATCTATAACACAGCTTAGGTTAAAAAAAAAATATGCTTGCTATGAAAACTCTGCTTCAAGACAATCCCTTTAGTCCTCCTTTCCAAGCAATGTGCGGGCTCTAAATCCCTTCTGTATAGAAATTCTTAAGTCATTACTGGCTCAGCATCACAAGCATAGTAGGTGGTGAAGCTTGGATTCAAATTTGTGTTGGTCTGACTCCAAAGCAGGGATCTTTACCACTGTACTATTTCAGAACCGGCCAGATTAAACCCAAGTTCAAAGGACAAATCATAGACCCAAATGGAAATGACCTTACAAATCATCTAACGCAGGGTTTCTCCACCTCAATATTATTGACATTTTGGGCTGGATAACTGTTCACAGCAGCATATTGCACAGTGTTCCTGGCCTCTCTACCCACTAGATTATCAGGATCACTCCCCTCATCCCTCAGTTGTAACAAACAAATATGTCTCCAGATGTTGACAAATGTCCTGGGACGGAGGAGAAGGGGCAAAATCGCCCCGGTTGCCAACCACTGATCCAAACCATCTCCTTATTTTACAAATGGTGGAGTGGGGGTCCAAAGAGATGAAATCAGTTGGTTAAGCTAGTTAGCAGAATCCAGGTCATTCACAAAGCATCACCATACCCCTATAATGTACAGAGCATACGTGGAACTCAGAGGAAGTAGATGCCCTCTTGGTCCTTAC
Source organism: Vulpes vulpes (assembly GCF_048418805.1). Lineage (NCBI taxonomy): Eukaryota > Metazoa > Chordata > Mammalia > Carnivora > Canidae > Vulpes > Vulpes vulpes. The sequence goes on from NC_132795.1 coordinate 56,728,389, forward strand.
AGTCTGGTAGGATAGAAAAACTATTGCACATTTATCTCCAATCGCACAACGCTGAGAAGCAATAAAGTGTTGCACAGACAGCAAGGCGCAGAGGAGGAGAATATGATCTGGTGCCTGAGCTCTGGATCCGCCAGTATTTAGATACAGGACTTAACTAAGCTTTAGGTCCATCATCAATGAAATGGAGATTCTGGTTATTTACTCTGCTTATGCCAACAGCTTTGAAAGGGTCCGTGAACACCTTGTGCGAACTGTAAAGCTCTCTCTCTTTAAAGACTTTTATTTATTTATTCATGAGACACACACACACACACACACACAGAGAGAGAGAGAGAGAGAGAGAGAGGCACAGGCAGCGGGAGAAGCGGGCTTCCTACGGAGAGCCCGAGGCAGGACTCGATCTTGGGATCCGGGGTCACGCCCTGCGCCGAAGGCAGACGCTCACCCGCTGAGCCACCCACCCCGGCGTCGCTGTAAAGCTCTTACGAGCACCGGGTGTTATTAAGATGACCAGGAAAGCGATAACAGTAATTCTTAAAGTGTTTCAGAACCGCAGAGAGCCCTGGAGCGGTGGCTTCATTCCTGGACCGTCCGGGTCGAGATCCCTTTCTTCAGCGAGCCCTCCTCCTCCACGGAGCGCCTCCTTCCCCGCCCGGAACCAAGGCGGCTACCTGGGCGGCCTCAGGTCGCCGCGCCGCACCGCCCGCCCTCCCGGGCGCTCGGCCACTCAAGCCCCGCCCCCCGGGCCGTGGCCCCGCCCCCTCCGCGCAGGCCCCGCCCCCCCCGCGCGGGCCGGCACGCCCGCGGCACCGCGCCTCCAGGACTGGCCGTCGCCCGGGCCGGAGATTCCCGAGCTCCCCCGATCTCCTCCCGGCCTCCCTCGGACGCCCGGAGCGGAGGCGGCGGAGATTGCCGAGGGGCGCTGGCCCCGCCCCCGCCGCCGCCGCCGCCGCCGCCGCCGCTGCCGCCGGCGCCCCCGCCCCGCCACGGCCTCCCGCGCGGGCTGCAGTCCCAGCGCTCGGTCCCTCCCTCCTCCTTTCTCTGCGCCCGCCTTCCCGGGGCTGCCACAGTGGCGGGTCGGCGGCTCCCGGCCAGTCAGCTCGTCCCGGCCCGGCGGGTGGCGAGGGGCGGTGTGAAGGAGCGGGCGCGGGCCGGCGGGCGAGCTCCGTGAGCGCGAGAGGCGGGGCGCGGCGGGCCGGGCCGGGCCGGGCCGGGCCGGGCCGGGGGCGCGTGTGCGAGCGCGGGGCCCCGAGCGCCGGGCCGCCGCGGAGCGCCGAGCCGCGAGCCGCGAGCCGCCGAGCCGCCGAGCCGCCGAGCCGCCGAGGGGCGCCGGGCCCGCGCGCACGCACACGCACGCACGCGGGGGCGGGGAGGCGCGCGCCCGCCTGTCGCGACAGTCGGGGCCGAGGCCCAGGGGGAGGTGGCCTGTCGCGGGTCGCCCGGCTCCCGGAGGCGAGGGGGGCGCGGGCGGATGGCGGAAGGCGCCCAGCCGCAGCAGCCGCCGCAGCTCGGGCCCGGCGCCGCTGCCCGGGGGATGAAGCGGGAGTCGGAGCTGGAGCTGCCGGCGCCCGGAGGGGGAGGAGACGGAGCCGAGCCCGGCCTGAGCAAGCGGCCGCGCACCGAGGAGGCGGCGGCCGACGGCGGCGGCGGCGGGATGCAGGTGACCGCGCGGGACGGCGCCCCGGGACGGCGGGGGCCGGGACGGCGGGGCGCGGGGGGGCCGGGACGGCGGGGCGCGGGGGGCCGCGTGGAGGTGGGAGGCGGCCGGCCGGGGCCTGCGGCGGCGGGGCGGGGGCGCGGGGGCTCGGGGGCCCGGCGGCCGAGCGGGTTCGGGCGGGGATCGAACGCGGTCGAGGCGGGTTCCAGGTCTCGGCCCCTTCCCGGGCTCCCCGGGCTGCAGTGGGAGCCGGGGGTCCTGGCTCAGTTGCCCAGGGGGCCGCCGCGGGGCGTCGAGGGCCGGGCAGCGCTCGGCGCACGCGGGGCCGGGGCCGGGGCCGGGGCCGGGGCCGGGGCGGGGCCGCGGGGGCGACCAGGCTCCTCGAGGGCCCGGGGGATGCGGCTCAGCTCGTGGGCGGCGAGAGGCGCGGGCAGCCGGGCGGTGGGTGGGCACCGTGCCGCCGGGGTCCGCAGCCCCGCGAGCCGAGCGCGCCCGCCCCGCCCCGCCCCGCCCCGGCCCGGCCCGCCCCGGCCCGCCTCGGCCCGCCTCGCCAGTCGCTTCCAACGCGGGCGAGGACCCCCAGCCGCTGCCCAACGTCCCGGGGCGCCGGACAAGGCTCCTAGGGCCGTTGGGAGGCCGGGTTCGGAGTTGTGGACTCAAGGACGAGCTGGCTGATCGCGGAGGGAGTGGGAAACGTAGTGGTGTCAGTTGACTCCGTAGTTCCAGCAGGAGCTGAAACCTTCGGACCTTTTAGCATCTGGTCTCTGTTCTGAAAATAACTCGCTGTGAAATGGTGGAGCTCACCTACCCGTTGTTTACACATCTGCCCAATTCTCTTAGAATCGTAGAATGTTAGAGATGGAAGGGACCAGAGACATCATCTTTTCCAGAAGTTCTTGACCTGGATGGACTCGGAAGACTCTTAGGCAGAACCGTTTACGTGCACTTTTTGGTGTGTGCGGGGGAAGTCAATTGTTTTCCTCTTTGTGTTTTTTTTTTTGGGGGGTGGGGTGGGGGTGGGGGGGAGTGTCCAAGCCTAAAATGTTTTAGCCACCACATTTTGTAGATGGGGAGTCAGAGGTCCAGAGAAGACTAGTGACTTGCCTAAGGCCACCCAGTTAGCTTGTAGCAAAACTAGAACTAGAAGCCTCCTCTTCTAATTCCTATTCCTGTGCTCTCTCCATTACACCACTCTTGGAAATCCCTGCAGTGCTAAAAGACTTCCTGTGCTCTGCTCCCTGCTTTTCAAGGCTCTGCCCGACTTCCTGTGTTAGAGACCGAGCTGTATTTGAGCCTGGCATGTTTGCTGTGTGCTTACGGGTCTCCCTCTGCAGAGGCCGCTCAGTTACTTGTGTTGATTTGGATAAAGTGACCCTCTTGCTGTTTGTTTTTGAATTCTTTTGTTTTGTTTGCCTGCTTTTGTTCTCCATTAGAACTGTGTCAGGCAGAGGGATTGTGAGAAGTAAAAGCTCAGGGCCATGGAAAAAATACCAAGGAACATGGGGAGACTTCAGGTGAGGTGGATTAACGTGAGCTGATCTGAAGGGGTGACTGGATGTGGGTGCTGGTGAGCGCGGCCTCCGCTTGGTGTGTGCCTACATTCGTGTGGGTCTGTGTTCATTCATTGTTTCTGTCAATCACTGTTAACTCTAAGGCTTCCCCCCTCCCTTTCCTCTGCTTTCCCCCGTGGGGCCCATTATTTGCTGGTTGGCTTCAAACTGGCTAAGGATAGTAGTATCTGGAAATGGAGCATCGCATAGGGACTTTGGAGTATGCAGAGGAAGGAGTTGGATTAGGCTCTTTGGGTACAAATGGGCAATTTAGAACTATGGCACAGAGAATCTTTTTTTCACTCTGTGCATTTGTGGATCTTTATTTTTCAGGTCATGCATTATCATTGCTGTAGTTCTGACACACCATGTCACACAGGTGTTCAGATCATCATTAATCTAGCCCTCTGCCTTCAACTAGCTGTACACTTCGGGGAAAATCCCTGCTTTTTTTTTGGGGGGGGGGGGGGCTCTGTGTCCTTAGTTGTAAAAGAAAAGGCTTGTACACGATTATTTCTAAATTATCTCTAAAAAAAAAAAAAAAAAAAAAAGCATCAGATTCCTTCACCTGAAGGTGTACTTGGTGTTTCTAGACTGGGTGGAGAAGACAAAACTGGGTGAGAAAAAAAAAAAAAAAAAAAAGAGTGCACGTGTGAGTGTGGGTGTATGTGTGGTTTTGTGTGTATGTGTGTAAGTTTCAGAGGAACAGGAGCAGAGATACCCTAGGGTGGATGCATGTTACAAGTCATTGCATAATTTAGAGCCAAAGTATGCAGAGGATTTGTGCTAGATGAAGGGGAAGGTCATTCCTGAAATGGTCAAGGGAGGCTTTATGGGAAAGCTGAAATTTGAGGTATAATCTGAGTAAAGGAGAAGTAATGTTCCTGAAAAGATAGAATCTAACATTCAGTGACCCACACTTGTAGCACTTTGCTGTATCATTGTGATAATAATAATTATTATTTAATACTCATTTAGCTAATATTGATATTTAATACTCATTTAACTAATGTTTATTGAGCAGCTGCTATGTGCCAGGCTCTTTTTTAGAGCCTAGGACACACGGCAATAAACAAAGACTCTGCTCTCATGTAATAATAATCTCGTGGAAAGAGACGGTAAACAAATCAACAACTGTTATTATGGGGTGGTAAGTGCCAAAAAGTAAAATAAAGCAGAGGGAGGGATGGAGAGTGAAGAAGATGGTCAGGGAAGGCCTCTCTGATAGGTGGGTTTAGAATGAAGTGAAGGGAAGGGATGGACCATTCAGATACTTGATGGAAAGGGGTCCAGGTGGAGGAACTGTGGGTGCAGGGCCATTGAGAAAGAAGTGCACTTGAGAAGAAGAGGCCAGTGGAGCTGGAGCAGGAGGAGCAGGGGAAAGGTAGTCTTAGAAGGTGATTGTGGTTGTGTGGAAATGTCTGTAGGCCCAATACAGATACACACTTAAAAAACCTAGAGTAGCCAACCCTTTTAGTATATGGTGTGTGTGAAAAAAATAGTATATTTTTTTTCTTATAGCTTAACACAAATGGAATTTTTCTGAGGCCATATCCTGAGCCATAGCTCCTTCCAGGAAGCCTTCCCTCATGACTTAGTTCACACCAGTCAGGCTCTCCTCTGGCCTCCTGTTGCATTGATGCTTAATTATGTATCATCTTGTGTTGTCCCTTGTTTTATTCTTATTTCCCTAGTGAGACTGTAAGCTTCTAGAAGATGGGAACTATATTTTCTTTGTTCTGTCTTTTGTTTTGGGTACATAGTAAGTGCTCGGTGCCTTGTGAAGTTGAAATTTATGTTTTACAAATGATTAAGGGATGGAAAAAGTCATGGAATTCAGGAGTGAGAGTTCGTTTATGAAATTCCTGAGTCTTCTGAGTGTCAAAGGATTATTATTATTATTATTATTATTATTTTTTTTTTTTTTTTACAGAAAGAAGTCCTTTACTGGGGTTAAATTTCCAAGGCTGCTTACTAAATGTAACTACAACTTGAAGCTGTAGATTCCAAAGCTGGACTCTGTTGAGTTACAGCCAGGAAGCTTTGGGAGTAAATCATTACTTCCCAAAGTGGGGTAGAGAGGACATAAGAGAGCCTGTGGTGCTTATGTTATAATCATTCTGCTAAGTAGGAACCATGCTAAGTAGGGAGAGAGGAAGGATTGTACTTTTCAAGGGCAGTATTCAGAAGCTTTATGTGGACAGAAGAGGAGTTAGTACAGCTCTGGAAACAGTATAGGAATAGAGAACCCTGAGTGGGGGGGGAGGGAAGAGACATTCAACCTGAAAATTGAAATATGATTTGAGAAATGTGGTTAGTTGTTAAAGAGGGTGCTGGAAATACTGTACTCCAGCCTGGTGGAAAGCTAAATGAGTAACGGGTATAGGTATAGGTATATCATTTCACTATGTAAGCAAGTCTGATATGTGTGAAACTTGGGCTTTATAAAACATACTGGTGAGTGAATGCTTTCGGTCATCTCTTGTAGTGACTATAAACAATCTGACGAACAAAAATACAGTTTTGTGTAACTTTCTAGGAATTTAGCTGCTGTATAAATAAAGCAAGGAGCACCTTAATTATTCCTGACAGCTTTCAGCAAAATTCTTTATGGCAGTGAAATATTGGCGTGTGATTATTATATGGCCAGCTAACTGCTTCTGACCATTGAATCATAAATCTGGTATAGTGAAATGGACTCGGCCATTGTTCATATTAGTGGTTGATTCTGGTAGTAGGAAAGCTTTTTTTCTGGTCTTAGGGCAGGGGTTCCAGGTAGCCTATGATTGCTATGTGTTGCTACATCCCTTGTAATAGTCTGTCTTTCCATTTGCTTGTTTCTGGGTTTCTTTTCTCCTAGGTGGATGTCTCATTGGACTTCTGTTGGGTGTTTGCTGCTGATGCTGTACATGGTGCTACCATTTGAATAGAGCTATAAAAATAATGTGCTTTCTTTTTTTAAAAAAAAAAAAAAAATTTCTTAGAGAGGGCACTAGAGCACTGGTGGGGGCAGAGGGAAGGGAGAGGCAAGCTTCCCGCTGAGCAGAGAGCCTGCCGTGGGGCTCCATCCCAGAACACTGGGATCATGACCCAAGCCATAGGCAGACGCTTCACCAGTTGAGCCACCCAGGTGCTCCAATAATGTGCTTTTCTTCCCAGTAATTTCATGATTGATGTCTCACAGAAATTGAATTTTTCATTTCTCCTTGTCGTAGTCTCCTCAAACACCATAACAAAATAACCAAAGTCTGGGTGGCTTAAACAACAGAAATTTATTTCTTTTTTATTTTTTATTTTATTTATTTATTTATTTATGATAGTCACAGAGAGAGAGAGAGAGAGAGGCAGAGACACAGGCGGAGGGAGAAGCAGGCTCCATGCACCGGGAGCCTGATGTGGGATTCGATCCCGGGTCTCCAGGATCGCGCCCTGGGCCAAAGGCAGGCGCCAAACCGCTGCGCCACCCAGGGATCCCCCAGAAATTTATTTCTTAAAATTTTGAAGGCTAGAAGTCCAAGATCAGGGTGCTGGCAGATTTGCTATCTGTTGAGGGGCTCTCTTCCTGGCTTCTTGCTGTGCTCACGTGGCCTTTTCTGGATGTATGCTCCTGGACACAGAGAGATCTCTTTCTTCCTCTTCTTATAAGGGTACTAATCCCATCGTGGGGGTCCTACCTTTGATACCCACACCCTATCACCTCCCAAAGGCCCCTTCTCCTGCCCAAATACCATCACACTGTCGGCTAGAGCTTCAACATAATTTTGCAGGGCCACAGACATTCGGCCAATAATACACAAGAGCCACGAATACTGTAGATGGAGAAACTGAGGCACAGTCACTTTAAAAATTACTGATTGTTTTCAAGCCACACAATGAAGCCTGTGAACTTAACACATGGAATGTCTTTGAGAAGGAGAAGGACAGATCTGCATTCAAAGTAGGACTATTCTTTAGGGTGACTCACGAGATTAGCCTGAGTCGAATTTGTCTCCCAACTCCCTCTCCTATTTTGTAGCCACCTTGTCATGTTTTTTTCTCTCTCATTCTGACATGTGAACACAACAGAAGCTAACTAGAGTTTTAACTTTCATTTTGGTATAAAACAGACTGGTGCAGACAGGCCTCAAGATTACAGGATTGGGGAGAAAGACACTCACGACACCACTTCGTGTAAACAAGAATGTTGCCAGCACAGCTCCAGTTTGACATCTCTCAGGCCGTCAGTTTGATGCCAGGCTTTCATAATTTGTGGAAACAGTAAAGACAGTCATTTTAGTGAATGGCTTTGCTTGAATTTTTGTTGATATGCATTTGTAAAGCAGAGTAAACGCCTTTATTCTGGTGCCTGTGCGCACTTCCTTCAAAGACCGGAGGGAAGAGCATCAGGGATGATGGGAAGGAAATGGCAGTAATTGGATGAGCAAACAGATGGAGTGAGGGATGGCAAGTGCACTCGGTGTTTTAGGTGGCCCCTAGGAGTATTGAATTTCTTATTCTTCTCCCCTACAGCCCCAATACAAGCAGGCAGCTTACATGGCTAAGGTTTCATTATCTAATCCATCACAGATCAGCTTGAATAAACCCATTGGTTGGCGCTGATCTAGTTAGGAGGGTAGTGCAAAGCTGCTTGAGCCAGGGTTGGGGCAAATCGGATCAGAACTGCCATGTGAATCCTGGACATATTTCTGTAATTTGGGTGGGTAAAGTCGTTTGGGAAATCACTTACTCAGGAGAGAGCACAAGTGAGCTATCAGCCATGAGTTTTTTTTTCAGATGTTGTCATAGAGACTCTGAGGGGAAAGTTATAGAGGATTTGATATATTTCTCTGGAGTATAGCCAAGTTGCTTTGATTATTTGAGTCTGAACATTTTTGGGTCACTAATGCTCACTAATAATCTTTTTTAGAATCACTCAAAGATTCCAGTTGTGATCACTTAATTATGACTATTTTGAGTGAATCTGGCATCGATCTGACATTGTACGGTATGGGTTCCCTCTCAGTTTTAAAGAGGAAATGTTGTTACTACTATTATTATGATCAACCTTAATGTATACAATTATATCTAATATCTGTGTATATTTGAAGTATAGGGTAGTGAAAGAAACACTATTTAGAGTTTTTCATTTTTGGATTTGACTCCTGGCTCTTCCACTTAGCAGATGAATGACCTTTGGTAAGATGTCTAACATCTGAGCTTCTGATTACACATCTGTGAACTAGGAGAATTAATACATACTCTAATGAGCTGCCGTAATGAGTAACTGAGATGATTTAAAGTGTCTAAAGCCCAGCAGTAACTGTTTATCCCTTGCCTCCCTTATAACCTGCTGTACAGCACTCTGTGAGTTCCTGCTTACTGCTTGATCAGCATGGAGTGGTTAATGCGTTTCTGATTGATTAAGTGTCAGAGTTGGGGACTACTAGAGATGAACAGTGTGTTGAACTGAATTTGCTCGTCATCTGGGTGGAGGAGGTGAATGGGCCTGGTTGTTGTGGGCTTTCTAGTTAGAGGAGGAAGAGGAGAGGTTTGCTTCTTTGCTAAGCACTAAAAGAGCTAGTGAGTTATCACAATGCCTGCATTGAGCATGTGGACATTTCCTGGAACCTGTAAGATCTCTCCTGGGAATGTGCCTGACATATGTGCTGGCTGTTTGGATGGTACCGGGGATGCAGGAGTAGGTGAAAATGTCGGTTGTGTTGCAAAAGGTACAGGGTTTGCTAGTTAAGTATATTACATCAAATAGATGGCGCTTTTTGCTCTCATTCTGGTTTGTGGAAATAGAGCTGGGATGCCTTTGTCTCTTGTGGTCTCTTCTCCAGTCTCTTCAAACCTGCCTGCAGCCTACTAAGAATCATCCACCTAAAAGAGCTTAAAAACCCTTGATAACTCATCTTGGACTTCCAAATAAAGTCCATTCTCTTCCTTGGGCTCCTTCTGGCCTAACTTCTGCCTGTCTTTTGTAGCCTCATCGAATTTTCTGCAGTCTACTCCTGAGTCTGGAGTCCGTGTTACTGGGCTTCTAGTTTCCTAAGCATGCTGTGCCACGTGGGCTCATTCATACATCTGTGCTTTGGTTTCTGTTTTTTCTACCTGACATTCTTGCCTCAACATCTCTCTCTCTCTCATCTGTAAGGCTTAGTCTTCAAGAGTCAGTTGGGATATTGACTCCTCCAGGCTGCCTTTTGTGTCTGCTCCCATCCCCTCCTGCATTCCTGCCAGTTTCTAAAACTCTGGGTCCATAGCTCTTTCAGGACATTTTGCTTTACCATTTGTTCAAATATCTGCCGGTCCACCAATACTCAAGGGATCCTTTGGGATCCGTAGGATTTAGCGCTGTGTCTGTGCCCCAGTAGTCAAGAAACTATCATTCTTGTTGAATTGAACTTGGTCTTTCTGATCCTCAGTAGGGCCTGCAGATGGCTTTAATTGTTTCTCCAGATTTTCCCTGGGGGGTCTGGCTCTTGGTCTGCTTTCCAGCTCTTGTGAAGACTGGGTGTTGTGGGATTTGTGAATAGTACCTGATCTTTCCATTGATGTCAGGGTTAAAGGTGAGAAAGGGGTCTTTGAAAACAGAAGCTGGTGTGGAATTTAACTGTTGAATGTGTTGGGTGGGCATGGCAACCTAATGTTTAGTTTCCTGTGCTCAGATATTAATTGAGTGCACGTGTGTATGTGTAAAAAGCACCTTTGTGATGGTGTGGTTAAGGAAAAGAGAGGAACCACACAAGTAAGGAGCAATTAGAGCTAACCTGTTCCAGTTCATTGGAGTAGTCTGTTGATCTGCCTTTTACAGTGCTGCTGAGAGATTCTGGAGTGTTGCAGTTCAGAGATATTACCACCATTTGGGACTAAGCCCATTTGATCAACTGTGGACCTTAACCTTTCTCTTCTCAACCAATGAATTTCATAAGCTATTACAGCTTTTTTTGTGGATATGGGAAAAATACCAACTGAGACACCTTACAAAATGCCTGCTGTTTTTCAGATCACTCATTGGATGTGCTTGAAAACGAGGAAGCTTGATACAGTTCTTTTAAACCGCAACCTTGGAAACAGACTCATAAATTTATTTTACAGGAATCATCTCTCCTTGTCCCTTGTTTTCCCTGCCTCCTTCCCTATCAGCTTCTGATTGGTGCTTCTGTCTGTCTAATCCTTGCCTGTTCTCCAGCCTTGAGACTTCTTTTACTAGTTTAGTTGGTGCCCCTTTACAGGTGACTGGATATATTTTATAATGTCTCTGGCTTTTTGCATTCTGAGGTAAGCAGGTTCTAAGAAGGGAATGAGAGGGAGAGTGCCCAGTAATATCACTTCCTTCTGACGTGTCCTGCACATACGTGGCATCCAGAAATTTCAGCTGGGGATTCCAGGCATGCGACACATGATAAATATTGCTTATGAAGTAGATGACAATTTTGAATTGCTAAATGATAATGGTTGAGTAACTGCTTAGAAACTCATCTTCCCAAGGGTGGAAACAGCCTTTGAAGTTTAGACTTCCCATAGTACTTGGGTGTGTTCAACCATAATACTTGGGTTTTTTTAGGGACCTAAGTCCTCAGATAATACCTTGGTATGTGGGATTTTTCCCATGTGAAGGCTGGTTCCTTGGTTTCTCCTCTGCTGAGGAAAAGAGATTTTGCACTGAGTATTGGATATTTTATTCCAGGCATGTGGTTTCTGAGGAGGCATACTGTTTATTTTTCTTTTTGGCTGAATTGATTTTGTCGGATCCTAATCATAAATATCACAGCAAGGCATGATTTATCATGAAGGATGGGCAAAGTTGTTATGGGAATCTCTTAGTGATGGGGTTTTACTGTAGGGGAGGTGGTGGGTGGTGGGCAGAAATGCTACTAGTAGAACTAGAGGAAGTGCAGACCTGGACACTCTGGAGTTTGTGGGCCCCAGCTACTGCTTGAGTTGGAACACTTTTGGAGCAGAGGCTCATGGGAAGTTCTTCCATTTGCCTTATTTTGAGCAGGTTTTTCCTCTGCATATTGGCAGCTGTTGGGAGGAGGGGGTGTTAATTGCTGCCAGCCAGAATGATTTCCAAAACAGACCTGTGTGGATTTCATTTAGGGCCTTACTTCGGGGTATGTGGTTTGTCCTGAGTCAGGAGGACTTTGGTTCCATTTTCCTGGAAGTTGGTGGGCTTCCATGAGCCTGCTTTATTTATCTTGGATGGTTAGGCAAGTAGAAAAGCAGCTGCATAGTTAGCCCTTGTGCATGGAGCTTAGTTTCATAGGTCATCTTCCCCTGGGGATTTTTATACAGTTACATTTACAGCCTTAAGTTTTATTTTCCTTTCTTTTCCTTCTGCAGTTCAGTACTCCACAAAAATTCTGAGGTGGGTGGGTAATAATTTCGGGTTAAAAAAAAGTAAAAAAAATTGTTTTGGGTAAAAGGCAGGAATTGTTTCTTACTCCCCCAACCCAGTCCTTTACAAAAGTCTGCAGATGGGATTGCTTATCCCCTACTCAGACTGTCTTGTCCCCTAATGCGCTGAATATGTGGCTTTGACAGCTTTCACCTGCTATTTCTTGGTTTCCAGGGGATGGGATGGTGGGATTGTGCGATTTCAAAGCAAAACCTGGCCAAATTGGAAGACATTTTGTGGTGGTTCCCAGCGTCCACAAAGCTTAACTCATTGGTTTGCACCTCATACAGACTGGCAGGAACACTGTCCCTGTCAATAGCTGGCACAATGGGTTTGAGGACTTTGTTGGAACTTCAGGAAGTCTCCACAATGGCTGCCTCTCAACAGTGGGAGCTTTGGCAAGGCTTACTGGGAGTTGGTAGGGCCTGTTTTGAAAGCTTGTCTCTGGTCTTAACACTGCTGTGTATCTCTGTGAGAAAGCCAGGGCAGACTTGTTTGAAGAATGGGGAGAGGTGCTACGCAGCTGTCACCGATGTGGGCCATTTTTATATATGTCAGCCTGTGCCATCCCGACATGCAGGGCTTGCTGTGTGTTTTGTGTGTTGTATTAACATTTGATGTCATAGTCTGACTTGTGACTTTGAGTAAGTTGATTTGGCTAATTTTGATATCATCCTGGACTTTGAAGTGTTGCTGGTCATATTTAAAAGGTCTGTGTGGGGGCTTAGAAGTTACTCTATCTATACTGCTTATATGCATTATAGACATATTTTTTGATTCCTCTACTTGGTGTTATAGGTCTCTAGCTGCTTGTTGTGATTCCAAATAGATCTTTTTGCTGCAGCGTTTTTGCTTTGATCTATGTTTTACAGCGTTGGAGATCCATTGGTTAACTTTTGAATTTTGCATACATACAGCAGAAGTCTTTCAGAAAGGTGCTTATTATGGACCATTAGTGATTTTTGTCAGCTGTGTAAAAATGCTGTGATGAACAGATACCCATGTTATCTGTGTGTATGTGCAGTTTTCCTTTATGCTTACTTCGCATTTCTGTTTCTCTAGGAGTGGTTTGGATAAGTGTTATCCTTCTTGGGAAGCCTCCTTCAGGAAACCTTTGTGTTTTTTTCTTGGGCTTGTGTAGGGACCATTTACCCTCACTGAATTTGAGCTTCACTATGAATTGTTTTTTCAGTGTTAGTTTTAGGCAAATAGTAAATACTTGTTTGGCTTAACCTTATCCTAGAGTTTGAAGAAACCTAAACAATTTGTCAACTATTCTTCAGTTAAAAAAAAAGTATTAATTCCAATATAAGAGAAAAGCCTAACTGGTCCAGTATCCTGTTTTAGGTGAGGAACTTGTAATACAGAGTGTCCCAAGCTGTTTTCCATTGATTGCTCTTTGAGACATGGGAAATAGGTGTCATTATGCTGAGAAGAGGAGAATCAAGTAACTTTGGAATAGAGTTAAACAAAATTTGAACTATCACATTTTAATTTTCACAAGCAGATGCAGCTCTAAATTTACAAGAATGTGTTTATTGAAGAGTTGGGTTCCTCAAGTATTCTCTACCCCTTCATTAAACAAATAACCCCCCGTTGTTGGTTTCTTGTGTTATTCCTCTCCTTTTTTTCCACACAGATGCTAGCAAACTCTCTGCCTGCTTGTGCACACTGCTATTTTCACTGACTACCAGAAGTTATTTTTTGTTTTTTTTTAAGATTAAAAAAATTATTTTTATTTTTTAAGATTTTTTATTTTTAAGTAATCTCTACACCCAGCGTGGGGCTGCTTGAACTCACAACCTCGAGATCAAGAGTTGCATGCTCTACTGACAGAGCCAGCCATGCGCCCCAAGGTTAATTTTTTTTTTTTTTTAATGTAACACGGTCTATTAGCGTTTTCATGAATGGGTTCTGGGGTGTGTGTCCTGCTTAAAAAAACTTTTTCCCACTCCAAGATTATAAATAATGGAATGGGCTTGCAGACAGAGCTGAGGTGGAGCTCTGGCTTTTCCATATCATAGCTGTATGATCTTGGCTAAGTTATTTAAACTTTCTAAGCCTCAGCTTCTTCCCTTGTGAAACATACTATAGGATTAGTGTAAGAATTAAAAGAGATGCTGTAGGGGTGCCTGGGCGGCTCAGTCAGTTAAGCATCTGCCTTTGGTTCAGGGCATGATCCCAGAGTCCTGGGATCGAGCCCTACATCAGGCTCCCTGCTCAGTGGGGAGTCTGCTTCTCCCTCTGCTCCTCACCTTGCTTGTGCTCTCTTGTGTGCATTCTCTCTTAAATAAATAAAATCTTTAAAAAAAAAAGATGATGTGTATAATGTGCTTTTTATTAGTTCAGGGCATGACATAATAGATGTTCAATATATAATAGCTATTTTTATTATAATTACCAAGCCTTATTTTCTGTACCCCAATTTTTTTTTTAAAGATTTATTTATTTTTTAGAGATAGAGAAAGAAAGCATGGGAGGGAGGGGCAGAGGGAGAAGGAAAGAGAGAATTTCAAGTACATTCTCCACTGAGCATGGAGCCGGCCACACATGGGGCTTGATCTCAGGACCTTGAGATGACCTGAGCTGAAATGAAGAGTCAGATGTTTAACTGACAGAGCTACCCAGGCTCCCCTGGACTTTCTTTAAAAGCAGGAACAGTCTCTTAGTCTTTGTATCTCTGGCTTCTCCATAACTGTCAGAGAGATATTATAATAAAAACCCAGTGAATATTTGTTGAAAAAATAAATCAGTCTTTATAGGACCTATTTGTAAAAGTCTTTCTAATAATTTTTGTTGCTTTTTCTGTAATCGCCATCTCTGGATTTGGAGCTTGGTGACTAAAATTGCATGTAATATACAATAATTAAATTTATATTATGTTTTATAGTTTATAAAATGCTTTGATATAGTTCTTGTTTATTCCCTACAACCAACCCAAAAGATAGATGATTCTTTTTCCCATTTTTCAGATGGCAAAGATAAACATCTCTAAGCTCATGACTAGGAAGCAGCCAGACTGAGGCTTCTGCCAGCTTTAATGGCTCTTTATTCAGTGCCTGTTCTTTGGGCCTTGTGCCCCTAAGACCGAAGGGTATGATTGAGAAGGATTGAATAGTAAACATGAACTTCAGTGTTTTCATGAGACATATATTTAATATTGAAAGCATTTTGTCCATTACCTAACAGTTGATTCATGTAGAAGTCAACACTGATCCCCAGTTTCTTTAGTAATTTGCATCTACCCAGTGGGTTTTGTTTCCTTCCAATTTTGCTATTTATTAATGACAAATATTCCACATCCATGATTCTTTCCAGTCAGAAGTTCTTTGAAACAATGCCATTGGCCTTGGCTGGTCAGAGGATGGAGTCATCTGACTCACCCATCCTGTAAATGGCCCCACAGATAGCGTAGGTTTTGAACTGGCTGTGGAGCCTGCCTGTGACCTTGTCAGCCTTGCCACGTTCCTCTTGATGGACATGTGGTCCTTGGTGCCAACCAGGAGTATTTCTGCCGCACGGCACAGACAGGTCCATGAAGTTGCTGGTGTGGGGTCTGCCTGTTGATGGTGTGCCTGCTGCTACTGCACCAAGCATGGAAAGTAGCCTTGTTTTGAATTGGGATTTTGCTAAAATTTAGTGTGTACTTGTATGTGCCAAGCATTGTGTTAGATGCTTCATGTGTTTGTCTCACTTTCCAGTAGTTTATATTTGGGGGAGATTCAGTAGGATAATTAGTTGCTCTGTGTATGGTAATTTGTTGTTATTGTTTGCTTGTTTTTTGCCTCAAAGTATCCCATCTCTGATTTTATTATTGTATCCCATCTCTAATTTTATTATTGATCAGATAATAGATCAGCAATAGATAAATCAATGGATTGATAATGGTGGGTAGGTATGAAATGAGAGCTGAAGGCATCTCGGAGTTATCTGACCAGCTCCCTGCTTCAGTCAGGTAAGGGAGATGATGTGCTCACTTCAGTTATTTCAGGCTCAGAGAGCGTGTATAACAGTGAGCAGTAGGCTCAAAACTTTGGCTTTAGGTCTAAGTAGAATCTTTCATTTCTTAGTCTTTCTTACTATCCTGCTATGGTTTCTCTGAGGGTTTCTTATGTGGAGTCTTCCCTGCCCCCCACTTATCATTTATTTTTTAAGCAAATAATCACATGGTGAATGATTAAAAATACGCAAAAAAGTAAAAAGTCTCTGCCTTTCCCCAACTACCTAGTTTTCTCCTTGGAGGGAACCAGCATGGTTAGTTGTCTGAGTATCCTTTCAGAGGTAGTACCTAGATAGTATTTTCTCTATTCCCTTTCAAAATCTCAAATGGTTATTAATATGCATATTTTCTATACTTTGCTTTCCTCTGTATTTGGAGATCATAGCAGTGTGTAGATTTTTTTTTTTTAATTTATTTGTTAGGTTTCTGGAATTAGGATCTATCTATCATGGGCTACTGAGATAGCTATGTCTAAACGTCTCTGAAAAAAATAAAAAAATAAACATCTCTGGTAGGGATGACCCTGATTGGCATAGGACCTCATAAAGTGGGAGTCTGCATTTCATGGAATCACAGAGTCAGAGACCTAATTTTTGTTCTTCTTTTTTTTAATGTTTCAGGTTTTTATTTTCGGAGACCTAATCTGCATCTCTATTCTTTTATGTGATTGCCCTACAAATCTCTGACTGATGGTACCTTTGAAGATGTTTGGGCAAAAGATAGGCATCCTCAGCCTACCCCTGTCCCAGTCAGCTGCTCCTGATCCTGTCTTTTTGTGCGAGAAGGGCCCTTGGTTCAGATATCCTATTTATCATTGAGTTAGTAATGATACTCAGGATCTGCCTTGAGTCATCGCACATAGTATCTTACTGGAGTGTGATTTTATTCAGTATGACATCTTCTATACCAGACACATCTATACCAGACACACAAAATGTCCAGTTTATTTTGATTGAATGTCATTGCTGTCAGGAGGCGGTTCAGTGAACCAAGTCTGGTGTTGAATTGTGAGAAAGGAAGGTTTAGTTCCTAGTAGGTGTTTGTGTCTCAGCAGCCATAATTGCTGTTGGTTTCACTTAACCCCTGTGTTTGTGGAAAACCCAGGACCAAGGGGATACTCTACATCCTTGGGATATGACCACTCTGGCACTGAGACTTGGTGCAGAGTAAATATATAGGGTTCGACAAACACAGAATATTTTTCTTTTGTTTACTAGACAGTGGATTCTGATTCAGACGTAGCATTAAGGATTGCATGCTTAGGCTTGACTCTAGCTACGTTAACCTTTAGAGATTTCTGCATTTAAAGGTATGAAGTAAAACTGTACTTTTCAGAGTTAGCTTCTGCAGTGGAACTTGGTCTTTACAAAGATATTAGAGAGGAAGTAGCATTTTAGCTCTTTGGAGAATGAGGCCAGTGAGGATGTGTCTTGCACTCTAGATGGATGCTGACCTCCATTATATGGTGATGCTAA
The DNA here is from genome assembly GCF_048418805.1 of Vulpes vulpes. Classification (NCBI taxonomy): domain Eukaryota; kingdom Metazoa; phylum Chordata; class Mammalia; order Carnivora; family Canidae; genus Vulpes; species Vulpes vulpes. The sequence goes on from NC_132795.1 coordinate 56,745,454, forward strand.
TCTCACCGAACAGTCCTTATGGTCCCAAGGCTTTGCCATGAGTGAATGAATCCTGCTCAGTCTTTGGCCCCATGCAGTGAATGGAAGCAGGCGGGGCACCAGATGCTGTGGTGTTTCCCCTGTTGCTTCTTCCTTCACACCTGGTGTAAGGTTTCCAGGCATTTGTGCAACTCGATAGCAGAAAGTGCCTGTCTTAGCAGTTGAGAGATGGGTTGGCAGGTGGCTCAAGTTACTCCACGTTCCTGATAACAGCCACTGATCCATGCTGGTAGCTGCTGGGGGGTGGGAGCTGTATTGCTGGTGCTTTCCTCAGCAGGAATGGTGGTGTGGGTCTCTCTGGTGTTTCAGGACTCCCAAGAATGTGCCTAAGGCAGTCTGAGGGGTCTGGCCAACATCTCTAGGGAAATAGTGCAATTTGAGAAGCAGATCTTGCCTTTGAAGAGATGGGTTTTAGAAAATGGTGACACAGGAGCAGAAGCACCAATGTTAAAAATATGAAGTACAAGCCCAAGGAATAGAACTGGTATTTTGTTATCCAATCTCTTAACTTAAAACTCGGTTAAAGACTGGAGTCCGGTAGTGCTAGGCACAGTGACGACTAAGACATGAATTTGCAGTGGGGAAGTAGAGGTGTACACAGATAATTTTCATGTCATGTGATAATTGCTCTGATAGAGGTATACACTGACTACGTATGTCAAAGCCTAGTACTTTGGGCACGTATACTCTGTGTGCAACTCTATTGGGGCAATTATCACACTGTATTAAAATACTGGGTTAAAAGCCATGGGTATCAGACTGCTTAGATGCAGATGATCTCTATAGCTACTTATCTGTGTGTCCTTTGGGCAAATTACTTACCTCCTCTTTGCTTCAGTTGTTTATCTGTAACATAGGGAACATAGTTTCTACCTGGCAAAGTTGTGAATATTAAATGAGCGAATACTAAAATGTGTTTAGAAGAGTGCCTGGTCCATGGTAAACACTGTGTTACCTGTTGGTAGTGGTGGTGGTTGAGGCACCAAGCAGGGGTACCAGAGACCAAGGCAAACACATACTGACCAGGGGCAGTGCAGAGTTCAGTAGTTATTGTATCCTCTGAAAGATTTTTAGCACTAACCATGCCAGGTACTGTACAGAAACAAACGAATGAAAAATGTTAACCAACCTTGTGATTGTGTACAATACACAACGAGAGTCCATTTTTTTTGAGGGTTGTGTAAAAAAATATTAATGTGAGGAGCTTCAGGATCCCATGGTAGTTTGAAAGAAGGAATCGTACTGTTCCTTTGGGAGTTGCATTGGAGTCCCTCTGCTTTCTTGAAATTTTGAAGATAGGCTGTATTTCTTTAAGGTAGGACAATACTTATTTCAGGCAGGTATTTCCTGCTTTTAAAAAAACTTTCAGAGGAGAAACCATTTTATTTTTTATTTTTATTTTTTAAAGTTTATTCATTTGTTCATGAGAGACAGAGATAGAGAGAGGCAGAGACACAGGCAGAGAGAGAAGCAGGCTCCTGCAGGGAGCCCGACGTGGGACTCGATCCTGGGACCATGACCTGAGCCGAAGGCAGACGCTCAACCACTGAGCCACCCAGATGCCCGAGGAGAAACCATTTTAGATCAGAATCCATCCGTCTATCCGTCCTTTCTTACCACCGCCCCCCCCCCAAAGGGCAACATTACTGATATGTAAATAACTTTCATCGTTCCTTATAATAAAGGTAAACTTTGGGGTGCATGGGTGACTCAGTTGGTTAAGCATCTGACTTTAAGCATCTGTCTTAGGTCATGATCTTAGATCCTGGGATGGAGTACCTTGTCAGGCTCCATGTTCAGGGGAGAGTCCACTTCTCCCTCTCCCTTTTCCTCTGCCCCTCCCCCACTTATGATCTCTCTCTCTCTCTCTCTCAAATAAATAAAATCTTAAAAAAAGGTAAACCTCTCATTGTGTAAAAGCCCCTTCCCTCTCTTTTTAAAAGTAATTTCTATGGCCAACATAAGGTTCGAACTCACTACCCTAAGGTCAAGAGTCACACACTCCACTGCCTCATCCAGGCAGGTGCTCCCAAAGCCCCTGCTCTTTTGCTTGGTCTTTCATTCAACAACATTGGACTGTGGGGTTACAGAGTTAAAGGAATGTTATAATGGAACCTGTGAAACACAATGTATAGCTAAGTGTGTAGGCAGACAAATGGGTACTCATCTTTTCGGGGCGGGGTGGGGCTGTGTGTGTGTGAAAAACCATATACCCTCCATGAGAAGCTGTTTTGCAATATCTGCTAAAACATAAAATGCATGTATTCTTTGACTCAGCAGCTCTATTTCTAGGAATTTATCCAACAGATATTTCTGCATCTGTATATGAGAATATACATTACAACGTTACTTGCAGTAGCAAATAGTTGAACAAAACAAAACGCTCTTTGACAGGAAATCGGTGAACTAAAATAAGATACATTCGTAGAATGGAATATCATGTAGCCGTTACAAAGAATCAGAACAGCTCCACATGAACAAACATTAGAAGACTCAAATACATCCCTGTAGAAATGCAAGTTGCAGAAAAGTATAGTATGCTACTGTTGTGTAAATAAGAAAAGCATATATTCTTGTACATACAGACTCTCTTTGCCAGGAAACACAAGATTCAGATAGTGGGTTGCCTCTAGGGAGAGTTAACTGAGTGACAGAGAAGTAGGTATATAGGTGAAAACTTAGTTATTGTAGTAGCCTTTTGTGTCTTTTGAGTTTTGCATTACATACTTGTATTATTTTAAAAATTAATTTGTTAAAATGACATAGAGTTGTAAGTATAGGAGCTATTTTACTTACAATACTTGACTTTGCTAATTTTCATAGAAAAATGAAGTCATGTGTTAGAGCAAATGTGCCAGATTTTCTTACCACAGAGAAAACAATAGATCATTTTCATTTTGTTTGTCACATTGTTTATTAATATATAGGGTGTTACCCATGCTTATATTTATTATTATCTGTGTCTTATTCTGTAAGGCTAAATCCTCTGATTATAATAAAAATGCTGATATGAAGGGATGGATAAATGTAGACAGGATTACAAATGTAAATCATGTGAGAAATGATAGGTGTTGAATACGTGTATAGGTTGAATTATTCAACAGTGCAGACAGTTCTAAAGAGGCAAGGGCAAATCATAAAGTGAGTTGAAAAGAAATAAAACAAGTTAGAACCCTTAAGCCAGTTTTCTTAAGAAATGTTTCCTCACTAGATGTATACCTAGGGGTTTCTGTAGATTTTTTCACATTGGGATTTTATGAACTAGTGGACTTAAGAACAGCCTTTCATTCCAGACCTAACCTGATGGTAATAGAGAATCTTCTGTACCCTGATAGGAGGAATGAGTGCAGTGTTTCTGTGGGAGCATAACAGAGTGATTCTTATCCAGCTGGGTGGCATTGGCCCAGCAAGAACATTCTGCAGGAGCTGTTGCTGAGGATTGAGTGAGTGAGTAGGGGCTAGGCAGGGAGAGGAGAGGGAGCAGCATGGATGAGGTGTGAGAGGAACTGCAGGTGGATCAGTGGGGTTGGAATGGAGGGCATGAGGACATGGGTTTTCCCAAAGTGTCTTTGGTGGTTAGTTCACCCACAAACAGCTGTCCCCTTGGAATCATATACCGTTGTTCTCAAAGTTGATGTAATGGTAATGGTGATTGGATTATCCCACGGCTCGAGGAATATAACCTCATGGTAGGTGGAATAGTGACACTGTTCATCAAAGAAAAACAAAAGAGAACAAAGCAAACCTGTATTTGGTTATGTTGTATGTATTTAGTTGAGCTGTCTTCTAGCAGAAGTCCTTATTTTTCTGCAGCTGTCTTCATCCTTGAAGAGGCCTTCTCCCTGTTTGGAATCACGGTTTGAGTGCTACATGGAAACAACTTGAACCTGAAGTGTTCCCTTTCATTATATTTAAGTTTATGTGACGTACTTTCTGCCATGCAGGCAGGCATTTTCCTCTTCATGGCTTGGAATGCTGTACCAACAATGTTTTGTCCATCAGAGGTGCTCAAAAAATTTTATGAATGTTAATGTGCTTAATCTCATAGTATGCCAGGGTAGGTGGCAGGTAGGCAAGTGATTTTTGTTTTGTTCTGTTTTTTCATATCATATATTAGTGCATTTTGGTTGTTAGTGCCTCTTAAGGGGAGTTTCTCCTCTGAAGCTGAAATATCTTATGCTTTGTATTCACTCAAAGAAAAATTATTCTGGAAAGCTTGAACCAAACCTGGTTAGATGCTTCTGAGTTATGAGGGAGGAATTGAAATAAACTTTTTTAGCTAAAAATAATTTTGCTCCCAAGTTTCCAAAAATGGCTGACTAGAAATGCTTTTAAGATACTTGTCTAAGCTACCATAAGCCTGAGGGTCAAGAAAAAAGTTTAGAATATGTCTTGAGAAACGATTGGCTCTGTTTTGCCAAAGCTTTTGCCAAGCTCCTTATTCCATAATCATCTCATGGGACAAAAGCTGGTGGAAAGTGTTATGCCTTGAATTTGGTAGGGACCTAGAGAGTCTTTAAGTGGGACATTAATGCTGCCTGTTTCTTCTGATGGTAAACTTGTGCATATGGAAGGCATGAGGGTGGGTGGAAATGGGACATTTAATTCTCAAGATATTGTACAGTTCCTTATGCTGATTAATTATTTAAAGCCCTTGTTTCCTGCTGCAGAGCAGTTGTGCTCTCAGAGAATATTGGTTGTTGTTCACAGAGAACCAAGGGACAGGTCTTTAGCCTGTGGGATTGCCATGGATGCTCTTTTAGCCCCTTCAGGTACTTCTCTGCGTCTCACTGACTTATGGAACTGAGAGTCACTTACACTTCTGGGCGGCGCTTTTTATTTGTTGTATGGTCAGGTATCATTGGAGCCTATATTTGATTTTTCATTCTGTGCTTTACTGATTACCCAGAGGATCTCTTTGCAGCAGCAGTATGTGCCGTTGTTTGGTGGGGATAGCTTAAGAACCTGGAAAGGCGTGTTGACTTTCCTTGGGGTTGCTTAGAATTGTAGAATAAAATCTTGAATTAGAATGATATTTAGAGCTTTTCTTTTTTTCTCATAAAAACCACTCTTTTAAATAGAACCAATATAAAGCCATGATGTTTTTCCTTCCTAAACTTAACACCTGTTTATTGAGCACCGAGTGTGGAGGAGGTAAGGCAAAGGCAAGGTGGTTAAAGCTCAAGTCAGAGGACCGCTTTTCTTCAGTTTGGGAAGAAAAGTAACCTGCAGGCAGGATGTCCTTGACATTTTGAGGAGAGGAGAGAAATTTTAGAAGTAGGTGCTGTTCTAGGGTAGCGAGAATTCATCAAAAAGTGGAATAAAAGGATTACTAAGTCTCAGTTAAGTGCCAACGTGGATTGAGGTGGTTCTGATGGTTTCTTAACTTTATCAGAACCTACTGAGAAGCTCACAGGTGTAGCCAAGTGTACCCTGGGCTGGGCAGGGGGAAGCTGGAACAAATATGTGGTCCAGGTGCAGGAAGAGGGTGGGAGAAAAAGGACAGGGGCTTGTGATACGAATTTGAGGTCTTGATGTTGGGAGAGTTTGGGTAGTGATGATTCCTAAGGAATAGTTACCAGCTGGGTGATACTGTGGAGAAAAGCCCGCTGGAAATAAATAGGTTGAAGAACTTGGAGGCTTTGGAAGGGTTGTCCACTCAGTGCCTGAGTACTCACACTACTGAGGACTAAGCATTGGAATCATTGGTCAGAGTGACAGAACGTCATGACAGTTGAGGAAATAGAATGATGTATAAGCATCAACCTGGTTGTTTTCAACTTAGGTTTTGCCCACCAGGGAACATTTGGTGGTGTCTGGAGACATTTTTTATTTTTGTGGCTGTCGTAGTGCTGCTAGTGTCTGGTGGGTAGAGGCAGGGGTGCTGCTTTTACACCCTGAACTACCTAGGGCAGCTGCCTCATGAAGAGTGATCTAATCCGAGATGTCAGTAGTGCTGAGGTAGAGAGACACCCTGCATTAACTTTGTTGATTAAAGGTAACAGGTAACAGAATATGGTTATTTCTCCTTCCTTCCACTCTGCTCTGTAGAACTCTGCACATCCGTTTGTTCTTTTATTTAAGAGATCATGTATGTAGCTCCACTTACGTGCCACATAGCTTTCTAGATTGGCATTAGGAACATATAGATTAGATACCACTTCGTTTTTAAAGTTTATTTTAAATTATAATATGCAAATATATTCTTACAAATAAAAAACCAGAAACAAACATGTAAAGCCAGTGGTGACTTTGACCACCACCTGCAATCTCTGTTCCTTCTCTAGAAGTAGCCAGAGCTGTCAGTTTGGGATGTGCAGTTGAACACAGGGTGCCTCCCGTGTCTATTTTTTCTTTCTCGTATATGCTATGCCAAGAGGTTTGCTTTAGAACATTGCTCTAGGCTGCATGTTTCTTAAAATGGGGACCAGGTATTAGGTTTCTCTTTTTGGCTTACACATGGTATACAGTTGTCACTCAGTAAATGTTTGATGAATAATGAATGAAATGAATTGATAGAAAAGTAGCAGTGGGGAGAGCAGAGAGAATGCCAAGTCCTAGTAATGGCCCTTAGGTTTTGGAAGGCTGTGGGATATGATTATGGGGAAAATGAGTTAGTATAGAGAAATATTGAGAGAGTGAAGAAAAATTCAAAACTGTAGAGGTGTGAAAGGGTGGGGCACATGGACAAGGTGATGAGCTGGTACACAGGCAAAGAAGGGTTTATGAAGGAACAGAATTTCATTGTATAGGGTTCAAGAGTTCAGGGAGGGGTATTAGGGGACAAGTCTTTTGAAGAAAATTATTGCAGGTTAGCAATCAAGAAGAACTTACTAATGTAGGAGCTTTTTACAGAACTGGAAGAGTCCTAGAGTTCCTTTGGGAGTTGGTGTGATAGAAGCCTTGGTAGTTTCTGTTATGTTCTAGAGGAATTCTGTTTATGTATGTACTTAGAGATGCGTACCCCTTTATATACCTAAAGGCTCTCTGTTTTTCACTGAACAGAATGTCTTAGGAAACATTTTGTTTCAGCTTATGCAGATCAACTTCATTCTTTTGAAATGACCACATAGTATTCCATAGAAAGTTTTTTTTTTTTTTAATTAATCATGATTTGTTTAAACATTCCTGTTGCTAGACATTTAGGTTTCCAGTCTTTTGCTACTATAAGCAGTGCTGGTTGTATATGTGTTCTTCTGTGCACATAGGTGCATGAGGACAGATTCTAAGAAGTGGAATTGTTGCTTTTTTTTTTTTTAAGATTTTATTTATTTATTCATGAGAGACACAGAGAGAGAGGCAGAGTCATAGGCAGAGGGAGAAGCAGGCTCCATGCAGGGAGCCTGACGTGGGATTCGATCTTGGGTTTCCAGGATCATGCCTTGGGCTGAAGGTGGCGCTAAACCACTGAGCCACCCAGTCTGCCCAAATTGTTAGTTTCTAAGGGCAGGTGCATTTAAATTTTTGATAGGTCTTGCCAAGCAACCTCCAAAATTGTATATTCCTTTGAATGGCAAAGTAGAGTGACTTTTTCCTGTCCTTTTGGTAAACTGTTTCCATGCTTTGATTTTCAGCAGTCTAAGTGAAAAATGGTATCTTGATCTTTTGTATATCTGTAATATAAGGGGATCTTTTTTTATATGTCTCAAATTCATTTGTATTTCTTTGTCATGAACTCAGGTTCGAAAGAATTTTTTTAATTGATAAGAACTTTTACGAATTAAGGAAATTCGCTCTTGTTCATGTTGCAAAATTTTCCATTCATTTTTGTCATTTGTCCTTTGAATTTGTTTGTAGCATATAAGTATATGTATATGCTTGCATATATTTTGGAATATAGTTGAATATATAAGGTATTTTCAAATTTTTGGATCTTTTTTTTTTCCTTGGGAAAGACCTCCTCCACTCTTGAGATTTGTAAATAACTTTCTGTTAGTATTTTAATGGAACAACCTAGATTATAGTCTCAGTTCTATTTATTAGTTTGGTGATATCAGGCAAATGATGGAATTTCTCAGAGCCTCAGTTTCCTACACTGGAAGGATCAGATCAGATGATATGTAACATTGTAAGGAACTTTCAGTTACAGCATTTGTTTGCTTTAGAGTGAAATTTACTTTGTGTAGTGTGGAGATTTGAAGTTGGCAGCAGGGATAGGGAAAGAGATAAAGAGGTTGGCAGGCAGACGTGGAAGGAAGGCAGGCAAAAGGCACAGAGAACGGTGGAGAGAGAAACCAAGACTGTGAACAAAACCCAAAACAGCCCTAGAAAAAAGATGGAGGAAAAGCAGAGGAAAACAGACACAGGAAGGTAGCCACTGAGACCCCCCAAATGGAATACATTTTTCATATCATAGGAGGCCAAACACATTTTGGATGCCTTTGTTCATTCCTTCTTCCTCTGTTCCTCCTTCCCTCCATTTCCCTTCCTTCTTAGAATAAAGATGAGTGTAATACAGATTGTGAATTAGCACAAATCCTAAAGTGCAAAAGTTAAAGCTTCAGTCTTCTTCATGCTGCACATACATAATACTTAAAGCCAGACGCTTTGAATGAACTCTTTGCACCCTAGTGTGTGTTGGAATTGTTATTTTAATACTGATTTATTGTCTAGAATCAGTCGCTTTCCAGGTTTAAATTCTGTGTTTAAATATCATGTACAGGTTTTAATATTCTTCTTCTTCTTCTTCTTTTTTTTTTTAAAGATTTTATTCATTTACTCATGAGAGACACACACAGAGAGAGAGGCAGAAACACAGGCAGAGGGAGAAGTAGGCTCCAAGCAGGGAGCCTGATGTGGGACTCAATCCCAGGACTCCAGGATCATACCCTGGGCCAAACGCAGGCGCTAAACCGCTGAGCCACCCAGGGATCTCCCAGGTTTTAACATTCTTGTAAGAACTATCATAACTTCTGCATTTCCTGCTTTTAGATTTTAAATCTATAAAATTAATAATGTGTTCCTATGTGTTTTGTATTTTATGTCAAGACAAGTTTCCCCCACAGATACACAGATAATTTAAGAAGCCTAGCTTCTGCCTTTGGACACACGTCTTCTGTGAAGATTTGGTCTGAGTTACTCTGACGCTTCCCTGTTAGTTGCCCTGTCTGCTAGGCTTGGATGATAGTATGTGCCCAGCAATGTGTAGTTAACTAAAATTCTCACGTGACTAGACCCTCTGAAGTGTAAGATTCAATTATTTCCATTACTTACTATTTTTTAGGGGGGAGGGGCAAAGGGAGAGGGAAAGGAGACTCTCAAGCAAGCAGATTGCACGCCCAGCACAGAGCCCGACCCGCCTAGCACAGAGCCCAACCTGGAGCTCCATCAATCTCATGACCTTGAGATCATGACCTGAGCTGAAATCAAGAATCAGTTGCAAAACTGACTGAGCCACCCAGGTGCCCCTCTGTTACTTATTTTTTAAAAATCATTTTGTACTTTGCCCTAAGACCCTTATTATGATTCTTTTTTCTTTTTCTTTCTTTTTAAAAATATTTAATTTATTTATTTATTCATGAGAGACAGAGAGAGAGAGGCAGAGACACAGGCAGAGGGAGAAGCAGGCTCCATTCAGGGAGCCCAATGTGGGACTCGGTCCTGGGATTCCAGGATCACGCCTTGGGCCGAAGGCAGGCAGTCAACTGCTGAGCCACCTAGGGACCCCCTGATTCTTTTTTCTTGTTGCCTCAGTTGGGAAAAAAAATTTTTGAAGAAAATCATGTAGTTACTACCATGAGCATACTAAGTTGAATACACTATGGCCTTACAGCTGGTGGTGATTTCCTCTCACAACCTCCTTGTTCCCTGTTCAACCTCAGGGGCCCCTGCCCCCCAAGAGGGCCTGAGACATGCTTATCTATTAGCTTCCTCCAGTTGCCCTTCAAAACAGACGACTAGACTTACTCAGATTCTTGCTGGTCATCACAGCAGTGGTTGCCACCTCGGGCTCACTGGAAAGGAAGTTATTGTGGTTATTAGAAGTACGTCCTGGAGGAGAAGGGGATGGAAGTGTAAGTGGCTTTGGCTGCTGAACTGTGTTACTCAGAGATTGGCTCCTACAAGGAGATGCAGGGGCCTTGGATGTCCTCTTGTTCTAAGGTTTGATAAAAAAAACTTTCTTCTACACTTGCAGAGGATGGCTTCTTTTGGAAAGACCCACCTTCACTGCTTCCTCATTTTGTGCTTTTAGATCCAGTCTCTTTGTTTCATCCCTGCATCCTTTTACGTAAAATAAATGCTAACTAAGAGGTGTGCTTTGAGATTCTATGCTTTGTGAGGTAGTGTGGACAGGACAAGTAAGGTTCAGGGGATGTTCTGTAAAGATGTTCAATTTGATTGGGTAGATGGTGTGTAAATTCAGCCAAAGTTAGATAACAGTTTAACTTGATGTCACATATGGTAAAGGGTTGTAATAAGCCTTGCTGGCAAGAGAGCCTATATTTAGGGCAGAATTGTACCACAGTTGTTTTTCTTGGTTTACTGGACACTTGGAAAGGTGAGGCATAATGGAGGAAGAATGAAAGGGATCCAGAATGTAAGCTCTAGCAACTGAAAAAGTTTTTATGACTTTGACAAGTTGTCATTAATTCTTGTAATCTTAACCCTGGGAGGCCAAGGGAAGCTTCCCTCTGGCCCGGAAAGCGGACTCAGACTTTTCTCTACACTCCGTCGTCATCTTAGCTTCTTTTGCCGTTGGCAGGATCTCCAGTGGCTGGCTTGGGAAATTAGTTGCAGGAGGTCCTAAATATGATGTAAGATAGTAAATACTTAAACATTTGTGGAAGAAATAACTAAATTTCTGTAGTAAAAAACAGCATTTTGGAGAAGGGAATGTATACAGAGATTTTGAATCTTTGTGTCTTACTTGAGGGACAGTATCACAGCTGGCAGGTGGGCACCTGGGAGAGTCCAAGGGATTTTTCATTGGCTTTTAAAAATCTCTCTAGACCTCTTCTGAAGGCAACAATTCTTCTATTCTCATAGGTGGTTTGGCTGGTGAATTTGAGGAACAGGGATTGCTTCTACCATGTGAATGTCTAAAATAACTGTAGTATCCACAGCTGACCACTGTAGAGTGTGTGTGGATAGAAATCATTGAAGCCATAGGCAAAGTTTTTTTTTTTCTTTTTTTAAGATTTTTAAATTTATTTATCCATGAGAGACAGACAGAGGGAGAAGCAGGCTCCCTGTGGGGAGTCCAATGCGGGACTCAATCCCAGGACCCTGGGATCACGACCTGAGCCAAAGGAGATGCTCAACTGCTGAGCCACCCAGGTGTCTTGGCACAGGGCATTTGAAGGACGGCTATCTGGGTGTACTGAGACCAGGTGGAGGAGTGTGCATACAGCTTTTCCCTATGTCGCATATTCCCAGAGCCTATTGATGCTAGTTTGTGTCAGATGCCAGGAAGTTCCCATTCTTCCCTTACTTATCAGGCTCTGAGGAGTTCTTGTATGGGGAAGCATACCTGTTGTTACACTGCCAATTTTAGGACAGTATCTGGACCAGACGTCAGCCATCTTTTCTTCAGGACCTCAAGGACTGATGTGTAAAGATTGACATTCTTTTGGCTAGTAGGAAAGTGGGTTAGGTGTCTAGAGGGTGGTTGCTTCTTAGTCGTGCAAAGAAACACTCTGGCATGTCTTCCTTTTTCCTTAATCTACAGTGCTTGTGACATCATTAACGTGCAAGGAATGAGGGTGGAACTCCTCTTTCCCTGAGGCTCTCTCTCTGCTAAATTTCGGCAGTCTCATATTTCTTGGTGATTTCTTGTCTCCCATGTGGGAGACACCGTGGGAGTGGTATCCTACACTGGGTGATCATCTCAGGGGGCTTCAGTGATAAATCAGTTGTTGCCTCCTTCATTAGGAGAAGAATTTTAAGTAAGAAGGGAGAAGAAACTTTTTGTTTGGGAGAGAAAATAAAAACCAGCTTTGCTGAGGCCAGAATGGGATCATGTGTAATAAACTATGAATTCATCCTCTTTTTCCTCCTTCCCGCAGTTGCAGTTGGTCTCACAACAGCTGTTTCCAGCTGTCCTCTGGATTTTGCCCAGGCCCCTTGGGATGGCTGCAATGACTCACACAACTGGCTTTTTTCCATAGTGGTCTGAATCTAGCTTCTCAAGAAGTAGGAGCGGGAGGAGAAGGGTGGCTCTAGTTGCACTGGAGTAGATTCTCTTGTGGAGATTGCTGTCTGCTGAGGGCTCTGGTTTGATTTGTTCCCCTTCACAGCGATGATTGTAGAAGATAACGTCACTGGGGGAGGGGAGGAAAATGTATTCACTGGAGAAGTGTTTTTGAGAAAGCCAAATGTTCTTTTACTTTGCCTTTTCTTTTCTTTTTTTTTTCCTTCCAAATCTGCTTCAGAACAAACTGCAGCTTTCCTTTTCAGAGGGATGTAGGGCTGCGTGTGAAGTGGGTAGAAGAGCGAACACTGAGGGAAGTGTTAGGGAAAAGTGCAGATGACAGATCTCTGTACTGCCTCTGATTCTTGGTGTCGACGTTTTCAAAGTGGTCCCTCTTCTTCCTCACAGCAAGCACCGCCCTTGGCCTCCCTCTTTCCTTCCATGAAGGCCACTCCTTCCCAGCTGGGGACCTACCTATACAACGATGTATCTCAGTGAAGAAACTTTTACAAAATTCCTTAGGTAGGCAGTAAAGAAAAAATTCTTTACTGTAATTTGCCTCTTTGAGCTCTAGACTCAGTTTTTTTTTTTTTTTTTAAAGATTTACTTATTTATTCGTGAGAATAAATAGAAATAGAAAGAGGCAGAGACCTAGGCAAAGGGAGAAGCAGACTCCCCACAGGGAGCCTGATAGGGACTCCATCCAGGATCCCAGGATCACGCCCTGAGCCAAGGCAGAGGCTCAACCTCAGAGGCACCCAGTCCCTAGACTCAGATTTCTAAAACAAGCTGCAGAAAAAAATTCTCTAGACCTGCTCTAGTACAGTACCCAGAAGCCACCTGTGAGTATTGTGGGCTTAAAATATGGCTAGTTGAAATTGAGATGCACTCTGAGTGTAAAATACACACTGGATTTTAAAGACTCAGTGCAAAAAAAATTGCACTGAAAATTTAAAAATACTGAATAATGTTGAAATATTGACATGTTGAAATGTTAATATTTTGGATATGTTGGATTCCATAAAGTACATTAAAATTTATCTTAGCTGTTTCTTTTTTTAATGTTGTTACTAGGAAATTTTAAATTACAAAAATGGCCCGTATTTCTTGTTCTTATATTTCTGTTAGTCATCACTGCTCTAAACAGAAGAGGAGTTAAATGGACTCCCAGCATGCTTCTCTCTGGTAGTGTCTGTTTCCAGAACCCTAGTGATAGTTTTGGACTTACAACTACAGCCCAGTGTACCACACATGCCGTCTATGGTAGTTCTCTTTTGCCATGCAACAAATGACCCCTACACTTACATAAACCAGCAAACATTTATGGGTCATAAATCTGACAGCAGCTTAGCTGTGTGGTTCTGGATCAGGATCCCTCATGAAGTTCCAGTGAAGCTGTTGCTGGGGTTGCACTCATCTGAAGGCTGAACTGGGGCTGGAAGGTTCCAGGATGGTTCATTTCACACCTGTTGGCATGTTGTCAGTTCCTTCCAGGCTGTTGGTAGGAAACCTAAGGACTTCTCTTTCAGCTCCTTGAGTGTCTTATGTTGATTTCCCTTAGAGTGAGTGATCAAGTGAGAGACTGAGGAAGGGGGCAAGCAGGTGAAGAGGAAGTTGTAGTGCTTTTAATGATCTAGTCCCTGGAGTATACACTGTCATTTCTGCTTTATTTTATCTGTTAGAAGCAAGTGTCTGAGTCTAATTCCTCTTAAGGGGAGGAGAATTAGGCTCCACTTCTTTTTTTAGGGGGGGGGGGACCACTTTTTTTTTTTTTTTTTAAGATTTTACTTATTTACTCATGAGAGAGACAGAGAGAGAGACAGAGAGAGAGAGAGAGAGAGAGAGACAGGCAGAGGGAGAAGCAGGCTTCATGCAGGGAGCCTGATGTGGGACTTGATCCCAGGACTCCAGGACCATGCCCTGGGCCGAAGGCAGCTGCCAAACCGCTGAGCCACCCAGGGATCCCCGGGGCTCTACTTCTTGAAGGGAGTAGCATAAAGAAATTTGTGGACATATTTGGAAACTGCCACGCCTCCCTATTTTTCTGTTTTCCCTTGTTAGTGTACATGTATTTCACTCACTGCCCTGGAAATGGTCAGAGTTCAGTGGCTGAAGGCTGTTTTACCTGCACTTGCCATTTTAGCAATGTTACCTGGAACAAGTTTATTTGTTGTGAGGATGCCAACTCTGACCTATAATCAAAATTATCTTTTTCTGGTGGCGTGTGTGATGGGGCAAAGTTCAATTCAGCTTTGCTTGAGCCTTAAACACTGGCATGTGCCTATGTTTGTGTGTGGGATGTCTACCTCAGTTGATTTTTAGTAGTGGAATAAGGCTGTTTGGATATTCCATGGTAAATGTGTTATTATTACGTATGTATCATATTTCCCTTAATTAAGATTCAGAGCACTTAAGAACTATTCTGTATCTCATTCTACCTAGGAGAGGTTTGAAAGGAAAGCTAGGGTATCATTCTGTTTTCTACTGCAAGTAGGGAAATGGAGGTGAGTTCACTTGTCCATGAGGCTAAGTGAAGGTGAGGTGAGGGATAAAGAGGTGTGTGAGGCAGACATAAATGGTGCACTCAGGTAGCATAAGCTGTAGCATGGGAGCTAAGGCCCTTTTGAGATGAGAGTATATAAATAAACAACTGCTGAGTTTCCAAAGGTGGGCTTATCAATACCTCCTCTCCCTGCAGCTGTTTTAGTTTTGGCTCAGCCTCAAACTTCGGAAGTTGAGATTGACACTGGAGGCAAGACCGACAAGACACATGACCTGGTGGATGTAATAAGTGAAGGTCTGTTTTTGTTTGGTCTCCATCAAAATGGAGCTTTAGTACAAGGAAACTATGTATTTAAGGGAAGTGGTTGGATTAGAATAGGGTTCAGGATTCAGGACAGCAGGTATTTGTTTCAAACCACTTGACTTCATTTTTTTCTGGTGTCTTGGTATGATGCACTCAGGCATTTCCTAAGGAATTTGACATTGTCTTTTCTGTTTGAGAAGTCTGAAAGCTTAGATGAATGGGTTGTTAGAAAGTTTGTTGCTTTGGGCAGAAAATTAAAAACCTGCTGAAGCTGTCTTCTCAGTCCTTGTTGTCATTAGTATAATCTTAATACTTTAGTTTTTGAATTCTTAACTTTATTGTGTTGGGGGCAGATTATCTCTTGTCTCTCTAAACAGACTTAGTTTTCTTGAGGACCATGCCTTTTATTTCTTTGTTTTCCCTAATAATAACTATTCTGAGTTGTTACTCAAGAGGATGTGTAACTTAGATAGGTTGGCAGTGTCCACTGGCACAATGAGAGGCATAGAACACAGCAGTGAAGAGTTTGGGGTTTAGAGTCCTACTAGCTCTGCTACTTAATACATTTATAGCCTTGGACAAGTTTCTTAATTTCTCTGAGGCTAAGTTCCTTCATCTGTAAAATGTTAATAATAGTTTTGCCTCATAGACTTGTGAAAACTAATGAGATATTGCAAGTAAGGCACTTAGCATGGGAGCAGTTACATATGTTAGATTTGTAGAAGTGTAATTGTTTAGCTTATTAATGCTTTTTATTAGAGACATCAAACTTCTTGAATCTAGAGCCTCTCATTATTTATTTGACAGTATGTATTGGTTGCTCAGTCACTGATGCTGCATCAGAAGTCTGAATCTGGTTCATGTTCTGGTCAGCCTGAAGGGGACCAGGTCATAACTGATTCTGCTCTCTAGAGAGTGACCTTGTCTGCTGTGGTGGCATAATAGGTATTCTAGGCCATGGCTTTTTCCTTGCAGAGCCTGAGGGTGCCCCCTCTCTCCAGACACCAGAGGCTGCCATTGTTTTATATATGGTAGAGCATGTGGGATTCCAATAGACCTGTTTTGGCCTGCAGATAAGACACTGATTCCTCCAGAAGCTCGCTTAAACCCAGCTGATGCCGACTCCTATCAAAGGGCCCAAGTCTTTCTGCACTCCACTACTTTTCTATTAATGAACCGTTGGGACTCAATCTCTTCTCTTCACTTCCTCTTCTCTTCCTCTTCTCTTCCACTTTGCAGCAGCCAAACCAATCATTCCTTTCAACTCTGCACTCCTTGGTCAGCATCCAGAATGTAAGCAGCTATAGCCATCTGTATATTCCTGTGATCTCAGGCCTGCTGTGTTTTCTCTCTCCTGACCTGACCTTCCAGGGGCTCCTCCCCTCATAGACTGTCCCATTTTTCCTGTTGCATAGTAAACAATCTTCCTCATCCCCAGCCTTTTCACTGAGTGTTATTTCTACCCCTTCCTTTTAACTAAATTCAATTTCTTTCTGAGGCTATCACATCCCCCTCCTGCCGGGTGTTTTTTTTTTTTCTTTTTCTTCTCCTTTAAGGAGGTTGGTATCCTGGCCTCTCTGTCCTCTCCAGTATTCCTTTTTTTTTTTTTTTTTTAAAGATTTATTTATTTATTTATGATATAGAGAGAGAGGCAGAGACACAGGAGGAAGGAGAAGCAGGCTCCATGCAGGAGCCCGACGTAGAACTAGTGGAACTAGATCCCAGGTCTCCAGGATCATGCCCCGGGCTGCAGGCGGCACTAAACCGCTGTGCCACAGCCACCGGGGCTGCCCCTCTCCAGTATTCCTATCTAATCTTTTACCCTTGGGCGAAATTCCCTGCTCCTTAAAACCTCTTGCTGTCTGGCTCATCTACCCTCTTCCCTTACTCAGTGCTGTCATTTATTGATTGACTTCTCTCCCTTGTTAAAAAAACAAAACAAAACAATTACACACAACCCCAAACCACCTCATGTTGCACTGGTTCGTGGATTTTCTTTCTACCTGTTTTATTAGAGATGGGAGACGCTGGTGTCTGTGTGGATGACTGATCAGCATCTCAGTAGGCCCCTGCCTCTTTGTTCCTTGGAAGTCAGCTTCCCAGACTGGAATCACGGGGTGCTTGCATTGCCTGTTCTGAGGACACAGCCTCTGTCTTGTTGATCTGGAACTCCTTCATTTCGGAGAACTTAAAGACGGACATCCTGTCTTCTTTTTCCGTATTCTCTTTAACACTCTTCTGGTGCTCTCATTCATTGACTCCCACTGCATCTTCAGTGATGTGGAGAAGTCCACTGTATTGGCCCTCTCTGCACACTCTCCCTTTCTGCGACCCCCTCCCCAGCTTGTTTAGATTTCATAGTCCTTTGCTTAAACCTCTCTGTGGCCACTAGTCTGTCTTTATTTTCATCTTCTTTTACCTACCTCCCTGGCAAAATCCTAGGCCTAGATGGATACAACTGCTTACCTTCATGGTTTCCAACGTTTCCTGGACCCTTGACTCCTGCCTGACAGTCTTTCTGTTTTTTGTTTTGTTTTTGTTTTTAAGATTTTATTTATTTATTCATGAGAGACACAGATAGAGAGAGGCAGGTTCCACACAGGGAGCCTGATGTGGGACTTGACCCCGGGACTCCAGGATCACACCCTGGGCCGAAGGCAGGCGCTAAACTGCTGAGCCACCCAGGGATCCCCTAGTCTTTCTGTTTTTGAGTGACTTCTCCTGGGGATTTGCCACCAAAGGTATTTCAAATGTTCCTCACTGCCCTATATTCACTTTCCCTTAAGTCCTTAAGTAAGAATTCTTGCCTCTTAATTTATGGATAGAATAGAAGCTATCAAATTGGAACTCTTAACTTTTTGCCATCAACCCTACAAACTGTGTCTGTCACAGTGAAAGATGTATGTTATTTTCTTCTGTGGTGAATCCTGCTCGGATCTCTTTCCTAGATTTTTAAATTTTTTTTTTTAAGACTTTATTTTTGAGTAATCTCTAGACCCAGAGTGGGGCGGAAACTCACAACCGCAAGGTCAAGAGTTTCATGCTCTACTGACTGGGCCAGCTGGGTGCTGCTCCTAAATCTACCTTTTTGTATTGTTTCTTATCAACATTATACATGCCTCTCTCATTAAACTTAAATAAGGTCTGGCATATTCAGTCCTTTAGTCTCCTCTGCCCTCCAGCTGCTTTTTTTTTTTTTTTTTAATTTAAGATTTTATTTATTCATGAGAGACAGAAAGAGGCAGAGACACAGGCGGAGGGAGAAGCAGACTCTGTGCAGGGAGCCTGTTGTGGGACTTGATCCTGGACCCCAGGATCACACCCTGAGCCGAAGGCAGATGCTTAACCACTGAGCCACCAAGGTGGCTGCTTTTTACTCTTCTCCCTTCTATAAACTACAAACCATGTTGAAATAATTGTCTATACCCTTTGAACCCTTTTGCAGTCTGGTTTTTTCCTCAACTACAACATTTAAACTCTGTTCCCTTAGGTCACCAATAACCTCTGTGGCTAAGTCCAATGACGTTCTGTCTTCCCTGTCCTTGAGATGCCTCTCTGGCACCATCCTTTTAACATACTTCCTCCCCCCCGCCAGGGCCTTTCCTTAGTCCCTTCCTCAGCCCCCACTTACGCGTTGCTGTTATTCAGGATTCCACTCTGGGCCTCTTCCTCTGTTATATGTGCTCTCCTTGGGCGAGCTCAGCCACGGCAAAGGCTTTCTTCACCTATATGCTGACAGCTTCCACATTGCTTGCTATCTGTAGCCTAGATCTCCTTCCTGCCCTTGTGATGTCTGCTTCCAGCTGCTTCATATGCATCTGCATTTGGTGCCTTACTGTAAAGCCAGCATGTGTACAGCTGACCTCTCCTCATCTGCCCTTTGAGCAAAACCCTGCCCTTGTGTAGCTTGGTGACTGGTGCCACTGCTTACCCAGGGGTCTTTCTGCCTTCAGTTTTGTCCCTCCCATCCTGTGTCACTATATTGTAGTGACTTTTCTTAGAAGTGACCCATCTGGGGATGCTTGGGTGGCTCAGTGATTAGACGTCTGCCTTCGGCTCAGGGCATGATCCTGGGGTCCTAGGATCAAGTCCCACAACAGGCTCCGTGCATGGAGCCTACTTCTTCCTCTGCCCATGTCTCTGCCTTTCTCTCTCTCTGTGTCTCTCATGAATAAATAAATAAAATCTTTAAAAAAAAAAGTGACCTATCTGAAACAACTGATTGTATCAGTGCCTCATCAAGCAACTTGGTTGACCCAGCTCCTACCTCATCTCCCGAACACTTGACCCAATCATGCACAGACAATGCACCTCCACTTGAAGTTACTTCTTTAGTACTTCTCTTTCTACCTTTTACACACTGACTTTCTTTCATCTTTGAGATCTTGGTTTACAGGTCAGTTTTCTTTGGGAACCTTTTGCTATCTCATACCTCAGATGGGGTTAGGAACTCTCCTGACTGCTAACATAGATCCTTGCACTTTTCCCTTTCCAGCATTTATCTCACTGTATGTAAGTGCCTCTTTACTTGAGTTCCTACCAAACTGTAAGTTCCTTGAGGGTAGGGACTATGCTTTGACCTTTTTCTTTTTAAATTCCTATCACAGTGCCAGATACATAGTAGGCCCAGTATTTTTTGGTTAATGGTTGGATAGATTATAGGATTTTAGAAGTGGAAGAACCTTATCTGTGTAGAATACGTGCCCCAGATTTTCAGGGTGAATGATCACTAAGTGACATTTGGTTCTTTTGGTAGAGATAATCATTTCGGACAGTCCTTTGCAAAGGCCAAAACCTCCTTTGAATATATTACCCTTATCTCACTAATTAAGCAGCCCTAGCAAGTTTGTTTCAAAACTTAGGTAGACCTATGTTTCTCAGCCCTGGCTGCCCTTAACATCATCTGGGAAACTTAAAAAAAAAAAAAAAAAAAAAAAAAAATCCTCATTGCTCCAAACTCACCAAATAAGAAATCTTATTATTCTGGGATGATTGTCCTCCCCATCTACCTCATTAAAGTTGATCAACAGCAGTCTTATTTGCTCTTTGACAAAAGAATGAATTAAATCTATTTTTTTTTTAAGTGAGCTTATTCTTGACCGTACTTCTTTGTGATAGTAATTCTTTTTTTTTTTGTAAATTAATTTTTTATTGGCGTTCAATTTGCCAACATATAGAATAACACCCAGTGCTCATCCCATCAAGTGCCCCCTTCAGTGCCCATCACCCAGTCACCCCCACCCCCTGCCCACCTCCCTTCCCCCACTCCTAGTTCGTTTCCCAGTTAGGAGTCTCTCATGTTCTGTCTCCCTTTCTGATATTTCCCACTCATTTTTTCTGTGATAGTAATTCTTGATAAAGCCTGTTTTCTGTTACTCAGCAAGTATAATATTTGGGATCTACTTTTTAATTTTAATTTAAAAAAAAGATTTTTATTTATTTATTTGAGTAAGTGAGAGCATGAGCAGGGAGGTGGGTGGTGGAGCAGAGAGGAAGGGAGAAGCAGACTCCCTGCCTAGCAGGAATCCTGACCCCAAGACCATGACCTGAGCCTAAGGCAGATGCTTAACTGACTGAGTCACCCAGGTTCTCCTTGGGATCTATTTATTGTGCGGAGACTTTGTCTTCACAGTCTTAGAAGGATGTGAAGAGCACCTCAGGTTTGCACTCTTTCCTTGATTTTTGTACCAACACAATTTTAGTTCTGGGCCTTCAGGAGTTAATGCATTCGTGGTGTGTAGTTTACAAGCAACATGTCACAGATGTGAGACTGAAGGAATTACTTGCATCAGTGAGCACCATAGATTTGAGAGATTTAAGTGTTGAATGATAACAAATATTTCCCTCTTGTCATTGAAAACCAAAAGTGGAAGATAAAACACCAAACCTATCATAGAGACACAAGAAAACAGGGTAGACTGTTCACTTTTCTTTTTCTTCCCTAGGCCATTTATGCAGCAGCTCTGTTGCTCTCCTTTTCTTAAAATATATGTTTTTAAAACCCTGGTTTCCAACAAACTGTTTATGAGGACTGATTCTCTGGATAGATCTGGATCTGTTTTCAGAATTGCCTGTGTCTAAAAATAATGTGGAACTTAGGTTAAGCAATTGATGAATAGTTGGTAAATTGGTAATCATTGCTGTTTTAAAGGTAGTCTTGGTAACTTGTTTCAACCTTGGAAGGAGGACAGTAGGGATTGGGAAGATGTCTGGATAGTTTTAACTATTCTGGCTGATACTTGCTCTTCCACCTTTCCCATTATCTTGTTTATTTTGGCTTTTTAGTCTAATGGAGGCCTTCTTAAAGGGTGGACATAAATAAAATATGCATGTTCTTTTTCTCTGCTGATGACGGTAAGAAAACATCGTCTGTTGTCAGGTTTGGTCTTTTATGATGAATTGGCTCTCGGAAAAAGAACTTGACTTATTCTCAGTGCAAGTTTGTCATCTCTCCCCTTTCCCACCTTCAAGGCAGGCGCTGTCTGCTTTCTGTTGAGTGAGGGAGCACCGCCTTTTAGATGAGGAGCTCAGCCCGTGAGCCATGGGTCTGTTTGTGCTTGACAGAACTTTGTTAAGTGAATCAGGGAGTCTGAATTATTCATTCTCCTTCCTCATCCTGCTGTTCATATCAGATTCCTGCTGTGTCTTTGGGGCATTTTGCCAGTCTTCAGCATAATTGATTTCCTTGCTTTGTGCGGTATGTGTGTGTCTGTGCCTGTGCACATGAGTTGTGCCTCTGTTGTGGCATTCCTGATTGCCTTGGAGAGGAATATTTATTAAGCACACGTGGGCAAAAGCATGACCATTCACTCCAGATCACTAAAAATATAGTGGACTTACTGCCTTTATAATCTAAAGGAGAGGTTGGTATTAATCTTTTTCTTGTCCAGGACACAAAATATTCTTTCTGGGCAACAAGAATTTACTTCTTGAGGAATTATGAAGATGAGTCTTCTGTGATCTGATTGAAACATTGGGGATGAGTCTTCTGTGATCTGATTGGAACATTGGGGACGAAGATTGTTCTTTTCCCTTTTTGTTCTCTAATCCTGTTGTCTCTTCTTCAGTGTGTTTCTTTCATAAGTTATCCCCTTGTAGAGCTCTGCAGGACTAGAAGGGCTTAGAATGGTCAGTCCAGAGGTTGCAAACTGGAGGCCTGTGGTCTGGCCCTCACACCTGGGGTTTTGTTTGGCTTATGCAGTATTTTGAAGGTATGTGGATTTAATATTTAAACACTGGGAGAACACACATGAAATACAGATTCCTGGCTTTTAGGGGCAACAGTGGGCCTGCATTCCTGCCAGGTGCACTCTGTGGGAGCTGCACAGTGGCTGTTCCCTGTAGGAGTGCCTGGTTGCTCCAATGCCACACAGACTCTGCCTGGCTCTTCATTTTTTACTTACCTCTGATGAGCATTACAACCCTGGTTTAATCCAGTCTACTTATTGTACAGTGGAGAGAAAGAGATTTGCCCCAAATCTTATAGGTAGTGGGAAAAATTTAGGTGAGGATTCATGCCTCTTAACTTAGTTGATTATAATTATTTCTGCAGGTTATTATTATTATTTTTTTACTAATACTTTTTTTTTTCTTACCCTTATGTTTTCTGTTCGTTCAAAGTATTCATTGTGTAGGTACTAAGAGTAAATGCTGGGAATGTAAAAAGGAATACGGTAAATCCCCCTGTTCTTGATTCAGTTTAGAGAGACCAAATGAGTCTGCTTTTGGGGAAAGTTGCCACCCACCATTACTCTGTCCTGTTAGGTTGCTTTATCTTGTCTTCTTCATATCACTTAACCACCACCTGGAATTATTTTAATTTATTATTTGTTTACTGTCTGGCTTCCCAGGTAGAAGCCCTGTGAAGCCAGTGACTATGCTTTCTATAGTGTTGTATCTCCATTGCCTGGAAGAATCCCTGACACTGAGTAGATTCTGTTTTTGATGCATGATTAAAGGGGGCAATAGATAGAACTGGGCTTTGAAGTACCAATAGGAGTTTTTCATGCAGACAGAGGAAGTGTGTTGTAGACAGAAATATCGGTATGAACTGAGGCATGAAAATACATAGTATGTTCTTGTGCTTCTTTGGGGTTGGCCACAAAAAGCTATTTTTGATAGCAGAAAGACTATCTGAATTTGAAGGACTCTGGATCCTTGGTTAAAAAAAAAAAAAATCATAAACCAAATGTGTTTCTGAGTTAAAAAGTTCCAGTATAGTTTTTCCCCCTCCTCCATAGTCTTTTAGCAGGATATTGGCCATTCATGATCATTAGTGATTTATAGAGTTTTACCAGCATATTTACTAACGTGGTATTATATGACAGTATGACAGATGTGAATTAGGATGTGGTTCTAATGTGCCTTCAGTCTAATATTTTGCAAATCCAGAACAACAGATTATCTTTAGGGTATATAATGGACCAAGTGGTGAATTTCTGAGGGTAAAGGGCTGAGGCTCTCAACATTAGTGAGTTGTGCATTAGAATCCCCTAGGGAGTTTTAAAAAATTTCATTCCTTGGCCATACCCCACCTAAGCTAGTTAAATCAGGAACTCTGAGAGTAGGACCCAGGAATTTGTATTTTTTTTTTTGAAACTTCCCCAGATGATTCCAGTTTGCAGCCAAGATTGAGGTCCATTGGCTTAGGGAGACACAAGGGAAGGGAGATGGTTGTAGTTTGTGGTAAGTTGAAGCATAAGGAGGGAACCCAAAGAGGATAGTAATTAAGAAAGTAATTGAAGATCAGAGAAAGATGAATACCATATGATTTCACTCATATGTGGAATTTAAGAAACGAAACAGATGAACATGGGCGGTGAGAGGAAAGAGGGGCAAACCAAGAAACAGACTTAATTGTAGAGAACAGACCAATGGTTAGCAAAGGGGAGGTGGGCAAGGGGATTGTTGGAGTGGATGATGGGGATTCAGGAACACACTTGTTGGGATGAGCACCGGCTATTGTATGGAAGTACTGAACACTAAATTGTACGTGGAAACTAATATTACACCATATGTTAACTAACAGGAATTTAAATAAAAACTTGGGAAAAAAGTAATTGAAGAGAATTATTAAGAGATTTTCTGAGTGTAAGAGAAGGGGGTATATTAGGAAATCAGTTTAGAAACATACGTTCTTTAGAGCAATTAGAATGTAAAGAGGTTGGAAATATAGGTGGTATCAGAGATAAAGTGTATGTAGTTGTTGAGGAGGGAGAGAGAGTCTGAATTCCATGGGGTACACATGAATGATCATTCAGAGACCTCAGCTTGGTAGTCATGTGCGATGGAAAAGCACTGTTCTTGAAATAGAACATCGTGGGTCATACTTGTAGATTCCCCCCTATTGGTTGTATTCATTTTAGTTCAGTTCACCAACCATTTACTAAGTGCTGAACACTGTGGTGGGCTCTGGAGGGGGATTAGATACATCTCTTGCCATTTAGGATCTGACATTCTAGGGAGTTCCTTTGTGTAACCCTAGTTAGGCAGTTCTTCACTTCTCTGGGCCTTTCTCCATCTGTGATGTGGGGGGATATTATGAAATTTTTTTTCTGACATTCCTTTGAGCTTTGACAGCATATTGCAGTGATTCCAAGTCAGATTTTGGTAAAAATAAGCAACTCTGCAGAGTAATTCTGTAGTTCTCTTCAGTAGGAAAAAAAAAAAAAAACACAAACCCAGGAAAAAGTACAATTAAGGGTTTAAATGGAAAGAATCCCATGACATCATCAGATCCTTTCCCCCATCTTACCTTTCTATCAGGTTCTGTGGGGTTTTGACAAGGATACTTGGTAAGGAAGAGTGGAGAGTGGATGTCCCTGAGGGAGGAAGTAGTGGCTGCATTAGTGAAAGAAGAGCCACAGGCCGATGAGGAAGTGTGCCACCAAAGAATGTTTTGGAGATCCTACATTGTTCCCAGCACCTTGTTGAAGAGTTTCCTGGTTACATTCATCACCCAGATGAAGGCTACTAAAATTGGGAACAAACTGCTCCTCATTACAGCACTCTCAGGATAAACTTGGGAGAACTGGGGACACGTGTCTTTCGGAGGGTTTTTAGGTATCACACACATTCATTGTTTTCTCTGGGAGGTGGTTGGGCGAGTGGAGAGGGGAAAGGTAAGGGGATGTGGGAGGCAGAAAAAGTTTCCAGAAAAGGAAAAAAAAAAGCTTTGAAAAGCTGTTAGTGTTGAGAACTGGAGCTGGGTGGGAGGGTTATGGCACTTTTGTAGGTTGTACTCCTCACTGCTGTCCTGCTTTGGGGGATGGAACACTAACTATGGTTAGTTTTTTATTTTTTCCTGATATTCTTAACTTTACCTTTTGTTGTAAATCTATTAGCAGCTGTTAAAGGATGATTTTCTTGTGTAAATGTTGCACTCAGCATACTGGTCCAGTGTAGAGGCTGTACCATGATTTCTATCCTCAGACCTCAAATTACTGTCCAACCATTTCCTCTTCCACTGCCCACTTCCCTTTTCATTCTGCAGTTCTTGTATGCGCCCCACGGCCGTTCTCAGTGCCTGCATGCCTGGCACTGTGCTGGCTTTTGAGGATGTCGAGGGAGGCAGAGGGACAGTCCCTATCCTATCCTTGGGAGTTCTCAGGATAGAGGGGGGGGAGGGGGAAGACTAATGCTGAGCAGAGGTGTAATATGGTGAGTGCAAAAGGAGAAGTGATTGAGCACTGAGATGGGGGAGAGGGCACCTCATGGCTGGCGAGGACCAGGCCTGGGGGATGTAACAGGAGCCACATTTCTGTGTGTTTAGACAGTGGAAGAAATAGAGAAATACTGGTTTAATGGCTAGAACACAGGGAGGGGAGTTAGGACCCTTCCTTTGTGATCTTTTGTGTGCAAAAGTGTGGCACCTTTCTTTGCTTCCCACTCCTGGCATTGGATTGTCTTTTCCTCTGGAATTATGTGGGTTGGAGAAGAATGGAGAGGAATGGGCCCACCTGCTAAGGGGGAGAGGGAGGCATTAGAGATGTGGGTGTTTAAAAGCTCTTGGCATGACTGGCTATAAGTACAGATGGCTATTTGTGTTACCATTATTGTAGCTCTTATGCCTGCATTCGCGTTCCTATGCTTCTCCACAGGGATAATTGTGGGGTCTTAACTTCCTTCTCTCCCTGCTGCCAGCTCAAGTAGATAGACACTGATGTGTTGTGCGTTAAGAGTGTGCGATGGCTTCTGCGTGGGCTGTCTTCTTAGTGCTGCCTTAAACTCTTGGGGCCCATGCAAGGGAAAACCATTGTTTGCTACTGAAATCCCCATTGGTGAAAACTTAAAAAAATGAGTATACCAAATTTTAGTGAGTGACTTTAAATGAGCTAAAATTAACTTTTGTGAGGGTTTCATTAGATACCAAGGGTTGACTATCCAGGGAAAAGGTGATTTATCTGGGAATCTGAGGAACTAGTCATGTTCTAGGTAAAACTGAGGGGAGTGAGACAGAAAGAGAATGGGTTTGATGGCTGATCTGTCATTGTTTTTTAAAAATTTTATTGATTGATTAGTTGATTAATTGATTAATTGCATGAGCTGGGGGAAAGGGAGAGAAAATTTCAGGCAAACTCCCCACTCAGCACAGAGCCCAACTTGGAGTTTAAGCTCATGACCCTGGGATCTTGACTTGAGCTGAAATCACCCAGGCACCTCCAATCTGCCATTTCTTTGTTGTGTGACCTCACCCAGGCCACTTTTCTCATTAGTAAACTGGAGCTAATAATAGCTATCGCTGTTGTTGTGATGATTAAACATTCATTATTTTGCTACTAAAGGCCTTCCACAGGCTTCTTCCTGGTATTTCTTTCTGTCCCACCAAGGTAGAATCACTTGCTCTTTTTTCCCCCTATTTGCCTTTGGACATACCTTGGCTTATACAGCTTTATACTTGCCTGCTCAGAAAATTTTCCACCAGGTAAAACACATGAATACACAAACCTGGCAAGTTTGGGTTAATACTGTCCTGTTACTTAGATCTCAGCTAAGTGGTTTCCCTTCTCAAGGAAACCTTTCCCTGTTCCCACTCTGGTCTAGAAGGTGTTCATTTTATGATGTTCTGTAGCACTCTTTTCATTTATCTCTTTCCCTTGGAAAACTATACATCTCCTGAAGGCAGTGACAGTCATGTGTACTATTGTTATCACTGTGTACACAGTGTACACAGGCTGTGTGTACACAGCCCCCCACTGTGGGCCACCTCCTTCCCTTCCCTGAAATGATGTACTATCTGAACCTAAGCTTTTTGCAAAACTTAGGACAGCATCAAGAGGCACAGCATCCCCCTGACCCCAGCTGATGTATAACCAGAAGAAAACTGCTTGATTTACACATAATTGATGGTAAAACTCACTTTCTCTGGGAGTAAATTTTGGCTTTCAGAGTCATTGAAGCAGGGAGCCTAGTAAACCTGATTTGATTCTTGGTGCTTTGGTAGAAGTTCAGACTTTGGCTCTTTTTCATACATAATAGTTATTTTTCTATTGAGGAGAAAACCACTAGAAATTAAGAGTATGACTTCTGGCAGGAATCCAGTGTCAAAATTGGGCCAAACAGTCTTAATCTCACCACAACCACTACTTTTTTAGGAAAGGACCCCTTCGACAAACTGTTCATGTGTTCATTAGACAGGGGATCTTTCACTCACATGACCTAAATGCATTCCATTGTGGCCATTAGTCTGTTTGTCCTGTACATCACAAAGTATGACCCTCTTTTTTTTTTTTTTTTTTTTTAATATTTTATCTATTCATCCACAAGAGACACATACACAAAGAGAGAGAGGCAGAGACACAGGCAGAGGGAGGAGCAGGCTCCATGCAGGGAGCCCGACATGGGACTCCATCCCGGGACCCCAGGATCATGCCCTGGGCCGAAGGCAGGTGCCAAACCGCTGAGCCACCCAGGGATCCCAAAGTATGACCCTCTAATGGGTCACATGGAACTTAACAATGGAGTGAGGACCAATGTTCCCTGCAGAAGTAAAAGCCAACCATGGTACCTATAACCCTTTATCACTTTATAAGTTTGTCTCTGTTAGACTGAATTCCTTGAGGGCAGGGATGGCCTGATTCATTTCACATCCTCAGTGGTCAGCGCACACATTGGCATGTGCCTTAGTACACAGTGGTTACCTGTTTGTGGAACAAGGCAGTAGAAGATGGAGGGCTTTCAAATTTGGCAGACCAGAGTTAGAGTGGGTCCAGCACTTGTTAGCTGGAGGACCTTGGACCAGGTTTTAACTTTGCTGAGCTTTAGGATCAGCTTTTTTGTGAAGCCAGAGATATTGTACCCTGTCCACTTCCTGGCACTGGAGGGCTATTATTTTTCCCCAATTATTTATTTTGAAATAACCTCACAATTAGAGAAGAGCTCCCAGAACAATTAAAAAAAAATAAAAGAACATAAACCAAAAACTCTCAAAGTGCCTATATTCCCTTTATTCAGATTTTTCAGTTAATATTCTGTTGTGTTTGCTCTGTTGTCCACCCTCATTTGTGTATATACATGTGTACTCATTATTGTTATTTTCTGAATTTTGAGAGCAAGCCGCAGATCTGATACAGACCTTCACTGTGAAACACTCCAGTGTGTATTCCCTGAATAGGACTGTCTTACATAGCCTGGATACGGTCTCCAGATCAGGAAAGCAGTATTGGTGCAATATCACCATCCATCCACAGAGCCTGTTACATTTTGCCAGCTGTCCCTGGAATGTCTTTTTTTGTGTGTTTTGGTCCAGGATCCTCTCTAGGAATATATGTTACATTTAGTTGCATGTCTCCTTAGACTCCTTCAGTCTGGAACAGTTCTGAGTCTTTACCTTTCTTTTATGTCCTTGACATTTTGAAGTATCCAGATCTGGGTCCATCTGTTTCTTCATGACAACAGTCATAGCATTTTTGTCAGGAATATGCTATGTCCTTAGTGTGGCACCTGGAGGCAAATGATATCCACCTGTCCCACTACCAGTGATGTTAACCTTGATTGCCTGGTTAAGTTAGTGTTTGCCAGGTCTCCCCACATTAAATCCACCATTTTCCCTTTTGTAATTGATTCATATCTTGTGCAAAGATATTCTGAGATTATATTACTATCCTGTTGCTCATTAGACCTCTGCCTCACAGCCTTAGCATACACTGACATCTTCTTGGGATGGTTGCCAAATGGTGATTCTCTGTTTCTGTCAGTCTGTCTGTATTTATTGGTTGGCATTCCATGTAAGAAGTGTTTTCTCTTATCATCTGTTTGTTTATTTCTGTCAGTAGGGACTCATGGATTCCAGTTGTATTCAGTAAGTTGTAATAGATTGTCATTCTGTATTCTGATCCTTCAGCTGTCCTCCGTTTAGCCAGTGGGACCTACCTGCTTTATGCTAGCTCCTTTGTTCTGTTGGCTTGACCCCATCATTCATGGGATGTTTCTTGACTTTCTGGCACAAGATTTTCCAAACTTATCTTGTTCTTTTCCTGCTCTAACCCTGAAAGCATCCATTTCCAAGGAGCCCTGCTTCTTTTAAATGGAGGAGGTAATTAGAAATCAAAATCTACGTGCTAAGGTGTACACATTGCTGCTGGGGTATCACTGCTTCTAGGCTCTCACAGCAGTTGGAAAATATGTGTATGTATATATGTACACATACCATATATAGTACATCTATAACTATTTCTATATTTGTGTGTGCACATATGTAGGATGCTTGTATGTGTGTGGGCATATATATCTGTGTGTTTATATTATAGATTTTATGTTGTAAAACCATGAGTTTTATGTTATAAAACAAGAATTCATATTGGTAAACCCCATTTTAAGTCCAGCTAACCTCTTTCCAGTTTGGTAAATATATTCTCAAGTAGGAAAGAACTTGGCTCCTTTTATCCTTGGTATATTTACTTATTTATTTGCTCGGTGTAACTAATTTCCCAGCCACAGAGATTGTCTCCTCCACCTTTGTACCTCACTCCTCACAGCTTAGAATCCTCAGTCACTGGGCCCTCTGGCCTGTTTTTCCATATGGCCTCCCTGCCTCTTCATAGTCCTTAAGCTCCCCCAAACACGCTGTGCCTATAGTCTCTGGGCCTGCTGGCCTGTCCCTCCTTATAATTTCTCATCTCCTGTCCCACCTGTATTCTTAGCTAACTCCTCAATGATGGAAGGGGAAGGGTAGGGAGCTGTTATTTTTTGAGGGAGAATTTATGTTTTTTGTTCATCAAAGTATAATTTACATGCAGTAAAGTTCATCCTTTTGAGATATACATATCTGCGAATTTTGACAAACATAATGCAGCCATGTAAAGACTGTCACAGCTAAGACATAGAATACTTTACCACGAAGAGTCCCCTTTTTAGCAAGCCTTCTTCCCAACCCTACCTGCTGGCAATCACTGATCTAATTGCTTTTTCTATGGTTTTGCCTTTTCTAAAATGGCATATAAATGGAATTACTGCATAGCTTTTTGAGTCTGGCTTCTTCCACTTTGTGTTCTTTTGAGATTCATCCATGTTATTTTATATATTAGTAAGCTGTTCCTTTTTATTGGTATTTATTTATGCACATACCACAATTTATTTTTCCATTCACCAGTTGATGGACACTTGGGTTTTCAGCTTTTGATGATTATGAATAAAGATCCAATAAATATTTGTACATGTATGGTCTTTGTGTGGACATGTATCTTTTTTTTGAGAGAGAGAATGTGAGTAGGGAGTGGGGGCAGAGGGAGAGAGAATCCCAAGGAGGCTTCACACCCAGCACAGAACCCAGCTCGGGGCTCAGTCTCACAACCCTGAGATCATGACCTGAGTTGAAATCAAGAAGCTTACCAACTGAGCCATCCAGGGGCCTGTGTGTGTGTGTGTGTGTGTGTGTGTACACATATATCTTCATTTCTTTTGGGTAAATACCTAGGAATGTGATTGCTGGTCATATCTTATGTGTGTTTAAGTTACTGCTGAACTGTTTTCCAAAGTGGCTTACCATTTTTGTATTCCCATCAGCACTGAATGTATGAGGGAGTTCCAGTTGCTACACATCCTCTCCACTATCTGGTATTGTCAATTAAAAAAAAAAAAAAAAAGTTGAATCATTCCAGTAGGTATGTAATGGTATCTCTTTGTGTTTTTTTTTTTTTTTTTTAATAAAGATTTTATTTATTCATGAGAGACACAGAGAGAGAGGCAGAGACACAGGCAGAGGGAGAAGGAGGCTCCCTGTGGGGAACCTGATACAGGACTTGATCCCAGGACACCAGGATCATGCCCGGAGCCAAAGGCAGATGCTCAACCACTGAGCCACCCAGGCATCCCATCTCTTTGTGGTTTTAAATATTATTTCCCTAGGGTGCCTGGGTGGTTCAGTCAGCTAAAGGTCTGCCTTTGGCTTGGGTCATGATTTTGGGGTCCTGGGATGGAGCCCAACATTGGGCTCTCTGCTTGACAGGGAGCCTGCTTCTCCCTTTCCCTCTGCCTGCCACTCCCTCGACTTGTACTCCCTCTCCCTTACTATGTCAAATAAATAAAATCTTTTTTTTTTTTTTAATTTAATTATGATAGTCACACAGAGAGAGAGAGAGGCAGAGACATAGGCAGAGGGAGAAGCAGGCTCCATGCACCGGGAGCCTGATGTGGGATTCGATCTTGGGTCTCCAGGATCGCGCCCTGGGCCAAAGGCAGGCGCCAAACCGCTGCGCCACCCAGGGATCCCCAAATAAATAAAATCTTAAAAAAACATATTGGGGCAGCTGGGTGGCTCAGTGGTTGAGCATCCTTCTTTGGCTCAAGGTGTGATCCTGGGGTCGTGGGATCAAGTCCTGCATCAGGCTCCCCATGGGAGCCTGCTTCTACCTTTGCCTGTGTCTCTGCCTCTCTGTGTCTTTCATGAATGAATAAATAAAATCTTTAAAAAATATATTATTTCCCTAAATATTAATGACGGCGAGCAGCTTTTCATTTACATATTTGCCATCCATATCTCTTTGATGATGAGTCTGTTAAACCTTTTGCTCATTTTAGAAATTGGGTTATTTGTTGTCTTTTTTTTTAAATTTTTATTTTTGATAGTCACAGAGAGAGAGAGAGAGAGAGAGAGAGGCAGAGACACAGGCAGAGGGAGAAGCAGGCTCTATGCACCGGGAGCCCGACGTGGGATTCGATCCTGGGTCTCCAGGATCGCGCCCTGGGCCAAAGGCAGGCGCCAAACCGCTGCGCCACCCAGGGATCCCAGGGTTATTTGTTGTCTTAATGAATTTTGAGAGTTCTGTATATATTCTTGTTTTTTTTTTATATTCTTGTTTCTAGTCCTTTATCAGTTATGTGTTTGCAAATATTTTTTCCCCATTCTGTTATTTTAAATTACAGATATAGCTTCTTTATATAACTTTATAGTTATGTAGAAAGATTGGACTGGATTCTTTGGGGCTTTCCATGTAACCTTTATGCTGTGAGTACCCAAGAGAAATCTCCCTCAGGGGATCAATCTAGGCTCAAGGGGAGGTAGAGATCCTGGAGGATTTGGTGGAATTAAGAGCTTCCTCCCATGACTGACTGAGCGTACTTGTTGCGAAAAGAAAGGAAGGACTGATGGAAAAATAAGAGGAGTGATGGTGGTGGCTGGAGTCTTTGGTGGGAGAGTCCAGTGTAGTCAATTTAGAGTTGGGAAAATGGCTGCTAGAACTGTCCACAATAGAAAAGTAAGGAGTAGAAGAGGACCCAGGGAGCTCTAGCATGGATTGTGTTGAAAAGTGTTGAACCTAGGTAAGATCTAGCTGGGGGTTCATTTGGCAGAAAAGAGAGAGAGGCTACGTGAGGGGATGTGGCTTTCTAAAGATTATGGGGGTTGTAAAGTGGCAGAGCTGGGACTTAAATTCAGATCTTTAAGAACAGCTGTGAAGAAGGGCCTCAGCACATGAGAGGGAGGGGGAAAACTAGAATTCTGATTAAGCTGGGGTGACCTGTTTTTGTTTTTCTGTATTCTACATAATTTATAAATATTCTTTTTGTATGTACTCAATAATTAATAAAATATAAAACTGGAATGACAGCAGAATTGGTTATTGGCCTGGTAAGAGTTTGACTATAAATCCAATTGGAATATATTTTGGGTTAGATAGAAAACACTAGAAATCAAATAGGAATGCATTTTTGGCACAAGAATGGTTCATTCTGACACCCAAAGGGAAAAGATAACTAAAGATAATGAAAGATCATAGATCTGGCTTTTGCTGTTATAATTAGCTATGAAAATACTAACTCTCAAGGTTAGGATTTACTGGAATTGGAATTGCCTTTGGATTAAAAGAGAATGGTGAAAGGAAATATCTGGAAAAACCTGATATTATTATCATAATAGTTATTATTTTGTTGGATTCCTGCTCTAATTCAGGTACTGTGCTAGGCTCCTTGCCATTACATTTTCCTGATACTTCTATAACCTTGCAAAAATATTTGGTGCTATTACATTAATGTTTTATACAAGAAATTGAGATTCAGGGAAATTAAATAACCTGTCCAAAGTCATAACTGGGATTTAACCCCAGGTCTATATGACACCAAAGCTTGGTGTCTTTTCACTGTGCTGGGGCTAATCATGGTGTCCTTGGTAGACCAGCATTCTTCCACAGTGATTTCTTACCAGTTCATTACAAGATAGGTACAGAAATTGATTGTGAGCACTGAGAAACTTTATAGCAATTGACAGTAATTTTATGAGTGTCAAATCTAATGAAAACAAATTTGGGCTTGTACTTTGTATGTCTTTGTTTCTTAAAATTTCATTTTTTGCTAGTAATTCATTTTATTATGTTTTATAAAAGTACCATTCCGTGATGGATTGGAACTTTATGTACAGAATTGCTGCAAGTAGTTGGTGAACCCGCCCTGTACCCTGCTGCTTCTCTGCTCTTGAGGTGCTAGCATCAGTATGCAGTTAGCTGTCTTATTGTGGCTGACTTGGAGTTCAGAATGGCAGGGGAGACAGGGTCAGAGGAAGGGAGAGAGTCAGTAGGGAAAGGTGAGGATCTAGGGAAAGAATCTTTGAGAGAGTCTCCAAACTTTGCCCTCAAGTGGTACCAGTAAGGAAGTATGGATTCCAGTTCTCTCCTAAGATGAGGAGGCACACTGGGCCTCCTTTGGTCAGATGTACTTGGATTATGGTTGGCTTTCTACTGAGTCCTGACTTGCTTTTTATTACACCCTGCAGCAATGCTGTGTTGTTATAGAGAACAAATAATGGGAAAAGGAATTAATAGAAATAAAGTTAACGGAAGGTAGAAATCTGAAAATCCAAAACCTCCTTTTCTCTTCTCACAACTACACACAACTGAACCCGTACCTTGAAGTATTTTCCCTTTAAGGAAAAGACTAGTTTTTTGGCAGGGCCAAGTTTTGATTGGCCCCCTTTACTGCTGTTTGCCACGAAGAATCCTGACCAGTCTAGTTTTGTTTAGAGCTGGTTTGGGAGTCAGCCACGCTGCCAAGTTCTCTGTACCTAATTTGAAATATACTAGTGTTCAGGGAGTGGGGCAGGTTCCTCGGATGTGCCTCCTACAGTTCCACTTTCCATGTTCCAGGAGGAAATGTGACCCTGCTGCTTCTGGAGCCCCATGTCAGAGACTTACTTCTCTCTGAATGCCTTTGAAGTCTTGCCATTTTAGGGAGTGGGGAGGTTCAGCTCCCTGAGGGGGTGTGTTTTTAGAGAGCTTAACCAGAATGGGACACCATGTGCAGTGGTGCAGGAAAATGAGCCCACTCATCCTTTAGGTTAGCTAGGGTAATGAGATTAAGGAAAGTGGACTCTGTTTTATAGAATTGTTTTTCTCTCCACTCATAGATATGAAATGGCAAAACAGGCCCGCTAAGAACTAGACCCCTGCGGGTGACCAATTTTAGTTACGAGGGAAACATCAGTCACTTTGACCTGTGTGATCAAGGCAAGTGTTGCATGGTACACCTCTTGCCTAAGACCTTACATTTGGTCTCCAGTAACGCCTGCCATTCTGGGTGTGGCTGAGGGCATGGCTAAAGCCAAGGCTGCCAACAAATAACGGTTCTGATCCTGAACCTTTTATTTGCTCAGCTGGTCAAGAATCCAGAACCCAGCCCAGGGTCAAGAATTTGTTCCTGATTGCCATAGGTACGACTGTCAACTGTTGAGACAGTTTGCACGGCTCCTGTGCGGGTGACAGCTGTACCTTGGGGAACGGGTTATGTAGGTCTGTACCTCACTCTATGGATATAAACTTATGTAACATTTCATGAGGACTGTGATAAGTTTAGGCAATTTATAATGCCAGCCTTGAAATTTCGTAGTGAAATAATTTTGATAATTTTCAGATTAGAACCCTCTTAAGAGTTTAACAGATGTAAGAAGATAAGAAATAAGAGAATGAGGCACATGGAGGAAGCAGCAGGGGTTTAGGGATCTGTGGTTCTTTTAAAATTACCTCATTGTTATCAAATCCTGAACTAAAATTATATTTGAACCATTCTGTGTCTCTCCAGTAGATGAGACATTTCCTGAGGATAGGGTAGTTTCTGATTCTTTTTTTTTTTGTATTCCCCAGAGAATCTAGCCTTCTTGGTAGATTCAATAAATATTTGTTGAGATCAATTAAATAAATAAGCTTCTAAGCACAAAGAACAGAGTTGTATTTCAGTGGTTATTTGTGAATTTAATTCTCCAGGTCTCTGTGCTATACTTCTCTGATTAGGTTGTTGGGCCCAGATGACTAGCCTGGTACTTGGCTTTAAACATTTTATCCCCTGTCTTGGTTACCATGTCGCTCAGTGATATGAACTCAGGGAACGGGGCTTAAAAAGTATACTAGCTCACAGGCTCTGCCATTCGCCACCACCACATACCTAACTCCTTGCTGTATGGTCTTTGGGAGCAATAAGAAAATTGCTTCAAGGTGCTGATTCTAGAGTGCCTGGGTGGCTGGTCGGTTAAGCATCTGCCTTCAACTCAGGTCGTGATCTTGTGTTCTTGGGAATGAGCCCCACATTGGTTCCCTGCTCCCCGGGGAGCCTGCTTTTCCCTCACCTCCCCGCTCATGTTCTCTCTCCATCTCTGTTGCTATCTCTCTATCTCTCAAATAAATAAAATCTTAAAAAAAGTGCTGATTCCTAGGTGAAGCTGGTGGCTAGTTGTGTATGTACTCTTATTTTTGTTAGGTGTGTGGAATTTGAGGAGGTGGTGGTGCTGGAAATAATCTTAGCGAGTCTGCCACACCCTCACGTTTTGCCAGTGAGAAAACAGAGATCCAGAAAAGTTAAGTGGTTTATTTCTAGCCACGTGGCTACTTCACGGCCATCGTGACTGTTCTCGTGGTCTCCTGGATCTTACTTAGTTCTAGGCATTTACCACACTACCAGAGAAGTCAAGCCTTATGTTTTATTTTTTTAATAGAAAGCATCAGTAAAAATCTAATTCCTGCAGAACTTAGGAATTCCATTAACTTAGGAATGTGAGTTGAAAAACCTTTTCCCTTTTGAATGCTAGAACTACCCCAGTTTCTCTTTCTACTCTTTGCATGATGTAGAAGACAGAACAAGATGAAAAATTTCATGACGGATATGCTTCATTTAATGCAGAAAAAAGTAGGCCGCTTTGAATTTCTAAAAATAACACTTAAAAAAATCCCAAAGTTGTGTAAAGAGGTATTTTCCTTGCACAAATGCTGTATTTGTAATTTTCTGGGGGTTCCTTGGCCAGTTGATGCTGGCTCTATGAATGCTTTATGTTCTTATAGAACTCTTTGTTTGAGGTGACCCCAGAATGGGAGATGGAGAAATGTGCTCTGAACAGTGATTTTGGGGGAAGGGTTGAGAAAGTTGCAGACGGGAAAGCTCCGTGTAGTGGTTTTAGGGAGTTTTCATTTCATTTTATGTTTTTAAAGAAAAGGCCTGCTAGGAGCTTGGTCCTAACTGATTCCAGATGGGCCTGCTAAAGTACAAAGGTTTTCAGTGTGTTTGGGAGGGGGCTGACCAAGAGGGCCCCCTGAGCACTTCCTGTGCAGCTCTGCAGTTGTACTCACCTAATCAGAAACAGCCCTACCCTACCCGCTGGAGCTCAGGGGCTGCCATCATGGGTTCTTTTCGTGCCTTGTTCTCTGCCTTTCCTCCTGTCTGGTTTACCTCCGCATCCTAGTCCCCTTGCCTCTCTGACCTCTTCATTTATTTGCAAGGGGACATTTTATGCATATATGTATGTATGTGAGGTGGGAGGTGGGACGAGGGGAGAGGAGGAAAGAGCGGTGGGGGGAGGAGGGGAGATGGCCAAATTAAAAGCAGATGCTGAAAGGCTTTTTTTCCTGGACCCGGGAGGTGTTTGCTGGCAGTGGGTATCAGGAACATGAGAATATGAAGCAGACTTGGAACATAAGGCCACCATTCATTCATTCATTCACCACCACCCTCCCACCCCCAATCTTGCACTCTTTCCCAAAGGTTCAGAATATTGCACGTGGATGGTTTGTTTACATTATAAGCTGAGTATCACTGGCCCTTTTTGGTTGTATGCCAAAGGGTGAGTTTGACAGTGATTTTAAGTCCAGTAGAATAAAAAGGTGTTTTGCACTTAGATCCCAGCATTGTTGCCACGGGAGCACCCCATCTGTGCTCTGATGTCTGCTTGAATTTGGCTAGCCTCTCAGCTATTGCAGATGCTCTGCATAGGGTAAAAGAGTAGTTTTGGTGATGCTCTGCTGCAGGAACGATGAATTTTTCTTATGGGCCTTCCAGACTTCACCAGGGATATATTTTATGCATAAATTTGACTTTCTATTTTGGTGCAGATGCTTGTTAGACTGGAGGGGTATGTTTGGTGTTTGAATCTCATTTTTTTGGCTCTAGCTGATGGTTGCGAAATGTGGTCCTGGGTTTTATCTGGGTCTTTGTAGTTTTATTCTGACCCATTTGGCTATTGTATTCATGTTGTTGCATAAATGAGAATTTATTCAGATATATTGAAAAATACTATGTAGGCATAGATTTCCCAGCAGCATAGATTTGTTTTCCTGACCTGTCCATACTTTCAGTGCCCTCTTTGCCCTCATGTAAATCTGGTGATCACTTTTTTTTTTTTTTGAGCCAAATGTGTGGAATATATTGTCCTGTGAAAAAATTTTGCGGTGTGTCTAGATAATGAGGTGGTCTGGGAGATATAGTTGGGAAATGGAAATATTTAAATTTCTGAGATATTCTGTTGTTAGTAGAAATAATGGGTCAGAGTGTTTAAAATTTGGATTTCTTAAGCTAGGTCACATAGTCACCCTTCTTATGAGTGAGTCTTAGCAATATGGCATTGAGCTAATGGAGAATTACCTGGTATTTTTAACCTTGTAATAATGTTCTCAATTTGAATTTCTTCGGTAGGATCTTCCCTCTTACCTTTATTATTTTTTTTTTTAAATCTCTCTTTGGGCGTGAAGGAGAGAAGGCAGCTCTAAGTATGTTTGTTTGTTTTTTGAGTGGCAATTATTTGCCAAGTATCATACTCTTCTTACCTCACTTAACATGTGGTGACCTTAACTCCATTTGTAGAAGAGGAAACTGCACTTGGCCAGTGTCACATAGCCAGTAACCAACCATCAGGGACGGCTTCAACTCATTATATTCTGGATCCAAAGGTGCATGTGTTCTCTCACATTCCGAGTTATATATTAGTTCTAAGTTCTTCTTAGAAAAAAATTCTAAGGGAAATGCAGTAATTAAAATTTTTTAAAGATCATTTAAAACTTCTTGCAAGGGGACATTTTATGCATATATGTATGTATGCATGAAGAGGTCAGAGAAGCAAGGGGACTAGGATGCGGAGGTAAACCAGACAGGATTTTTTTGTCATCTTCTTTCCTTTTTAGGCATGCTGACTTCATGCCTCTGATATATAAAAAGCTGATACGGGAGAAAGGAAGGAGATGAACCATTTAACTGTTTATAGAGAGGCTTGAGGCTCTCAGAGTTGCTTTATTTTAATTGGAATTTTTATTGGGATAATGGTAGACTGACATGCAGTTGTACAAGAGCTGCTTTTGAAATAGTAGAAAGGCAGAGGTTCTGATTTAGAGGCAGATAGACACCTTTGCTCATCTCCTATGGCAGCATGGAAGGAGATTACATGAGGGGCTCTTGAGACCCCGGCTTTGCCTGAGCAGCTCTCTGCTGTCTTTGGGATGCACACTTACTGTAAATACTGTCAAATACTGTCAGTACTGTACTGAGAGAGGCCCTCAACTGCAGTTTCTAGTTCAAGGAGACCATATCATGAAATCTTGATTAATTTGAGCAGAGACAACATTCAGAATACAGGGATAAGTTGAAGGTGGAGGTAATCTTAGAAACTGGAAGAATGAGTTGGAGTTAGTAGGGGTGAATTGACCAGACGTCTTTGGTTGGGATCACTAGGAAGATTCCTTTCACTTTTTTTTTTTTTAATTAGTTAGATATATCTTCTGAAGGAGGCCTTCATTAATCTAAAGTACATTTACCCCAATTTTCTTTGAGAGACACAAGGAGAGAGAGAGGCAGAGACACAGGCAGAGGGAGAAGCAGGCTCCATGTAGGGAGCTCGACATGGGATTTGATCCTGGGTCTCCAGGATCACGCCCTGGGCTGAAGGTGGCGCTAAACCACTGAGCCACCCAGGCTGCCCTTCCCCAGTTTTCTTTAATGTTTATCATGATTTGTAACCAAATGCTTGCTTACTTGGTACAATGTTTTTGTCCAAAATTTGTCCATAAACTTCACGAGGGCAGGGACTATGTCAGTTTTTCACACTGTATTCATGGTCCCTAGACTGTGGGACCATAGTTAAGTGTACACATCATAAAAATTGGTTGAATAAATGAGTACTATGGGAAATTATGGTTCTTGTTGAAGAGCTTAATTCTTAGCTGGTCAAGCCTTTGCCTGTTATTTTGGGTCAGAGTGCTGACTTTGAAAAATTTCTGGATAAAAGAGTTTTAATCTCATAGGCTTCTTTTTATCTCATAAACAAGGTAATAAACTGTTTTAGCTTGAGGTCATCCCTTAGGTTCTGCTAATGGATTCTTACATTATTTCAGAAAATATGCTTAAGGCTTAGAAGCCCAGGCTTTGAAGCATCTTCTGGTCTACTTTGACCTCTAAAATGAGCAGACTTGTTCTTTTCTCTCTGTTCTACATGTTTGGAAAAGTAGCATGATTCTATTTTGAGGATCATTACAAAATGGGAGAATAAGGAAAACTCAGTGACTCTGGTTTAAAAACTCTTTGCTCATCTGAATTGGTTTAATGACAATTCTTTCATTTAACCCCTTCAACTTCTCATCCCAGAATTGACCTTCCTAAATGTACCTCTCATAAAGGGATCATAATAATTTGATTCTTAACTCACTGAGACTCTTTCTTAGGCTTGGCTATTCTTCTTCTTCTTCTTCTTCTTTTTTTAAAGATAACCTTTCTCTCCAAGATCAAGAAGAAAAAGGGTAAGTAATTATGGGCAAGAAAATTGGAAAACATTTAAAGAAAAAATGTAGGGTTGTGTAGGAGTGTGAGAATATGTGTGCATACATATGTATTTTTTCCCTTCTCTGCCCCACTCTTCTCTAGCTAGAATGAGATTTTTTTATTTCAGGAAAAATTGCATAATTTCCAGATCTAGCTGTTTCTTTTAGGTAGTTGAGCCATAAACTACTGAATTTGTAGCTGTTATCTTATTAAGATCTTAGGTGTACTCTTCTGAAAATTGGTAAATGATGTGGTTTTTAGATGTGTATATTGAAGAAGCAAAAGCAGTAATAATGTAATACCTTGTCCTGCTGTTCCTTATTGAAATAGAAATTTGCTTGGATAGCTCAGGATGGTAGAGGATTATTTACTGTTTTTGAGCTCTGAT
The DNA here is from genome assembly GCF_048418805.1 of Vulpes vulpes. Taxonomy (NCBI): domain Eukaryota; kingdom Metazoa; phylum Chordata; class Mammalia; order Carnivora; family Canidae; genus Vulpes; species Vulpes vulpes. The sequence continues at coordinate 56,786,305 of NC_132795.1, forward strand.
GTCAAAATCCTCAGAGCTAATACTTGAGTGTCATGCCATTAGCTAAGATTAATATTCACTTACATACTACATGTAGCACCTGACACAGTCCTGGGCACATAAGAGGTGCTTAATACATTTAATTCAGTGTAATCTTGCTTTAATTCGATTATTTGAGTTGGTTGATGGAAGAAAACCTCACTTGTTTATATACTCATACCTGATGTGTGGGGAATTTCAAAAATACACATTTTACTTTATTTTGTTTATTTTTAAAGATTTTATTTATTGGACAGAATAAATTTTATTTATTTTGACAGCAGAAGCAGGGGGAGTGGCAGGCAGAGGGAGAGGGAATAGCAGGCTCCCTGCTGAGTAGGGAGCCCAGTGCAGGGCTTGATCCCAGGACCCTGGGATCATGACCCAAGCTGAAGGCAGACACTTAACTGACTGAGCCACCCAGGTGCTCCAAAAATACACATTTTAGATGCTACTGTATTAAAGTTTCTATAGGAAGACATATGAGAATATTCTCATGATATTTACTTGAACCAGAGCATTAATACTATAAAGGAAAAAAATGATACAAATCAATATATAAAAGAAGTCCTATCAGTCTTAGAACAGTCCAGGAAAAAAATGGGCAAAAGATTTGGATACTTCATAAAAGGTGATATCCAAATGCCTAAAAAGTAGTAGTATTAATCATTAGAGTAAAGCAGATAACCACAGTGAGATACTACTATACTAATTTCAGAATGGCTAAAATGAAAAAGGTGGACATCACCGAGCATTAATGAGGTGGTTCAGCATCACGAATACTCATGTACTGGAAAACTGGCATTTGGCAGTATCTGCCAAAGTGTGCCCAATAACCAGCAATTCTACTCCTGTATGTACCCAACAGAAATGTGTATGTGTGTGCAACAAAAGACACAAATAAGAATGTGCGTAACAGCTTTTTTAGTAGTAGCTCCAAGCTGGAGGGAACACAAATGCCTTTCAACATTACTGAAATGTTTATCAATAAATGATGATGTATATATTTTTACAATGGAATACTTTACAGTGAGACAATGGACCACATTCAACAAATGGACCAGTTTCACAAATATAATGCATGTAAGAAGCCAGCACAAAAAAGTATATAATGTGTGATTGATTCCATTTATATTAAGTTCAGAAACTGGCAGAGTGAGTTTATGTTGTTAATTAGTTATTGTGGGCTGATAGGAATGACTTTGGACATGTGTGAGATGGGCTTCTAGAGTGCTGATAGTGGTTTTTTTTGTTTTTTGTTTTTTGTTTTTTGCCTAGATGCTGGTTACATGGGTGGGTCCACTTTGAGGAAATTCACTTTTCATTGCCCATTTCTGTGTATATATAGTTACTTCAATAAAAAGTTTGCTTAAAAATTAGATTCTACTTGGGGATCCCTGGGGGCGCAGCGGTTTAGTGCCTGCCTTTGGCCCAGTGTGCGATCCTGGAGACCCGGGATCGAGTCCCACATCGGGCTCCCGGTGCATGGAGCCTGCTTCTCCCTCTGCCTGTGTCTCTGCCTCTCTCTCTCTCTCTCTCTCTCTCTCTGTGTGTGACTATCATGAATAATTAAATAAATAAAAATAAAAATAAATAAAAAAATTAGATTCTACTTTTGGGCAGTGATGGATGCAGCAGATAGCTTTTCTCATACAGGTACTAATCTTGTCTGTCAAAACTGGTAGAATGTGGGTGTGCACGTACATTTATGTGTTTATATGTCAGGGGTGTTCTATGAACGTGAAGATGCTTCTTTACTCATCTCGGTTTGGTTGTCACATGTTCAACATACTAAGTTTCAAATATCAGTGGGAAAGGAAAATTGGTGAATAAACTACACCAATGAGTTTCCAAACCAATTCTCTGAGAGATAAGGAATAATAAGGAAACTTTGCCTCATAGGGCAGCACATTTGGATTTTGCTTTATAGACAGAAGAATCTCTCCATTAAAGGTTCTCAGATAAAAAAAAAAAAAAAAAAAAAAAAAAAAAAAAAAGGTTCTCAGATAGTAAGGCTTCATTTTCAGATGGATGCACCTCATTTGGACTTTCATTTTTTTTGAGATATAGTTGATAATAACATTATACTAGCTTCTAGTGGACAACATAATGATTCAATATATGTATATATTGTGAAATGATCTTACCACAGTAAGTCTGCCTAACATCCCTCACCACACATAGTTGTACATTTTTTTTTTCTTGTGTTGAGAACTTTTAAGATCTACTCTCTTAGCAAGGTGCCTGGCTGGCTCAGTTGAGCCACATCAAGAGCATGTGACTCTTGATCTTGAGATCGTGAGTTTGAGCCCCACATTGGGCATAGAATTTACTTAATAAAAAAAAGTTAAAAATAAACTTTGAAAAAAAAAAGATCTACTCTTAGCAATTTTCAAATATATAACACAGTATTATTAACTATTGTCCCCATGCTGTATATTACATCTTTTTGTTTTTTTAAAAAAATATTTAGTTATTTCTAACATCTTTGTTCCTCATTTATTTTATAACTGGAAGTTTGTGCTTTTTGGCCACCTTCACCCATTTTGCCCACTTCCCATACCCCATATCTGGTAACCACTAATCCGTTCTATGTATCTATTAGTTTGCGTTTCCCCTGCCTCCCTTCTGGTTTCACATGTAAGTGAGATCATATGGTATTTGTCTTTCTCTGTCTGACTTATTTCACTTAGCCTATTGCCCTCAAGGTCCATTCATCTTGTCACAAACAGCAGGATTTCCTTCTTTTTATGGCTGAATAATATTCCATTGTATATATACACATTTTCTTTATCTGTTCATCTATCAGTAGATACTTAGATTGTTCCTTTGTCTTGGCTATTACAAATAGTGCTGCAGTGAACATGGGGGTGCAGGTATTTTTTTGAATCTGTGTTTTTGTTTTCTTCAGATAAATACCTAGAAGTAGAATTGCTGGATCATATGGTAGTTCGATTTTTAATTTTTTGAGGAACCTCCATATTTTTTCCATAGTGGCTGAACCAATTTAGATTCCTGCCAGCCGTGCCCTAGGGTTCTCTTTTCTCCACATTCTCACCAGCACTCATTTTTCTTATGGTTTTGATAATGGCCATTCTAGCAGACATGAGGTTTTGATTTGCATTTCCCTGATTGTTAGCGATGTTGAGTACCTTTTCATGTACCTATTGGCCATCTATGTATTCTTTGAAAAAATGTCTGCTCACATCCTCTGAACATTCTATAATTGGATTGTTGTTTTGCTTTTGAGTTGTAGGAGTTCTTTATATATTTTGGACATAAACCCCTTATCAGATAATATGCCTTGCAAATATTTTCTCCCATTCTGTAGGTTGCCTTTTTGATGATTTCCTCTGCTATGAAGCTTGTTATTGACCTTTGTTTTTATCATGGACACTATAAAGAGAACTCCTCTCCACATGGAGATCCCCCCTCCCCCAAAGGAAGTCTAACTCCAAGTAAGACATTTTAGGAAAATCTAACCTGGATGAGGTAGAAAATCTAAAGATGTTGCCTTGCCTTCTCTCAGTTGGCCATATCTCTCAATGCTTAACTTGGCCTTAGCAAAATACTTCAAAAATACTTGAAAGTTGTCCTAAGTTTGCTGTGTTGTCTTATGACTATTCCTTTGTAAATCTTTGCTTCCTCTGGCAGGCCCTCCCCTGCCACCTTTGTCTAAGTGAACTACTGGAGCTCATTCTTGGTGACACCTTCTAGAGTTAGCCATTTCCTCTTGTGTACTCTAACTGTACTCATCTAAACCTCTGCTGCATCACATATTACACTGAACTCTGTTTACTTGTCCTCCAGTGCCACCCTTTTGAGACTATCAACTGGCCCGAGGTAGGTACTCAGTAAATATTGAAAGATGAACAATTGTCATGTTTTCTGAAAGACAGTAGCTGCTTTCTAAAGAACATTTATTTCTTGAGTATTTGATATCAGTAGATATGTTTTTTTTCAGAAGAAGTGTTACTTTGCATTACTTTCTTAAAGCCAGAGATGTATATTTACAACAGGGTGCATATTGTGGCAGTAGGAGAGAGTGATGCTAACTGGTTCACGTGGATACCAGACACATGACCTTGGCCTCTTTAGCTTGGTTCTCTAATCAGCTGATTTAATTTTAGTGAAATCCCTGGAGAAATACTTTGAAATGCTCTGGTTCTATATACAGAATTTAGAAATCATAAATCTAATGTATAGATCCTGACTGCATTAGGGTTTATGGATTAAAACCAGCAGCATTAGGACATTATGACTGGACCAGTGTAGGCATTATAAGAGTGATGATTTTGTTCATCTCAAATATTATAAAATTCCAGAATATGTTATCTGAAGTTTTGTCATTTCACTTCAGCATGTAATTTCTCAAACCAATTTTAATTTAAAAAGATCTGAGTAGAATCATTGCCATTTGTCCAGAACTTTAGAATAATAGGATTAGAATTAGAATAATAAATTAGTAAGTATTGAGCGCCTCCTTAGGGTTTAATACTGTTAGGAATATGAAAAAAAGTGTAACTTTGATCTTGATGTCAAGCAACAAATTGAAGATACGTGTTATTGATGACTTAAGAAAACGCAGATATGAAATGATTTTTAGATGTAGATGTTCCTTTTCCAACCTCAACTGTCTATAAATAGGAGGCCAAGTAGAAAAAGGAGAGGCTTCAGGGGATCCCTGAAGCGCAGCGGTTTGGCGCCTGCCTTTGGCCCAGGGCGCGATCCTGGAGACCCGGGATCGAATCCCACATCGGGCTCCCGGTGCATGGAGCCTGCTTCTCCCTCTGCCTGTGTCTCTGCCTTTCTCTCTCTCTCTCTTTGACTATCATAAATAAATAAAAATTTAAAAAAAAGAATTAAAAAAAAAAAGGAGAGGCTTCAAAGTCCAATAGATTTGAGTTAGAATCTTGGCTCTTTAAAAAATTAAAGAATGAGTTCTATAACTTTGGTCACACTGACATCTCTGGAACTGTTGTTTCCCTGTTTGCAAAGTGAGGTAAGAAGGTATACCACTTGCAGTTGTTTGGTTTTATTCTGAGAATAAATGACAAGCCCTGTAAAACTCCCCTGGTGCATTGTAAGGGCACCTAATACTCGTATGAACAAAACAAGCAAGTAAATTGAGCTGTGTTTGCAGTGGCCCACTTTAGTCCAGGCCATTGTGGGTGGATTTCATAACGATAACCAGCACGAACCAAGCTCAGTAATTGATTTGATGGGCATCTTGGACGCTGGGCTGCATCTTCCCATTGTAGTACAAGGTGGTTGACCTTCTGTTTAAGAGTGTTAAAAATAAGGTATTTCAGAAGAGAGTTCATCGTAGCCTGTGGAACCATCTGACCTCAGGAAGGTGTACACAGCAAGGGTTTCACACAGGTGGCTTGTTAGGAGTCTGGAGGGGTGAGATAGGAAAGCATGTATCTCAAGGATGGGCTACTCAGACTGAGGTCCTTCTCCCTCTCCTTCCCCTGTAATGTGTTTATTAGCAAATACTGCATCCTTTGCTGTTCCCCACAGCTGTTGTAAAGACTCTTCTGGATGCCTGTGTGTTAACTGGTGGGCCTTTTAACTTTGCTAAATGTTCCAAATTGTTTAACAGCAATTGTTTAAATGCTGTTTGGGGTAAATGACTCTTATGACACGAAATCATTTTCCTTTCCTGTCTATTTTTTCACTGTGGAATTGGTGCCCTGGAGCTGAGTCTTTGCCCTGCAAACCGAAAATATAATTTTCCCGGGTGTGTCTTATTTTAATCCACTCCCTTTCATACTACAGGGCTCTGACCTGCTTGGAGCCTTTCCTACTTGGTTACAATTGATGCTTTGTCCTTGGGAGTCATATAGGACGCAGCCACTAGGTTGATTCTGTGTTCAGCTATCAAATATGGCTCTGACAAAAAACTACTTTCCGAGAATGGGCAGTGGGTAGCTGAGCTGGAAAATGAAGCCCTGGCTCCTAGTCAGTCATCACTTAGGGAGAGTGAGCAGCAAGTTCAAAGTCAGAGTTAGGACTAAGCAGCTTGAACAAGTAGGGCTACCTCCCAAATTGAGTACCAATCAGAGATTGGCTTGGTAGATGAGGTAAGTACAGCTGGATTTTACCAGAAGTAGAAACTATTGGGGGAACTGTCTGTGGTTCAAGAAATTACGCATATGTGGTATATCTATGCTTATAAAAGAATCATTTTCTAGAAGTTCATGTTCTTCCTCTGGGGCTTATTAATTTCTGTTAATATCCACTGGAATTTCACTACTAATGATGTCAACTTACTCTCTATTTATTCAATCCCTTTGGCCCAGAGACTTAAACTACTTTACATTAATTTTGTCAGTAATTCTTACAACATCCCTGTGTGGGAGCTGCTTTTAGATGAGGGATGTGAGAACTTGTTCCAGTTTCCAGAGCAGGTCAGTCCCTGGGATGGGAAATTGGACCCAGGATTTGTGGTTCCAGGCTTAGCTCGTTTCCTCTCGTGGAGGAAATAATACCGAGCAAATAGGAGAATCCAGTTGTAAGAGTTGAGAGATTTCTGCCTTTAGGCATGGAGTTCCCAGTCCTTGGCTCTGGATGGAAGGAAGCAGAAGTGTGATGCTCAGCACATGAAATGTTCCAACTATTTTTTTGATCGGTGCATACTTTTATTTTTGTTCTCTTTTTTCCCTCTCTCCTGGGAGGAGAGGTGGGTGTAAGAATTTGCTGTGTATACCAATCTTGTATGTGGGTCAGTCCAGCTGTTTTGATGCTCAGCAGGTACTATCATTGTCTTTTGGGTTGGGGGCGAGGAGGTGAAGCAGCCACTTCAGGGTGGAGTTGAGAGGAGGGTGGAATGCAGGAAGGACGATGGTTCTCTGTATTTTCTTAGTCATAGGACTCTGAATCCCAAGTAGCTAAATTTAGCTCAGGTTCCTGTTGAAAGCATCATTTTTTTGGGGGCGGGTGGTGGTGGGGAAAACGGAAAACCTTTTTGTGTATCCTGCTCCATGAAGCCAATAGGGAAGCAGGAGGAGGTGAGGTTGCCATGGAGATGGTAGCTGTGTGCAAGGGGAGAGCTGCAGGGTTTAGAATTCCAGGAAGGAAGAGAGAGTGATGTCATCAGATTCCATGGACCAGCCCAGGAACCCCTGTGAGGTTGGTGGGGAGTTGGGTGTGCGTGGGGGGGGCGGAGTGGGAGTTTGTGCAGGGGAATTCTGACTTCAGTAAGGTGTGGGGAGTCCAGTTCAAGCAGAGAGGTTGGTTCTGTGGGATTGTGCTCATCTGCATTAATGCCTGCTTTTTAAAAATCTGTAAATCATTCTGAATTTGCAGAATAGTTTCTTTGTTGAAAAAGGATGTATTCGTTTAACGAAGGAGCTAATCTAGATGCAGAAATGATACCTTCTTATAGTTTATTCCCTGTAGTGTTTGTATGTGCCTTTTATTCCTTGGATGTGAGAGTATTTGTGCACACATTTGGATATGTAGTTGCCTTTGTACGATGCCTTTTATGGTGCTGCATGCAGCTAAATGCTTCATTAATGCCTGATTATCGTATTTATTTTTCTGTGGTTGAGTGTGTATAAATAAAACGCACTTTTTATGTAAAAAAAAAATCTGAAAGGGAATCAAAACAGTTGCTTTTGCAGCAGAAAGGAAAACTGCATGCTCCAACACAGTCATTCTGAACATATGCTGTGTGTTCGTATTGTTAGTGAAGGGCAAATGTGTTTCTTTTGGAATGACTGAGCAGCTCTTTTTTTTTTTTTTCCTTTTAAAACAAATATAACAGAATCTGTGCATCCAAATGAGTACTGCCCTTCAAAATAGTCGCTTTGGCTCTAGTGATACAGGCATTGCGCAAAACATAAAGAACTCTCGTTTGGAATCTGCTTCAGAGATGAGAGATAAGGAAAACATTTTCAGTACCTAACACTGAATTTTTTATTTAAAAAAATACCTAGTTGATCTGAGACTAGATTTCTTTGAATTGGCTTTTCCCGATTTAGGGTTGTCAGAAAATCAAATTGATGCGCAAATGACAAGCTTTTATCCCCGTTAAAGATATTTCAAGTCATAGATGGAGGTTCTAAAGGTATTTTCAGGTGCAGATAAAGAGCCCTTGATTGTTTTGTTTAGCAGAGGCAATGTTTTGAATGATGGCAGCATCTGAGGAAAGCCTTCCTAGGGTGACATCTTCTGAGGTGACCCATTTGGATGTATTTGTTCAAGATTGTCTGTTAAAATCAATGACATTACCATTGGGTAGTGTGGGAAGCAGCATTATGTGGTCTGTGTGAGACCACAGACTCTTTGGAATCAGATTGGCTATGTCTTGAATAGACCCCGTTCTCTACTCCCTGACTGACCTTGGACAGGTGATGAGTGACAGCTCCAAGGTGTGGATTTCCTCATGTATAACTAGGAATAATAGTGTTATAAGTACTAATTTGGTAGTGTGGTACTTAGGGGTAAATAAGCTAATGTGTAAAGAACTTAGACCTCTGTTATGTTCTCAGTCCATGCTTGCTTTAGTTATTGTCATTAATAGTCACACATTTCTTTGAATTACAGAATTATGAGGTAGAAGGCCCCATACATCGCTGAGTGTCCAGGAGAGGGAGGAGGGGGTGGCAGAGATCTATAGTTTTTAAATGATTCCCAGATGATTCTGATGGTCAACCAGATTTGGGGACCACGGAGTATAATCTATTTTGAGAATGGTCCAAACACCAGAAGCTTCATCATTTCCTGGCAGCTTGTTAGAAATGCAGAATCTCGGTACCACCCTAAACCCACTGAATCAGAATCTGCATTTTTAACACGATAACCCTACAGTGACCTGTATGCATGTTAAAATGTAAGAAACACTGCTTTTGTTCCACCAATGGGAGTAATTGGGGCATAACTATGTGTTAGAGGTGAATCATCTCTCAGTTAATTCCCTTTGTTAGAAGAGAAACAGTCTAGCTAAGCTTTCGTGTAGATGAGAATGCACTTTACCTCCCTTACTGCTTGGCCTAGGGATGAATGCTTTTCTGGACTGAGTTACTGTGTGCCATGTAGTGGGAGAGCAGAATTAGAACTGTGGCTCTGGCTCTACCAGTTACTAGCTGTTTGGACTTGGTCCAGTCATTTAACTTCTCTGCGTCTCACTCAGTCTCTTCACCTGGTAATGGAAGTAATCCCTAGACCATGAGATTATGTAGCACATTGCAGTGCCTGCATATGTTAGTGCCCCTTCTTCCACCTTCTAGCAATGATCAGCCTGTATGTAGTTCTGTCCCCTCAGAAATCTATCCATCCTCCCTGTGTAGTGTCTTGCCTCTTGCCCTTCTCTTAGTTATCTCAAGCATCTAATTATATGATAGAAAACTGTACAGATAGTTTTCTCTGCTACTTTTTCCCCATGAGACTCATCCAAGAGGGGTGGAAGAGGAAGAACTGCAGGACTTAAGTAGTTGAGCCTGGTACAGGAGTCAAGATGTGATGAGATCTGGGAGAGGTAGCTCTTTTATGAATTCTTTATAGTTGACCATATGTTTAAAACAATTATGTTTGTGGTTTTTAAAAAGATAGTATAGAGGGTAGCTCAGTACTTTAAGCATCTGACTCTTGATCTTAGCTCAGGTTTTGATCTCAGGGTCGTGAGTTCAAGCCCAGACCCAGTGTGGTGCCTACTTTAAAAAAAAAAAAAGGCATAGAAAAAAGTCCATAAATTCTGATGGTTTCATTTGAGGTCTGTTAGGTCAGTTACAAGCAAGAATTAACATGGCGATTATCAGAAGATCATTGAATTGATAAGTTAATGAGCAGTAATTTTTTTTTCCTGATCAGGGAATTAATACAGTAAGAGGAAATTCAGGGACTTGCTGTCGGTACACCAGAAATAGATAGCCAGAGAGCTTAAGTCAGAGGGTCAGCAGTGGTGGCCAGTAGGGCATTGGAAGCAATCGCAGGGGCAGGAGACGGGTCCATTTCATTCAGTCATCCAGGTATCGGGACTGAGGGATATGACAGGATTGTGAACTCAAAGCATATAATAAAAATTGTTATAACTTTCCTCTGTAGGGTAGGTACACTCCTAGGCACATTGCATACGTTATGCTTAATCTTAACATCCCTGAGATATATAGGCATGATACGTATATTCTACAGATCAGAAAGATTGAGTAACTTGCCTCGGGGACTCTGCTAGTAAGCAGCAGAACTGATTTGACATTATGTTGAATAGCACTGTAAGTAATGAGACTGTTATAAAAGCTGAAATAGCCAATGTATACCAGTTAAGTAAAATTTATTTTGTTTATATTGACCTTTTTGGTGAAGGTGTTAATTTAAATTAAGACTATGATATTCAACATGTTTGCTTGCTTTTCTTAGAGGGATTTTTTGAATGTTGCAGAATTATCCTTTTGGGATATATTTCCTTTATATTCTGAGGCTGTTTAATAGCTATCTTTTTTTAAATGCCAACGCTTGTGAAGTCTTCAGTTCATGGAAACACCAGTTTGAAATAAATATCACAACACAAACAAATTTGTTAGTGGTTATCAATTGGCATATTTAACCATAATAAATATTTGGATAATCGTGTCTGTTATTTCATTCTGATCCAAATGCAGATAATTATCAATGATTGCACAAAGTGAATTTCATATTCTTAGGTAGCTTTCTAATTAGTTGAAAGAACCCCAAACTTGGAATTGGAAGACTCGGGTTCCATGCTCCTTTTTGTTGTTTACTGCCTGTGAGACCTTGTACATGTCACTTTACCTAAAGAGGTTGGAACTTGAGTTTCTCTTTTTAATCAAATGAGAATAATGTTCTCTATTTAGCAGCATTGTTATGAATAAGAGGATGTGTTTGTTAAAAGTTCTGCTCCTCACAGACTATAACTATGAGAAAGCCATTTAAAACCTTCTGTTACTTTGCTTTTCTTATCTGTAAGGTCTGTGTTTTGAGTGTGGGATGAGGTGAGAATGCAGATAGGGGAGCTGGGTTAGAATTAGATGGTCTCTGTGATCCCCCCTGAGACCTGTGTTCCTATAATTGTCAGACCTGCCAATGTTTGTAGGTGGTGAAGTGTTATGTACAAATAAGGCGTTGTTTCTCATTATTGTTCTTTAGCTGTGGTATCCTGCTAAGGAACAGGTACTGTACACGTCACTTTGCATGTATTATCTCAGTTAATCTTTGTAACAACTCTGTGAGATAGGTGGTGTTATTTAGAAGGGGAAGAATTTGAAGCTCAGAGATGAACTAACATTTCATGATCATGGATGTTTGAGTGTCATGGACATAGGTCAGTGTTATACAAACAACTGTACTTCTTTTACTGTGCATGGAATTATTTGTGACACGTCAAAGCTAGGACTATTTGTGGGCTTATTATGCTGTAGGCAAATTGCTTCTTAGGCCTATTATGAAGTAATGAGGAAATTCAATAAAAATTCTTTTATTTTGCTAACCTGCAATGTATCTAGAATCATTGGGAGAATATACGAAGATATATATGATGTAGTTTGAGAGCTTATGTTCTGTTTGGAAATAGAAGGCATAGGCACATACATAATTCATTGAGAAATCAGTCTGTGGCAGAATAAAGTCAACTAATGCTCAGTAAATGCTGTAGTTGTTTTAAGAAGGAGTAGTTAGTATGGGCTAGAGGTTGTTTTGCAAGCTTTTATTTTGACCATGACCCATGATACCTATTTTATGTAATAAACTAGTATTATATAAATATTTATTTATATGTATATGTGACTAAAGCAAGTTTCATGAAATAATTCTTACCCTAAGTGTACTTGATTTTCTTATTAAAAATTTTATTGTAGTCTAGTCTAATGATTCTTGGAAGTGTGGCTGATGGAGCCCTCAAGGCGCTTTGTAAAGGGGATCTTAAGGTCAGAGCTATTTTTATAATAGCACTAAGATATTATTTTCCTTTTTTTTCCTTTTCCACTGTGGTGATATTTGCACTGATGTTGCATAAGCAATGATGGGTAGAACTGCTGACACCCTAGCAAGAATCAAGGCAGTGGGACAGATTGTACTTGTAGTCATATTCTTCACCACCACACACTTGCAGTTAAAGGAAAAAAAAAACCCCAACAAAACAACAACCCAGTTTGACTTATGAATGACCTTGATAAAGCAGTTACAATTATTACTACTATTAAGTTTAAACCTTAATTGTGCATCTTTTTAATATTCTATGTAGCAAACTGGGTAATACATGTAAGACATTTTTGCATACTGAGGGTTATCTCAAGGAGAAACACTTTTGTGATTGTTTGAGTTGCCAGCTGAACTAGCCACTTTTTCATGGAACACCATTTTTGCCTAAAAATCAAATTGACAGGGTATTGTTTTATAGACTTGGTTATTTGGCAGACATCTTATTAAAAATGAAGCGAGCCTGTTTTCAAGGAAAACAATGACAGTATTTGTTATCAATGATAAAATTTGAGCTTTCATGGAAAATTCTGATTGAAATTAGAATTTCAGAAAACTGTGTCCTGTACAGTGGGCTTGACAGCTCTAGTACTTAGACTTTTTTGATGATGGTGATGGTGATATTAGTGAATGTGAATATTTTTGGTATTATGTAATGGAATATGTCAACATTTAGAAGATCTTTATTTTTATTTTTATTTTTTAAAAAGATTTTATTTATTTATTCATAGAGACAGAGGGAGAGAGAGAGGCAGAGACACAGGCAGAGGGAGGAGCAGGCACCATACAGAGAGCCTGATGTGGGACTCTATCCAGGGTCTCCAGGATCATGCCCTGGGCTACAGGTGGCGCTAAACTGCTGCTGCTAAACCGGGGCTGCCCTAGAAGATCTTTTAATGTAGTGAACCAGTATTTTATAAATGAACATTAATGTTCAATAATCGTAATAGGTAAAAATCTATTCAAAATGCAAGACAGGGCAGCCCGGGTGGCTCCGCAGTTTAGCACCGCCTTCAGCCCAGGGCCGGATCCTGGAGACCTGGGATCCAGTCCCACATCAGGCTCCCTCTGCATGGAGCCTGTTTCTCCCTCTGCCTATGTCTCTGCCTGTTTTCTCTCTGTGTGTCTCATGAAATAAATAAAATCTTAAAAAAAAAAAAAGCAAGACAGATCAATGGACTTTGATATAACAGAGTATGAAGAAGACTATTATAATACTCCTACCATTTTTTTTAAAAAGTAGGCTCCATGCCCAGCATGGAGCCCAACAGAGGACTTGAACTCACAACCCTGAGATTGAGATCTGAGTTGAGATCAAGAGTGAGAAGCCTAACTGAGCCACCCAGGCACCCGAATACTCCTCTATCTTTTTCAAATACGTATCTATGGAAGGCCAGATTTTCTACTGTTTCAGCCAAAATAACATATTAGCACAAATTGAATGCAGAAACAGGAAATTCTGGCCATCTTAAGTTGGATGTAAATATAATGTAAAATGTAAAACAACGAAACTGTTCTCACTACATTTTGTTTTTGTTTTTATAAAATATAGTTAATTTTCATAAAATATTTTTATGTTAGCATAGTAGTTTATTTTTGGTATTTTAATTGGGAAATACTTTAAAAATTACTCAGTTTTAGTTTTTTTTTTTTATTTTTTTTTTAATTTATTTATGCAGGCTCCATGCACCGGGAGCCCGATGTGGGATTCGATCCCGGGTCTCCAGGATCGCGCCCTGGGCCAAAGACAAGCGCCAAACCGCTGCGCCACCCAGGGATCCCTCAGTTTTAGTTTTTAATAGGCAAATACCAATACTTACAACCCACATAAGCAAAACTTCTTTGGAAGCTTTCATAATTTTTAAGAAATTAAAGAGATCCTAAAAGAAGTTTGAGAATTGCCATCCTTTTTTTTTTTTTTTTAAATAATAATTGAGACATCTTTGGTATGTCATGAATGGGTCTTAACCCACAGCTTGAAAAAGTACTGAGCTGGAGTTACAGGAATTACCTTGTGAAGAGAAGTAGGACTTCGCTAGATATTACCTAAGTTTAACTGCTATGGAAGAGCACCCTAAGATTTGAAGTAAGTTGAGTAGTTTTTATCTGGAAATAGCTATTTGCCATCATCCTGCAAACCCCATTCAGATCTTCTGTGAGTTTCCCTTGTGGTTTCTTCATGCCTTTCTCACTCCATTGTCAAGCATGTACACGTGTTCCCTCTGGGCCTCATGTTGATGTTTTATTGCATGATTCATGTTGTATTTATTTACATGCCTCTATCTCTTACCAGACTATGAGCTCCTTAAGAGAAGAATTAGTAACCTATTTGTCTCTCTATTTCTACCATGGTACTAGACCCGAGAAGATTGCTTAGTAAATGTTTGTTGAAAGAATACATAAATGCAGAGGAAAAAGGAGTGATCAGGTGAGGTCAGATTTAGGATGTTTGGAGCCTAATCATGTAAGCAGTGGAGGGCCATTAGCATGGGAGTGATATGGATGGCGTTTTTTTGAAATTAAACCTGGCTCTGGCTAAGAAAATTGGGAAGTGGTGAATGGAGGTTGTTGAATCAGCAAAAAACTATTATTATAGTAATTTAGCCTTAAGTCAGGTGACCCTGGCCTAGATTAAGTTGAATGCTTTTCTCATAGCTAATGAAAGATGCATATCCTGAGGAATATTTACAAAATCCTACACATAATAATACCCATGCTACCTAACATTGCATACTTATAATATTCTGAATACTGTGCTGAGGGCTCAAGGTGTATTATCTTATTTAATCTTCACAGCATCCTTGAGAGGTACTTTGTTTCCATTTTTTGATGGTTAAGTAAAAATAATACATGTTCATTGTTGAAAAATTGGAAAATACAGATAGGCAGAAGAAAAATAATGTTGGGATCCCTGGGGGGCGCGGCGGTTTGGCGTCTGCCTTTGGCCCAGGGCGCGATCCTGGAGACCCGGGATCGAATCCCACGTCGGGCTCCCGGTGCATGGAGCCTGCTTCTCCCTCTGCCTGTGTCTCTGCCTCTCTCTCTGTGTGTGACTATCATAAAAAAAAAAAAAAAAAAAGAAAGAAAAAAAGAAAAATAATGTGTATCACTTGTAAATCCAAAGTCAATACCAAAACGTAATCACTAAACATTTTGGGGTATACCCTTTTAGACTTAAAAAAGAAAAAAGATATGTCTATGTGCTGAATATATGCTTGCACATAAGGAAACCGTGAATATGAGACTTAGTGCTGTTTCCCCATTGAAAGGATTGGCTGACCTAAATATATAAGCTTTCAGGGATATGTGTCTAAAATAGGCAGATGTCTCTAAAATGTTAATTTTGTTTATTCATCCATATCCAAAATAATATACAAAATTATATAAGTAGAAACATGTTTTGAAGAAAATACATACTCTCCTGTATCAGTATCTGTATCATTGCTTAGAACCATTTGAAGTCTCAGACAGTTTTTTAGGACATATGTTGACATACAGCACTCTCATATCTATTATAGCTGCAGATGATTTTATTTCAAGCTGTATATATCCATTCAGATGACTTCAGGAAGATGGGTTTTCTTTATTTACACCATACAGTATACTGCATTGCTTAAAAACATTGTTTTTATTGAGATGAAAAAAATTTTTAAAAAGATTTTATTAATTTATTCATGAGAGATACACCGAGAGAGAGGCGGAGACACAGGCAGAGGGAGAAGCAGGCTCCATGCAGGGAGCCTGATGTGGTACTTGATCCCGGGACTCTAGGATCACACCCCAGGCCGAAGGCAGGTGCTAAACCACTGAGCCACCCAGGGATGCTCATATTGAGATGAAATTCACCAAAAATTAACCTTTTTTAAAGTGAACAGTTTGTTGGTATTTATTATATTCGCAATGTTATGCAACAATCACCCCTGTCTATTTCCAAACATTTTCATCACCCTAAGAAGAACCCCATACCCAGTAAGTAGTGACCCTCCTTTTCCCCTTCTCCTCAGCTCCTGACAACCACCAGTCTGCCTTCTGCCTCTATGAATTTACCTATTCTGCACATTTCATATAAATGTGACATTTTGTGTCTGTGACATTTTGTGTCTGGCTCTTTTCACTTAGCACCATGTTTTCAAGGTTCATCCATATTGTAGCGTATATTAGTACTTTGTTTCTTTTTATAGCCAAATCCTATTTCTTTGTATGTATAATCCACAATTTGTTTATCTTCTCATTAGTTGATGAACATTTGTGTTCTTTTCACCTCTGCTGTTGTGCATAGTGCTGTGATGAACCTGTGTGTACAAGTATTTGTTGGAGTATCCATTTTTGGTACTTTTGGGAATATACCTAGGAGTGGAATTGCTAGGCCATATGGTAGCTCTATATTTAACTTTTGGAGGAACCACCAACCTGTTTTCTGTAGCAGCTGTAACATTTTATATTCCTACCAGCAATGTACAAGGGCTTGCCAATTTATTTTTAATGAGGAACACAATAAGATGGGGAAAGTAAAGAGAAAATATGTATGGCCTTTGAGTTTATTAGAGCTTTGTATCTCAGATTTTGCCTGATGGGCTTATTAAATATTTAGCATCACTTCAGCACTAAGAATGAAATTTAGCTTAGGGAAATGTATCTAATCTATTTTAAGTGGTAATAGACTAAGAAGTGAAGATCAGAGAAGTGAGAGAAGGGAAATTTAAATAGACTTAAAATTCCTTGAAGGCAGAGAACCTATTCATCTTTGTGTCCCCTGCATTTAATAAAATGCTTAGCATGTCATAGGTTGTGTTGGGGGTCCCCAAGACTGTCCTGGGTCCAGTGATTCATTAGGATGTACAGAACTCAACATATAGTTAATAGGCTTGTAGTCACTGTCATAACTGTGAATTTATAACAGTGAAGGGTTATAAAGCTGAATCAGCAATGGGAAAGAGTGCGTAGAAGTGAAGTCCAGAAGAAATCAGGCTCAAGCTCCCAAGAGGTCTCTCTCAGTGGAGTCACACAGGATTTGCTTACTTCCTTCAGCAGTAAGTTGTGACAATGTTGTCTGCCAAGGAAGTGAATTAGAGAAGCAGTGCTGAGATTTTTCTTTTGGGGGTGGTGGTGGTGGGAGGGTATAGGTGGGAAGGGTAGTTAACTGAGGGAACTCTACCTACTCTACACCCCAAATCCAGACTCTCAGAAGGAAGTATTCCATATAATCTGTATTATTTGCACAATTTAGGCATGGTGGGCCAGTCTTTTATCAGTTGTGGGGATAGGACCCTCCTGAAATGAAATCTGAGTTCTCAGACACCAACCAAGCCCAGCCTTTCAAGCTGTCCTTTCTTTTTTTTTTCTTTAATATAAATTTATTTTTTATTGGTGTTCAATTTGCCAACATATAGAATAACACCCAGTGCTCATCCCATCAAGTGCCCCCCTCAGTGCCCGTCACCCAGTCACCCCCACCCCCTGTCCACCTCCCCCCCCCCCCCCCCCAGTTCGTTTCCCAGAGTTAGGAGTCTTTCATGTTCTGTCTTCCTCTCTGATATTTCCCACTCATTTTTTTCTCCTTTCCCCTTTATTCCCTTTCACTGTTTTTTATATTCCCCAAATGAATGAGACCATATAATGTTTGTCCTTCTCTGATTGACTTATTTCACTCAGCATAATACCCTCCAGTTCCATCCACGTCAAAGCAAATGGTGGATATTTGTCGTTTCTAATGGCTGAGGAATATTCCATTGTATACATAAACCACATCTTCTTTATCCATTCATCTTTCGATGGACACTGAGGCTCCTTCCACAGTTTGGCTATTGTGGCCATTGCTGCTATAAACATCGGGGTGCAGGTGTCCCGGTGTTTCATTGCATCTGTATCTTTGGGTTAAATCCCCAGCAGTCAAGCTGTCCTTTCTAAAGATGGCAGTCAAGACTTCTACATTCTTTTCCTTTCCATAGGTATTTTAGTTCCTTAAAAGGTGTTCCTAGGTTCAAGTTCTGTGAAGAAAACTAGATGCTATCATAGAGAATTAGCAGGGACTTTAGTGTCAGACAGACCTGGTTATATTACTGTAGGCAAATTGCAGTTTTCTGAGCCTTATTTTCTTACTATAGAAAGGTATATCACAGAGTTTAATGAGAACACCAAATAATAATGTATAGAAAACAGTAAACATAATGTCTGTCCTGTGTATAGTAAGTGGCTGTTAACATTGTGTTTCAGCTTGCCTGTATTAAGAAATAAAGAGACCTCAATATAGTAGTAGGTATAATATAATGTAATAATATGATATATGATAAATATCATTGATATAATTAATATATAATAGCAGTTACCCCTAGGGTTGGGATAAAGCACCCAGACAGAACTGTTCCCCCCCCTTCCCTATCCCCTGCATCAGGGGCTGAGATCTAGATTTGGTTGGAGAGGACATGGCTATGGCTCTCTTGAGTGGCAGAGAGCTAGCTGTCTGAGTCCCTGTGATGCCAGACCTGCAGAACTTGTTGGGAATCTGCTTTTTTAAAAGTTGCCAGAAATCTACTTTTGAGGGTGCTCTACTTTTCTCTGCCATCCAAAAGTAGAGCATTCCTATGAAACTCTTTGTAAGCCTACATGGAGTAAAGAAATGATTACCATTAATATATATGGAAAAAGGGGATCCCTCGGTGGCTCAGCAGTTCAGCGCCTGCCTTTGGCCCAGGGCGTGATCCTGGAGACCCGGGATCGAGTCCTATGTCAGGCTCCCGACATGGAGCCTGCTTCTCCCTCTGCCTATGTCTCTGCCTCTCTCTCTCTTTCTCTCTCTATCATGAATAAATAAATAAAATATTTAAAAATATATATAGGGAAAAAATTTTGAGCATTTATAGACCCTAAAAATAACTTCTCTTAGGTATTTTTGATATCTTTGGACACATCTTGCTAACTCATACACAAAATAGAGCTAAAGCACTGTTGCTTACAGATACAGTTCAGAGATAGGTGGCTTGGTGCTGTGAGGCTGAGTGTGGTTTCCCGGGAAGGAGCTTGGTGGTACCACTGTAGCTGCTGGAGGTGGGCACTGTCTCTGTCATGGCTTGCTGCAAGACAGACACTGAACACTTTTCACTTTCTACCTTTCTTTGTGAAAGCAAAAATCCTCTTTGGATTTCTTTCAGTTGGCAAAACCAGATACTAATGTAGGTTTTCTTTAAAGCTGAGTGCTGTAAGGCTTTCAAAAAGAGGAGGACACCTGTCTTGAGGAAAGCTATTTACAGGGAGTTGTCTTACCAGATGTAGATGTACTCTACTGTATACCAGCCCAAAGGGAGTTCCTGAGGGAAAGGTACTGGCAGCTGGGTGCTGCTACCTACTGTTAGGTGCTTCAAGAGCCAGGAAGGAGGAAGACCCCTTGTCTTGTAGGAAACTGCTGAGAAGGCACATTGGGACCTGGAAACAAAACCCTTTTCCCCTAGAGTGTGTCTCCTGGGCCCTCTACTGACGCAGCTTGACTACACGCGTGTCGACAAAGGAAAAATTTCTTAAAAGGCTCAGATCCATTTTCACAGAGCAGGCAAAAAGGATGTATTTGAAGCTGAGAGTCAGCTAATGGATAACCAGCATATGGGTAGAATACATATTTAATTCCAGATGCTCAGAAACCAGGAAGAATATGGCAAATAGAGATTTAAGGAACTTCAAATATAAGTAAGCCACATGCAAAACCCCCCGAATTTGGACCTGCCTTACACCATATATAAAAATTAACTCGGAATGGATCTAAGACCTAAACACAAGATCTGAAACTATAAAACTCTAAGAAGAAAACAGGGCTAAATCTTCATGACCTTGGATTTGGCAATAGATTCTTGGACACTTAATGTCCAAGAATGGACACTTAAATGACACTTAAAAGCATAGATTTTAAAAAGATAAATTGAACTTCATGAAAATGAAAAACTTTTGTACATCAAAGGATGCATACCATCAACTCAAGGGAAAAGTAGCCCCAGATGGGAGAAAATATTTATAAATCCTATATCTAGCATGGGATTAATATCCAAAATATTTAAAGAACTCCTACAACTCAACAACAAAAAAAACAAGTTCTATGTTGTTTCATGGAAGGTATCTTTGCCACAAGCATTTTTTTATGCATAACTAATTGGCTGTAAGGCAATTTTATGGTAAAAGATAAAAACAAATAACTGGTTGACAGTTTGTTTTGACAGTTGTTGGTTTTGTCAAGTGGTTGACAGTTTGGTTTTATTTTTCTTTTGACATAGTACTCCCATTTTTATATTATATAAGTCTTAGCCTCCCTGTGGTCCATATAGTGGTGCAGAGTTTTGAACCTTTACTTCCCGTAGAACTTTGTAATATCTGTTGGCAAATGTGACAGGATGCTAAGAACAGCAGTGTAGAAGGCTTTCACAATGCAATATAAAGCCTAGTTGTAAATAGACATCCTAGTATTTGGAAACTCTTCTATTGAAGGAAGAAATTTTAATGAAAAAAGGAGAAGTGAGATGCTGGACAAGACCAATCAAGAGGCCAAAAAAAAAAAAAAAAAAAAAAAGAGTATAATACTGTGAATGAAAGACTTTAAAGACAAGCGATAGGTATAATCCACAACACTATTGCTATGAGTCTACACGATACATTTCAAATGTATTCAAGTATTTTGTATTTCTCAGTAGTCTTTTATTATTCATTTTCATGTTTCATTATGTCCCTCTTGAGGAATTTCCCTCTTATCATTTGTGAATTTATCTTTTATGGCCAGAATTTATCTTTTATGGGAATTTATCTTTATGGCCACTTAGTTATGCAGTGAACATGTTTGCAGAAAAAAATATGCTTGTGGCAAAATTGCTTATGGTGAAAATACCAGACATGATTAAAAAATTGGCCTGATTAAAAAATTGGCAAAGGACTTGAATAGAGATTTCTCCAAATAAGAAATTACAAATGGCCAGTAAGCAGTTAGAATGATTCTCAACATCTCTAATCAAAGGGGCAGTGCAAACCAGGATGGCAATAGAATGGCTACTGAAAAAAATTGAAAACCCGAAAATAAGTGTTGGTGAGGATGTGGAGAAATTGGAATCCTTGTGTATTGCTAGAGGGGATGTAAACTGGTACAGCTGTCGAGGAAAGGGGTATACGATTCCTCAAAATGTTAAACAGAAATACCCGTAATGCAGCCTACTTCTACTTCTGGAGGTATACCCACAGAACTGAAAGCAGGGAGTCCAATAGATATTTATGCACCCATGTTCTTAGTAGCATTATTCACAGTAGCCAAGAAGTGGAAGCAGCCCAATATACATGAACAGATGAATGGTTAAACTGAATGGGGTCTATCCATACGATGGAATATTATTCAGCCTTAGAAGGAAATCCTGACTTGCGACACAGTGTGAATGAACCTTGAAGACATGGTAAGTAAAAACAAGTCAGTGACAAAAGGATATGATTCCACTTACATAAGGTTCCTAGAGTAGTCAGATTTATAGAGACAGAGTAGAATGGTGGTTGCCAGAGGGTGGGGGGTGGAGAATGGGGAGTTTAATGACTATAGAGTTTCAGTTGGAGAGTTCTGGAGACACAAGTAGTGTTGGCGACGCAATATTGCAAAAGTACATAAATGCCACAGAACCATACACTTAAAAATGGCTGAAATGGTAAATTTTATATGTCACCACAATTTTTAAAAAGAAAAATAGAAACTGCTGAAGAATATTTATAGAACAATCTCAAACTTTAGTACCAGAAGGGGTAGATTTTATTATTAATGTACTTCAAAATATAACTTGGTTATGATTGTATTTTAATTTTACAAAATAAGAACAAAATGGATTTGTAAAGGAAATTTAAGAACTGGGAGTGTTAGCCAATCAGGAATTGATCCCAGCAGAGTGGACTGCTTAGCTGTATGAAGCACATATATATCACCTAAAAGGCCAAGCAAGTTGCTTTGGTCTCCTTAGAGCTAATCTCACTGGTTTCTTTCTTTCTTTCTTTCTTTCTTTTTTTTTTTTTTACAGTTTATACTTTATTTAAAATTAATAAAATGATAAACACAAATACAGGTTAATGGCAATTCAGTACATTTAGTTGGATAAGATTTTAAAAATTACATATTCACAAGTACACAGATCCTTTACCAACATTGAACATTTTAGTCTATGTAGTCAAAGTCTTCTGGAATTCCAAAATTTTTGTCAATTTTATTTTCTTCGAACCCAAATTTTCTTTTGGCCCAAGATCTTATTGCAAATATATTATCAGTCCATCTGTTAGCAGCTTCTTTGGCCACTTTATTTGCTTGACGTATTTCTTCCACAACTTGTGGGTCACATTCTTTATATTTTTCTACTTCTGCCTTTAGCTGTTCCCTTTGGTCTCGAAGTGAAGACAGCTCTTTCGCTAGCATGGTTCGCTCTTCCGTTTCATGTTGGCCAATTTTAGCTTTCTCAATGCTTTTCTGTAGATTTGTGTGCTTTTGATTTCCCTCAGATAACTGAGATTCCAGAACCTCCAACTTGCGTTTCCTCGAATGAAGAGCTTTACTTGGAAAAGCCCAGTAATAATTAGACGTTCCAATCCTTTCACAGTCAACCATACCATCATCAACTAAGCTCTGAAGGACTGCTTTCACTGACATAGCGGTAATGCCTTTCTCTTTGGGAGCAATCTTCTCCATGTCTTTTAACTGAAACACATCTTTCGTCTCAAAAAATATTTCCATCATACGGGCTCTCTTCTCCTCTGCACTCAGTCCTTTTTTCTTTGACATGGCGCGGGCCGCGGGTCCTCCATCTCACTGGTTTCTATTGAACGCTGGAATGGATTCACAACATGACTAATTTTTACATCTAGTTTTTGAACACCTTCAGTGTGCTGGATGGCCATTTGCACATATTTCTAAAGAACTGACTTTAGAGTAAGCTAAGAAAAATTGAAGGTTAGTTATTTGGAAATTTGTGACTTTGTAGGAATGAGTCCCATAGATTGAATTTTTCTCTGGAGTTATTTGCAACTGATAGACACGGGGGTGGGGAAAGAATTCTGTGGAACTCTTTCACCGCATGTTAAATGCCAGATAAGCTGACCACAATTATTTCAGTTAATCATCACAACTTTATGAGGTAAAGTTTATCTATTACACATTTGAGAAAATTGAGGCTCAGAGAGTTTAAGTAATTTGCCCAGAGTCACAGAGTTAGAAAGTGATACAACCAGTATTGGAATCTACGTCTCTTTCACCCCCAAAGCTCCTGCTTTCTGGGTTGTATCATGGAAGGAGCTACTCGTATCTGCAATTAGCAGAGTCTGAGGCACGACCACTTCCCTGACTTGAGAGGCAAGAGTTCTCAGCTCTGGGTTCTCTTCTATCTGCTTAGTCGAAGAACTTAGGCCAGAGCACTTGTCTTTGAGCATCAGTCTCCTCACCTATAAAGAAAAGGGGTTTGATTAGTTATCTCTTCCAAATCTGACACTGTTACTGAAAAGAGGGGATTTTAGCGTGTTCCAAATAAATCCCTATGTCAGATTTTAACATGAAACATTTTACTGATACAAGGCATTTTTTTTAACTTAAAAAAAAAAAAATAAGGCTGTTTGGGGTTGAAGGTAGTGAGTGTGACAAAGTACCTTTCATCAGTTGTCTTCATCGGGATGTAGAATAAATTATGTTTTATTTTATTGGAGAATGAAAACTTAGTTTACCAGTTAATAGTAGGACTTAGGTTGGGACTGTGTTGTTAGATACTACCAGATTCATATCCCTGTAAGTCTTCATCTTATCTCTGAGTACCTTGAACCCTGTATTGCTTGGAAACAGAAAGATGCCCTCTGGTTGCTTAGCAGTCTCTCTTCCAGAGCCAAGGGTTGCTGTTGCTAGGATTGGTTTTTGCATGCAGTAGCACATGGAAGTTAGGTTCATCTTCCGTTCCTGTGGTGTTCCCTTCCATGTCCATACTTGACAAACAGTGACTTTGGCTGCAAAACAAGGTAGTGAAAGTATCTTGGGAAACTTGATTTGCTTCTTTTTCCAGCCAGTGTGGTTTAAATCAATCTGTCCTTCCATTGTTAAATGTGCGTAGGGTAACTTGAAGTTCATTTTCAACCGCGAATAAGTCAGTGAAAAATCTGGGTTTGTTACCGTTGCTCAAGTTTTGTTTGTGGAGGACAGCTTCATTTCTTTCCTTTGCTGCTTTTTTTACTCCCTTCTCCCCAAATTGCCTGGTGTCAAGAATTTACTTTGTTCCATTCTCAGTATTTTTCTTTTCTTCCATTTTGTGAAATGGGTTGGATTTTTGTTAGACACAAAAGAAAGACAATGGGGTGGATTTTTATTTGTCTTTTTAAAAAATTGCTTGGTGTAACTGCATTGTGCATTTCTGGTTTTTTCTATCCTGCTCCTAGACAGCCCTCATCAGTGATAGAAGCCAGTGAGAAATACCCTTGTAATAAATTTCTGGACATGGAACATGCAATCTGTTAAGCAGGTGAAACCAGGAGAGATTGGCAGAGGGTGTTTTCCTTAGGCTCTGGTTAATGTTCTATGGATCATTCCATTGTTCAGAAGTTATGGCTAGAGTATTCTATCACTGCTATATTTCTGTATGAATGCAGGGAGTTTTCAATCTTCAGTGTTGTTAATTTCTCCTAATACTTCTCTTTTAACTGTATTTTAAAAATGCTTAAGGAAGCCATACCTTTTGCTTTTCCTCTCAGGTGTAGTATTTTGGGTACTTTTGCAATGGCCAGATATTTGGCTAATCATTCAGAAATGGTATTGATTTTCAGAATCATTTAGGAAAGTGGCTTTAGAAAACATGCTGACTTGTAAGCATGCCATCAGTCACCGTGCTGAGGTGTGGTTCTTCAGTGAGCCCTCACCCTCGTTCCCACACACGTTGTTCCGGAAGATCTTCTGGAGACTTAAGGTTGGTTTGTTGTTGAGTTGTTTGTTTTAGTAGATGTTAGTTATGGTATCAGTCACGTTATCTTGTAATTATTATAAGTTTGAGCTCTTCAAGGGCAAGGACACTAACATTGCACTGGTCATAGGCAATTGTTCAATTATTCTTACTGAATAAGGGAAAGATTATTTTGCCCAAATGGATTTTTCAAACATAGGTGCATGTGGGAGCCTCTAAGGTGCCTGTGAAGGAATAGAAAGGTGCTAATTTTCTTCTCTCAGTGTCCACTCTATATCCATGGCCCACCACAATTCTATTTGACCATTACTCAAGGAGCCTTCTATTATTCTTTCACAAGGCCACTAAACCAGAAGCTTCTAAACAGGTTTAATTGCTGACCTCTATAGTCACTAAGGATTCTTATGGTTGGTATTTTTTTTTTTTTTAAGATTCTATTAATTTATTGAGAGACGCAGAGAGAGAGAGAGAGGCAGAGACACAGGCAGAGGGAGGAAGCAGGCTCCATGCAGGGAGCCTGATGTGGAACTGGATGGGCCCTGGGCTGAAGGTGGTGCTAAACCGCTGAGCCAGCCAGGCTGCCCCGGTATTTTATTTCTTATATATTCTTTTTATTTTCAAGCAGCTTCTCAGCCTCGGCAGAGTCCGTTTTGAACTCTTTCAGTCTTGCTAGGCCAGAACTTTTGCTTACAGAGGCACATGCATAGCTGCTAAAGCCTTTTCTCTTGGAGCTTAACACGTCTGATTTCTATCCCATCTGTTCCATTAGCTAGCCTTGTAATTCCATCTCTGCTTTAAATACCAGTTATTATTTTTACACTGATTAAAAACTCAGATCTGCACGTCTTAGATGGTCAGCACCATCCCAGGGCCAGAGGAGTGTTCTTTACTGGTTGTCATGAAGCAGCAGAAGCCCTGGGTACAGAGTTAAGAGCTAAGTGTGAGGACAGCTCAGTCATTATCATTAGCTATTTGGCTTTGAGCAAATCACTTAATTTTCCCGAGATTCAGTTTTGTTATCTGTAAAATGAGGGTTATAAAACCTATTTTCTGCATTGTGAGGACTAAATAAGATTATATGAATGTGTTTGTAAGTTATAAAATCTTATGGAACACTGGTAATAGTGACTTTTTGGGTTCTTTATAATACTCCAAGTAATACGTGAATTTTACATTTTGTAAAATTGAAACAGTTCAGATAAAGCATGTTCTCTTGGCCTTCCACAAATCTTCTCCCTTATGCATTTATTACTCTACATTTATTTACTTTTTATATGCATGTAGAAATCCCTCTTTTTGTATTGTAATTGAGAAAAAATACACTGCTATTATTTAATATGTCACTAGGTAGTTTGTAGAGATTTTACCTTTTTAAAAACTTGTACACAGGGTGTTGAAATATAATAATTAGCACTATTTCTCATTGTTTAGTGAGACCAAGGTTCTTACCAAGTTTTCACTGTTACAAACAGCAGTGCATTGAAGGTCTTCGCACATGCTTATTTGAGCACACACGCAGGAGTGGCTACAGAGGGCAGAGATGGGAAATTACAAGACGGTATGTGTATTTAGCATTTTAATGATTATTGTCAAATTGCTTTCCAAAGCAGCGATCTCAGTATACTTATATTCCTACTATTAGATGTGAAGGTGCCTATTTATTCTTCTTGCTAACTCATGATATTTTTGTTTTCATTTTTGCCAGTTTCGTGAGTGAAAAATAATGTCTCACATCCAAAAGAATGTTCATAGACATCATGGTTTTGTGAGTGCAAAGAAAAAGCATACCTGGAAACAATTTAAAAATCTATTAACAGGAGAATAAGACAGATGAATAAATTGTGACATAGTCATAAGATAGAATTCAAAATAGGAGTCACAGTGAGATAGAGCAAGATGCATAAGGGCAGATGAGCAAACTTCATAGTTTTGAGCAAAAAAAAAGAAGAAATTGCTAAAGAGTACATGTGATAAGATCCATTTCTATAAATTAAAAAACGTGCCAAGTTAATGCATTATGAAGAGACAGATTTTTACATGATAAAATTAAAAAATAAAATAAGCTTTTGTCGTTAAGGGTTGGCCACTTTCATAGGCAGAGAGTCTCTGAGGGCTGGTGAGTAGGAACTTGACTTTGCTAAGGCCGGTGAAGGAGTGAGGCCATTTCCTCTGACATCTATCTGTGCAACCTGTTAACAGAAGTGTTAACTTCTGACAATACCACCTTGTAGGTTTGATTTTTTTCCTTATAAAAAATTCTCAGCGTTGTCGAACTCAAGAATATAGTTTCTATGTGGGATATTCTCTGGGAGTGATGAATGTTAATTTGTTTTTGGGTGTTTTCCATTACTTTCTTAATCATATAATTTCTTTATCAGACAATCTAGGAATAGTTACTTTAAAAAAATAATGTAGAATGGTTATTGTGGAAGAGCACTTGATAAAATGGAAAGAATAGGGATTTGGAGTCAAACAGACCTGGATTGAAAGGTTTTTTTCCCCCACCTAGTACCTATGTTTTGTTACCTCCCTTTTTTTTTTTTTTTTTTTTTGCTGCTTTCTATTCCTCCTCCCCTCCATCCTAAAATTATAACTGATTTAATTGCTCAGTGTCTAATAGTTATCACCATCTTTATTATAATCACTGTTAAAATATGATGTTGAAGTAAATTACAGAATGTAGAACAAACAGGACACTTGTGGATTTCAGAAGGAGCCCTGTTCTTTTTATTACAGTCTAAGCTGTATGTCTCTCCTGTAAAAATTAGTATGAGTGTAGCTAACTATGTATGTATGGCCCATTATTATCCTTACTATTGTTAAATAACAGGTTGATTGACATAGAATTCACCGACTATAAATCTTACCCTTTTAAAGTGATAGTAGTACTTTTTAGTGTTTTGGTAGTTTTTAGTATAATTATAAAGCTGTGTATCTGTCATCACTAATTCCAGAACGTTGTCATCACCAAAGCCAAACCCAGCACCTGTTACCACTCATTCCCCATTTTGCCCTTTTATCCCCTAGAGCTGCTAATCTCTATTCTTTCTCTGTGCGTTTGTTCATTCTGGATATTTCATATAAATGGAGTCATACAATTTGTGGGCTTTTTTCCACTTAGTATGGTGTTTTCAGTATTAGGTTGTATCAATACTTTGTTCCTTTGTATTATTACCCAATAACATTCAATTATGGTTATATCATACTTTATTTATCCACTCATCAACTGGTGAACATTTGGATTGTTTCTACTTCTTGGCAATTATTAAGTAAAGCTGTTATGCACATTTCTGTATGAGGTTTTGTGTGGATCTGTGTTTTTAGTTTTCTTCCTTACACCTAGTGTGGAATTGCTGGATCACATGGTAACTCTGTTGTAACATTCTGAAGGACTGCCAGACTTTCCAAAAGTGCCTTTACATAACACTTTATGTTTCTACCAGCTGTGTATGAGATTCCACTTTCTCCACATCTTCACTGAAGTTTCTTTTTTTCATAATGAGTGTGAAGTATTTTCTCACTGCAGTTTTGATT
Organism: Vulpes vulpes; assembly: GCF_048418805.1. Lineage (NCBI taxonomy): Eukaryota > Metazoa > Chordata > Mammalia > Carnivora > Canidae > Vulpes > Vulpes vulpes. The sequence continues at coordinate 56,814,714 of NC_132795.1, forward strand.
TTCATGTCCCTAATGACTCATGAGGTTGAGTAGCATTTCATTTATTGGCCATTTGTATGTCTTCTCTGGAGAACTTTTTGTGCAGAGCCTTTCCCCATTTTAAAATTCAGATGGTCTTTTTAAGAGTTCTTTATATATGTTTTGAATACAGGCCCTTTATCTGACTTGCAGTATTTTCTTCCATTCTCTGAGTTGTCTGTTCATTTACTGATGGGAGTCCCCTCTCACTTCATTGAGGTATAACTGACCTCTAACATTGTGTAAGTTCAAGATGTACAAGATTTTTTTTTTTAAGATTTTATTTTATTCACCAGTAATACACAGAGAGAGGCAGAGACATAGGCAGGAGGAGAAGCAGGCTCCTTGTGGGGAGCCCAATGCAGGACTTGATCCCAGGACCCCGGGATCACCACCTGAGCCAAAGGCAGATGCTCAACCACTGAGCCACCGAGGTGCCCCAAGATGTACAAGATTTTGATTTGGTGCACTTACATTGGGAAGTGATTACCAACACAGTCACAGTGTTGGCTAACATGTGTCACATAATTACCATTTATTTTTTATGGTGAGAACATTTTAGATCTGCTTTCTTTGTACCTTTCAAATATATAATATAGTATTATTAACTATAATCACTTTGCCAGACATTAGATTCCCAGAATTGATGGTGTCTGTTGACACCTTTTGAGTCCCAGAAGTTTTTAATTTTGTTGAAGCCTGATTTAACTGTTGTTTCCTTTGTCACTTGTTTTTTGGTCTTCTACTGAGGAGATTACTGTTTAACCAAAAGTCATAAAGATTTGCTTCTGTGTTTTCTTTTAAGAGTTTTATGGTTTTAGGTCTGTGATCTCTTTTGAATTAATTTTCTATACAGTGTAAGACCGCATTCCAACATCATTCTTTTACATTTGGATATCCAGGTGTCCCAGCACCATTTGTTGAGAAGACTGTTTTTTCCCCCATTGATTTTTCTTGGCCCCCTTTCCAAAATCAATTTATCATAATTGTAAGGGTTTATTTTTGGACTCTTAGTTGTAGCACATTAGCCTATATGTCTATCCTTAGGCTAGTATCATACTATCTTGATTACTGTAGCTTTGCAGGAAACTTTGAAATCAGAAAAAATGAATCCTTGCTTTTCTTTCTCAGGATTGTTTGGCTCCTCTAATTTTTTTAGTCTATTATCTTTGGTGTGCTTTCTCTGAGGAGACTTAACTTATAAATATCCAAAAGAGAGATTTAGGAATCAAAAAGAGAGAACTTGGATTGCCTGTGATCGAATCAATGATGACTGCCAAAATAACTTCAGCTTATTGAACTCCATTTATTTATTTATCCATTGTTTTGTGCCCACTGTGTGTTAGACACTGTGCTAGATTGCTGGGTGACTGTGATGAACAGACATGGGGTCTCTGAATTGAGCTTATGTTGTCCCTGGTTTTCATGTATGCAGTGTGGATTTTTGATTATCAAAGATAAGGATATCTTGTCAAAGCAGATGTACCATTAGTTGGAAAGCGCTGTCTTGCCATATATGAAAATCCCATCAATGCAAATTCTTAACCTTGTTATTCTGCCAGTGGGAGTGAAAACATAAATGGATGGAAGAAGAGGATGAGTATTTTCCAGGTAATTGTGTTGAGCACATTGAAAAAATTACAAAAGCACTTGTGTGTGCACATGTATCTCCTCCCACTTAAAAGTTCGCTTGAAGGCAAGGGCCCTGTGTTATTCACCTTTCTTACTCATAACTATTAGTTATCTAACAGTACTTTTAAAATATTAGGTGTTCAGGGAGCCTGAGTGAGTCAGTCAGTTAAGCATCCAACTCTTGATTTTGGCTCAGATCGTGATCTCAGGGTCGTAAAATTGAGCCCCGAGTTGGGCTCTGTGCTGAATGTGGAGCCTGCTTAAGATGCTGTCTCTTTCTCTGCCCTTCTTCCCTTCTCCCCTTAAAAAAAAAAAAAAAGATATTCAATTTTATGTTGACTGAATGATTGAATGGGTCAAGTCATGAATGACCCAATGCTCATGTCATATGACCTTATACTAAATTAGGGTTTGCACAGCTTGTATTGACTATCATTCTTATCCTCAAGGATCTTGATTTAGTGGCTAATGTGACGATGAGATAATATGATATACTTTTACAAAAATAAGATTTATTGAGTTGTAAATAATATGAAAAGGACATTGTACAAGTAGCTTAAATACATTTAAATAAATATATACATGTTAGGAGTCACTTGGGTCCATTGGGTGATATAGGGTGGTAGAGGAAGTCCTGTGCAGAGACGGGATTTCATGTAGGGTTCAAAGAACTGAAGGAACACATAATGATAGGGAGTGCCTAAAACTTCAGGCCATGGGGTGGTTCTCAGTAGGGGGAGCATGTTTAGTTCTTAGTACCGTTCAGCCAGGAGACTTCTGGGAGCGTGTGAATGTTTTTGGTTGTCCTAATGTTCGTGATTCCTACTACCTTTTAGTGGTTAAGGGCCAGAGAGGCTAACATCCCACAGTGTGAAGTTAGGAGTTGATTTGCCCCAAATCACAGTGGCTCCATGTTTGAGATATATTGGGAAGGAAACAAATTTAGCTCTACTGGGAGGAAAATAGTGTTTATGAGTTGTGTTTTGAAGCAAATACTATCTGTTTGGTTTAGTTTTTGCCATTGTAGAGGCTGAACTTGGAGAGGTATGTAGTTAGAGTGGAAGAAAGCAATGGAACACCTTAGGAACTGTTGTAGGAATTTGTATTTGATCAGTTGGGATGATTTTGGTGATTCTTAATGTTTTCTTTTGTCTTATAGTTTAATTTTCTTTTCTTTTTCCTAGAACGAGCCTCTGACCCCAGGTTATCATGGATTCCCAGCACGGGACAGCCAGGTTGGTATTCCTGTTTATAACTCAGATGGTGTGTGTGTATGTGTGTGTGTTCATTCTAAGGATGCAGTGGTGGAGAGTGTTTCCTGAAATAATTTTGGAGAGTGATATGATTAGTTTCATCAATGAATTTACATTTAGAGATACAAATAAAAATATTTTTTTAATCCTAAAAGAATTGTAATCACATTATTGAAATTGTGGATATTACAGGGGGAAAAAAAATCACTCAAGCACAACCATAATTGCTTTTGTTTTTTCTTCTCCAGGCTGTATAATAATTTTTTAACCTGGTTTTCTTGATGTCTCATAATTCTAAGTGCTGGGCTTGTCTCTTAATTCTCTGCCACTTAGCCCCTGCCTGCACAGATTTTTTTGAGTCCTTGCAATAATCTGCAACAAGAAAATTCCATTCTTCCTGGGGGAATTCAGCCTTATGGTTTTAATCAGTGAAGGCTTGGTTGAGAGAGGGAAGTTTCTGTTGCCTTTCTTTGTTAGATAGGGAGGATGATTGGAAAAAAGCCCAGGCCCTACTGTGGGTAGAGCAGTACTGCTTCCTATGAGACATCATCTGGATGCTTTAGGTGAGTGTATAAAATGCCTTCCCTTTCCTTTTGCTATTAGAAACCTTGAGCAGATGAGGCTGAAGCTGAGTTAGGTTAGAAGAAGAGGTAAAGCTGCCTCAGAGGAATGATGTGGCTTAAGATACCTACCCTCTGAAATTTGCCTCCTTGCTGTTTGGGAGTATTGATATTTTTCAGGAGATTTGAAAGGATAGCTCATAGCAATATCTTTGAATACCTATCCAACTTCCCCATAGAATTGTCCAAAAAAGCCCCCATTATTAGGCTCGTCCAAAGGGCATGTATCATTGGAGTGCTAAATAGAGGGGTTGACATAGTTCTTTCCAGAAATTACTTGAATCTCATCAGAACCCCTGCAGCTGATCTTAACAACTAGGATAGTCCCATAATTAGTGGTTATCTATTTGAATATATGCTCAATTCTTGTACTTTTGGTGCTGGTTTGGCATCACATCGGCCCCAGGTGGGGTATGGAGATAAAGGACGAGGGAGAGTGTTGTTGATCTTGGTGTTCATCTCCCAGGGGGATCATCACTGTCGGAATTGAAGTTTGTTCTTATGGAAGCTTTTGTTAAAAGATATGGTCATTTACTTCAAATCTAAAGAGAATAATATAGAGGATATTTTTTTTTTCTTTCTGGTTTGGGTCTGCTCTAGAGCTTTTGAAGCTGTAAAATTTATGCCCTTTGATAGTAATTCTATATCGTGGCCATATATCAGGAAAAGTACTATTGCCTGGAGATTCAGCCTCTAGAGGTTCTGATTGAATAAGTCTAAGATTGGGTTTAATCATTCACATATTTAGAAATCTCTATAGGTGATGCTGTTTTATAGCCAGAGTGGAGAACTGCAGTCTTATGGGCTACTTTAAAAAGAGTGACATTTTCTGTTTCATCCTGTTCTTTAACATAAAGATAAAACCTAAAGGATCCTTAAAACATAAAAGATCATGGTCAGTCTCTATCTAGTTTTGCATACCAATGCATATGTTTACTTATTTATAAAATGTTGCTTATTTGGGATATAGGCTTATTTTAGATATAGGAAGGTAAAACTAATTAAAGTATGGGAACAGACGTACTGAGTTTAAAAGGAACTGGAAGGTACTGTATAATGCTGAGTTCTTCCTGGAGGGATTGAAGATCAATAAGAAACTAAGCAAAAGGAATTAAGAGGAATTTGTTAAAGCACAAAAGTCCTCTCGTTGCTTGGAACTGCTTTATCTTTCCTTTCTCTTGTGGTAGGGACCCACTTCTGTAACCTGCACCTTCATTACTTATACTCTCTCTGCTGTAGGTCTATGCAGACCCTCTTGCCATCGTTTAAAGCTGCTAATTTACTTTGAGGCACATTCTGATGGTGACAGGCTTATATTAGTTTATTTTCTTGGGCTTTATTTTGTTCTCTGACTGGATCTTTAAATCAGAGATCTTAGAGCAGTGCAAACAGGCAAATATTGAATAGCTGCTTGTTGTATTTGATGAATACAGAATCCAAATGAGTACTGCTAATTAATGCGCCTAACCTTGTGAACTCTCACTTTGTGCGCTGAGGTTTGGGAGGCATTTATCAGTGTGCAACACTGGTCACCGAGCAGCCTGAGGTGGGCAGAAATTGAACTTGTGATCTTTACATCTCCCCAGACAGTTTGGTTCAGCAAATCCAGGAGCAGGGGGATAAGGTAAAGGTGAATTTTTATTGTGATTTTGTCCTCCTTATTCTTTTGCTGTTCCTTTCTAAACAGATAGGAACCTTCCCCAGACAGGATTTTTATCAGCATCTCTGGGTGATTTTAAAAGAGACAAAGTTACAATCCTAATCCTCCTAAAGCACTGTTATCAGTGCTTTCCCACCTCCTCCTCACAGTTATCTTTTGAAGTAGAAAAAGCAAACACTTCCTTTGGACAGAGGAGGAAACTGAGGCGCACACAGATAAAGTGACTTACCCAAGGTAACCATATCAGTTAGTAGCTGCATAAGAACTGAGATTTGTCTTTCCTTTGTTGAGGGCCCTTTCCTCTGTCCTGGGGATTGTTCCCTCACACAATGAAAAGTGTGGTCATGTATGTGTATGCCTACTCACTCCCCTACTTCATTTATCATTTGGGGGCTTCATAGGCCTCATGAAGCTCAACCATGGTCCCTGGTTAGGGATTATCCCCCCTGAATTCCTTAGCACCAAGCAAACCAGCATCTCACTGTTTAGTGACCTTTTTCATCCTGTTCTGTAAGTTCCCGCCACATTTGAATTCGAAACCTGTGCAGCAAAGAAGAGGAAATAAAATACTTGCCACCTTGTAGAGGTTTTGCTTTTTATTTTTATTTTTTTTATTTTTATTTTATTTTATTTTAAAGATTTATTTTTATTTATTTACGATAGACGTAGAGAGAGAGAGAGGCAGAGACACAGGGAGAGGGAGAAGCAGGCTCCATGCCGGGAGCCCGACGTGGGACTCGATCCCGGGACTCCAGGATCGCGCCCTGGGCCAAAGGCAGGCGCAAAACTGCTGCGCCACCCAGGGATCCCCGAGGTTTTGCTTTTTTATGTGCAGTAACCCTAGCCTTCTTTCTTAGTCAGTTAGCAAGCTTTATGAGATGACAATCCTTTGCATTCATAAAACTCTTCGAGCACTTCCCCTGCTTGCTAATGGGCTCTGTGGAAGTGGAGGAAACGAACATTGTCCAGACTTACAGAAGTGAAAACCAGCTGGAAAACTGATTGTCTCACCTAAGGCCATGCAGGAGGTTGGATTGACCATGCAATATAGTGATTTAGATTCCCAGCTGATTGTTTCTCTGTTGTTTATGTATAGCACAAGTGCTTATTTGAGTGTTGATTAAGGCTGGAATATTTTGTGGGTTTGTAATATTTTTAAATGAGAGAATATTTGTGTGCATTAGCTTTAGTGTTTTTAGATGGGGGGTGCTTAAGATTAGCAGCCTGATTAGAAGGGGGCTTAGTTCTGCATAGCAAGCTTACTGTTTTTGCTAACATTGTTTGTTTATTTGGATGGCTTTCAGGGGGCTTCTGGAGAGTACAGTGGGAGTTCCAAGGCCCAGCCCCTTGCCACCTCTCGGTGCCATAACTTTATGTCTGCTCTATCAGGGCGGCCATAGAATTCATCATTCTAGTTGGGGCACTTTTGAGAGTGCAAAGCAATGCTCCTATTGAAACAGCCCCAGGCAAACCGAGATGGGTGGGATATATGGTCATTTTAGCCATAATTACAGAACTGTAGTGAATGTCCCCTTAACTGATGTTGGATTATGGCATAGTTCATTGTCTAACATTTAATCTGCGCGGGAATGAAACATGGCCATTTACATTTGAGATGAGAGATACTACAGACTCTTGGTTGGGTTCGGGTACTGAGTCAGGTACGGAACTGAGAATAATAGTATGCTTAAAAAACTAATATTTGTAAAGTACTTTAGAGTGTGCTTTTGTGTTTGCTGAAATTTGATCTTCACAATAGCTCTGCTAGGTAGGTGGGGCTTTATTAAGGACAACAATTATTAGAATTTTGTTCTTCAAAACAAAGAAACCAGTGGAGAGGGGCGCCTGAGTGGCTTAGTGGGTTGAGAGTCTGACTCTTGGTTTTGGCTGAAATCGTGATCTCAGGGTCCTGGGATTGAGCCCTACATTGGGCTCCCCCACTCAGTGGAGAGTCTGCTTGAGGATTCTCTCCCTCTCTCTCTCTGCCCCTCCCCCTGCTTGTATATCCTCTATCTCTCTCTCTCTGAAATAAATAAATAAATCTTAAAAAAGAAATAAAAAGAAAACCAATGCAGAGATTTTTAAATGACTGTCCCAATGTCACATAGAGGGGAGGTGGCAGAAATAGGCTTGAACCCTGGATTTTCAGCCTGTCTTGTAATTTCTATTTTGTGGTCTTTTGTCATTGTTCTCTCTTCCTTGAATGGGGATGTTCTCTTGCTAGTGTGACAAGATATTATGGAATCCTTGGGGATGTAGCAGCACAAAAAGGCTTCATATGATCTGGAGGTCCCTTGAGTAACTTATGTCTGTCAAAATTTTTTTCTCTCTTGTTTGTTAAAATAGCTTACGGTTCACAGTTTATCTTTTTGTATTTTAAATATAAAAAAATTAACATCATGGTGTTAGGATCTTTATCTTATTTTTAAAATGTTGGTCAGTGTCTCCTTAAAATTTTCTTCCTTTCCTAAAGTTCTGTTGAAAAGCCACTGTATCGAATTGTTCAGATGAAACATGGAAACAAAGAATGTCAAAGGTGATGTGCAAGTTGGCAGATGTGGCTTTGACTGTTAGAGATTTTAATTGGGAGTGGCAGCCATACTTTTTAATTTAGAGGATAGATTAAAAATGACCTAAGAGGGGGTGCCTGAGTGGCTCAGTTGGTTAAGTGTCCAACTCTTGATCTCATCACAGGTCTTAATCTCAGGGTTGTAAGTTCAAGCTCTGCTTTGGGCTCCATGCTGGGCATGGAGCTTACTTAAAAAAAAAAAAATAAATAAAAAATAAAAATGACCTAAGGGATTTATTTTTCAAGAGTATTTTCTTTGTTAAGTATTGAAAAAAATTTTTTTCTAACTAGTTCTTCCTTTTATTCCTGGAATGGGCTTTATTTTAGTCAGAGTTTTTATAAATGAACTTTCAGGGCTTTTAGTTATTTTGATTGGGGGCCATGGACAATAGCATTTTGTCATTGTCAAAATGACAATGCATTTTCTGTCATACTCATTTGGTTTGATGCCAAAGAAATAATAGCTACTTTTCCTCCCTTGGGGAGAGTTAGAATGGAGGACCTGGTAAGAGTCTTCAAGTTCTAGCTCAGTGCTTTTAAGCTTAAAAAAAGATAACAAACCCTAGTAAGCAATACCTTTTACATCATGACCCAGGACACACACACACACACACACACACACACACACGAATATAACTTAGAATTAGTCTTCCAGAGAGTACAGTACATACCCTTACTGTGTTGTAATAACTGTATATTTTCCATTCAACAAGTTGATTGAGCAAAATTGATTTTCTGGACCCACTAATAGTTTGGGTCTGTCAAAATTCTAATAATTGTTGTCCTTAAGCATGCAACCTTCAAGAACTCCATAGACTCTAGCAGCTGCTTCCCTACTCCACATCCCTCTGCATCCATTCATCTACTTTCTGCCTCTGTGGATTTGCCAATTCTGGGCATTTCCTGTAAGTGGGATCACATAATATCTGGTCTTTTGAGACTGATTTCTTTCACTGAGCATAACTTTTCAAGGTTCATCCATGTTGTAGCAAATGTTGATACTGCATTCCTTTCATTGGTTGAATCATATCCCACTGTCTGGATATAGGGAGGATTTGTACACGAGCCTACTACCTCCCTCTGTAGTTCTGTCTCCTGCAGCTCTCTTACTTAGAGTTGGTGCTTGTCACTTGGGCATTCTTGAACAGGCTTGACCCTGGCTTCACTGTGGAGTCACTGTTCCTTCTGCCTTCAGATATGGACTGCTCTTCACCCGGATGCTCACCTTATTCTCATTCAGGTCACAGGTACAAAATGGACTCCTCCGAGAAGCGTTTCCTAACTATACCAGTCTAAAGATACCCAAATATGTAACCTGACCATTGAGTTGCACTTTCTTCATATCTCTCATCATCAACTGTAATTATCTAGTGCACATACTTTATTGTGTATCTCTCCCACTAAAATATGCTCTGCAAGCTGTGGTTTGCTTAGTGCAGAGCCTGACATGTAGGAGGAGATCAATAAATATTTGTTAAAGGAATAAATGAAAATTATTTTGTTTAATGTCAAAGACTTTGAAAGGTTTTAGAAAGGGAAGTGACATGATTTATTTTACATTTAAAAAAATGACATTCTGGCTACTATGAAGAATTGAATTTTATGGGGGGGGGGCAAAAACAGCAGCCTTAGAACTGTCTAGGCAACAACTTTATTATTTGCTGTGTTTAATATCAGTTCCAACCAGGACCTAGTTGCTGAATGAGAAATTTTACCACACTCCCCAAGCTGGAAACTGGATTAAAAAGACTAGAAGTAAAGTGTTTCATACCTGTCCTGTTTCTCATAGTCTATAATAATTTTCTTACTTGGCCCCCTTTTAACTAAAAATACTTCTGCTTTGCTTTTAAATTACATACAAAATTGCTTTTTTTCTTTTTGCTAGGTTGTACAGAACCCTACTCTCAGCTTTCATGCAAGGTATATTATAAAATGGTTGCTTCTCCCCAATATCTGACATCAGGTCACCCATCAGTGGGTAGGTCCTCTGTGATGTTGCTTTACACCCTCTAGTGGATGAAGGGTTGGTAAATGCTGTGGCATCTGGTATTCTAGCATTTTGCTCAAACCATGTAATTAGCTTCAGACTTACTCTTGCATTTTAGACCATTTCCTTCTACAAATAGTTCATAAGCTTTTTCCTTCTGCAAAAGACCGTTTCATTTCATCTGCTGCTGTCTGCCATGTGCCTAAATAACATGCTTATTCTGCTATTTCTTGATTTACAATTTTAGACACCATGTTTTGGCTTCCTACTGTTGGAAATGAGATATTAACAGTTTTCTAGACACTGTCTCCTTCCTTCTAATAAAGCCATTTAAAAAAAACCCAGTGTTTATTACTGATTTATGATCATTTAATAATTATATTATTATGACTAGATGTAGCTGAATCATAAAATATGATTATATTCACTTTCTCATATACTTTTTCATTTCCCCTGGAGTTATTAAATATATTTATACATATATATAGAAAATAAATAAATATATTTAGTAATCACTTAAACACTATTGAGATATAATTTCTATACCATAAAAGTCATTCAGTGTAAGTATACTTATTCAGTGATCCTATAAAATTTATAGACATGCTACCATCACCACAGTTTGGGTTTTGAACATTTCCATAACACCCTGTGCCACCCCCAAAATTTTCTTGAATTTTTTTTGCAGTTCCCATTCTCACCCCACTCCCAGGCAACTGCTGATCTGCTTCCTGACTCTATCTATTCTGGACATTTCATGTAAATGGGATCATATGATATGTATGCAGGCTTTTGTGTGTGCGTTCTGTCATTTAGCATAGTGTTTTTGAGGTTCATCTATGTTGTATGTATCACTATGTCATTACTCTTTGTTGCTGAATAGTATTCTTTCATATGGATGTACTCCATTTCATTAATCCATTTACTAGTTGACAGATAATCGGGTTGTTTTCAGATTGGTGATTATGAGTAATGCTCTTATGAACATTTGCATATGTTCATATAGACATATATTTTATTTTCTCTTGGGTAGATTTCTAGGAGTGGAGTTGCTGGGTTTTATATAGTAAGCTCATGCTTGACTTTAAGAAATGATCACACTATTTTCCAAAGTGGCTTGATTTTATCCACCTTTTTTGATTATATAGAGTATGTATTGGTAGCTCATTGGGGTTTTAATTTCTGTTTCCTAATACTGAAAGATGTAAAGTTATCTTTTCATTTGCTTATTAGCCATTCATATGTCTTCTTTGTTGAGATATCTGTGTAAGTCTTTTGCCTGGCCCACTTTTTATTTGGTTCATTTGTCCTTTTATTGAATTGTAAGAGTTCTTATATTTCCTGGATACAAGTTCTTTGTCAGATTTATAATTAGCAAATATTTTTTTCTCAGTTATGAGATTTTGCAAGACAAATCTTTCCCCTCCCCTCATTAAAATAAAACTATATTTTCATCCTTATTTGCTAAATTTGGATAAATTATGTAACTATTATAGGACAGAGACAGTGGAAACAGGCATTTAACTGTCTTTGTTCAGTCCTGGTGATAGCTCCAAGGAAGATTGGTAGGTTTACAGTGGCTTTGTGTTTGGCTGACATAGCCTCCAGATCCTTAGTGGCAGGCATATTTGGGCAAGAAAGCTCTTCATGTAGTGAAGAGCAGTTATGCTGATTTCTGCATGTCCTAAGAGATGTGATATGGTAGAGGTTCAGCCATGTTCAATGGCTTTATTTCCTCCTTTAACTAAGACGCTGTAGCTTCTGAGTAAAGCTGTTTCATGGAAATTCCTTTGGGGATACGCACGTGCACACACATGGACAAACCACGCCCTGGGTTTGGGTTTAAATATCAGTACTGCCATTGCAGGCTGTGTGACTTTGGGCAAGTATTTCTTTTTCTGAGCCTCAGTTTCTTCATCCATAAAATAGGAATGTTGTCTTCTGTGAAAAGTTGTGGGATTAGAGGTAACATCAATTTCCTGGTGTGTGATAGGGTCATTAAAGCATTTTTCGCATTAATTTTATGGAAAAGAGGCCATGGGCAGCCCGGGTGGCTCAGCGGTTTGGCGCTGCCTTCAGCCCAGGGCATGATCCTGGAGATCTGGGATCGAGTCCCTGCATGGAGCCTGCTTCTCTCTCTGCCTGTGTCTTTGCCTCTCTCTTTCTCTCATGAATAAATAAATAAAATCTTTAAAAAAAAAAAAAAGGAAAAGAGGTCTTAGTTTAGTTTCCACAGTCTCTGACATAAGTCATGTTTCTTTTGATTTACCATGTGAAATGAATTCTGTCTGTAGATTTGAAATTTCTAGCTCGGGAACATAGCTTCACCATATTCCCAAGAATAATATGCTTGTGTGTGGGGAATGAAACCTATATACGTTTATTTACCTACCTCATTTTGGATCTTGGCAGCATCAATAGAAAGAGGGAGTCGGTTTGGAGACTGTTGTGACTTGAACAGAATCTGGCCAGACTATACTGGACATTCAAGGTTCTTTATCACTATCATGCGTATTGTTAATCCCTTCCACATATTTCTTCTACTCTACATGGTTCCTCAGAGTCCTTCAGATCTCTGTTCTGGATATTTATTTCTTCCCAGTGCCTTTTGCTTGAATTCTTTCTCCTGTTCCCAGCAGAACTCTTAAGTATCCTTCAAGATCCTTGGCTATAACTTAACCTGCTATATGGGACCTTTTCTTACTGCCTCTATTCATTGAACTCATTTAACATGTCATGTGCATGAGCATTTCCCTAAGTGTCAGATGAAGTGAGTTTGGGAAATTTTGTGAAGATCATGAGCAAAATTTAACTTCTTTAAGGCCCAGTGTTTTCATCAGTGAAAGGGAGGGGGGCAGTACTTACTTTTGTAAGCATTACATTTTAAAAAATTTCCTAGGTCAGGAGTGACTTATTAGCTGATGTGCTATAACACTGCCTCTGCCATCTGTTTTTCTTGTAGTCTAGAAAGTCTCTTCTTATTTCTGGATCCATGTTTCTTATTTTTCTGTTAAGGAGTCTTTTGGCTGTAATGGGTTTGATTTTGTGATTCTTGGCAGTATCATGCTTCCTCATGGAAACAATGGGAGTTTTTATCACTTAACTTCCTACCTCTGGATTTAGCAGGACTGCTCTAGATTTGTGGATAGATGAGTGACTCCAGCCAGAAGCCTAGAAAACATGGCTGGCTTTGGCTTTCTTCTCATCCCTCTTTGGTTTCTTTGTCACATCCTTTTATTCCATGGTTTGATTTCTTCCCCCTGCTTTGCCAGTTTTTACTCAGTTTGGCTTGTGATTTTAGGCTGTCAGAACTGTTTGTATTGGTCTCTTGACCCAAATCCTTATTATTTTGTTAATTGATGGATCATAACTTCACTGGTTGGCTTTCCAATAGATTGGCATTATATATACTTTATATAGAGGCATTTGATTTGTCTTGTAATGAGTAGTTTAATATGGCCCTCAAAGAATGATCTGACTGTAAAGATTATTAATCACTGGGACTATTTATAAAGGAAAATTAAAGGATTTTCTTTATTAGCAGTTTTCAAAATCAGGTAATTCATCTCTGGCCAAATAGTAGACTTAAGCAGCAGATAGTCACAACCAAACTTGGCTTTCATTTTGTAAGTTACTTTTAAGAAACATGATATGTCTCTTCAAACCTTTGTTCTTCAACAGCCACTGGCAGATGATTTAGAATGACACCAACTAGTTAAGTATAAGATAAAGCAAAAGGCCTCACAGTTTGTGGCCAGCATAGTTACGTGTTTCAGCTATAGATTAAATATTTATATTTTCGTGATAACATTAGCATATGCCATTATATTAAGCTGATTTAGGGTTGATTTAGAAAAGCAGGGGGAATACAACAGATGATTTAAGGTCTCTGTGTTAGAAAATTTGGTGCCACTAGAAAATAATTTCAGTAAGTTTAATGTAATCATACATTTAAACAAAGGCACCGCTCTGATGTCACTGGGGTATCATTATTCTGCTTAGCTTTTTTTAATCTGAAAACTCTTCAGTGGATACTCTAGGCCTTCCATGATTTGGCCCCAGTCTTTTTCCTTCTTTTTCATGTAAGGTACACACTATGGGATGGGGTAGGGTAGCTTTGAAATCAGATACAGGTTCTAATTCTAATTTCTAATTTCTATATTTATGGTATTTTACATGTTTAAATACTGTTCATCATTTAAATTTAACTTCAAATGCTGTCTCTTCCATGAAGTCTTTTTTTTATAATAAATTTACTTTTTATTGGTGTTCAATTTACCAACATACAGAATAACACCCAGTGCTCATCCTGTCAAGTGCCCCCCTCAGTGCCCGTCACCCATTCACCCCCACCCCCCACCCACCTCCCCTCCTCCATGAAGTATTGTCTGATACACTTATTTGGGATCAGTCTCTGAATGTCCACTGAATTCCGAGGCACAGGATTTCCACTTTGTCGCAGCATTTTATCACCACGTATTATTTTATGGTGACCCATACTGTTCTGTGAGAACAAGAACCCTATCATACTTCTTGATATTCTTGAATACTTTTGCCCAGAGTAAGTGCTCAGTAATAATTTGGTAAAGGGATAAATTAAAAAGTAAACTTACCTTTGGCCTTCTTGAAATACAGAGGCTACTCTGTTGGGATTTTTTTTTTCTGTGGAAGATTAAAAAAAACACAAAACTTTGCAGGCTTTCACTAGGTTTTTTTGCTTTTTGCCTTGCCAGAGCTATATAAAAAATTAATACATAAGAAGGCAGATATCTGATCTTCAGCAAGAGAGTGCCTCTTACAAATTTAATGGGTTTGGTCAAGTGGATATTAAATGTAAATCTGCCGTTTTGTGGAGCCATAGAAGGCTCTTAAACCACTCAGTAAACATCCTTATTGAATTAGTAGAACTTTTCAACAAGAGACTGCCTGTGTATCTCCTGTTATCAGGATCTTTCATTGTTCCTTAGAGCACCTTCAGCCTGTGCTCTCAAAGCTTTGTGGTGTCTTGTGAATCATAGAATCATCTAATCTAAAGATGCTTCTAGCTCCTTAATTCTGTTATTTCATTATTGGTGTAGGGAGCCCGTGCATTAATTCTAGCAGGTGTATCTTAATTTTCCCAGGAAAAGAGAGCTAATATGTATTGAGCACTGATTATGTGTCAAGTCCTATATGAAGCATTTAGCAAGTATTATTTTATTCCTCCCCTATGCAGGTGAGGAAACCAAGGCTCAAAGAGATTTAAGTCATTGCCCAAAACTATGTAGCCAATAATTAGAGAAGTTGGGTTTTATTTTTATTTTTTTAGAGGCGGGGGACAGAGGAAGAGGGAGAAACTTAAGCAGGCTCTATGCAGGGCACAGAGCCCAATGCTGGGCTTGATCTCATGACCCTGATCTGAAATTGAAACTCTCAACTGACTGTGTCCCCCAGGCGCCCCTCAAGTTGGGTTTTAAATGTAAATGTGTTAGATTGAATATTTATGTTATTTCCACTGAGCACATGTCTTTTCTTTATTAACTTTTAATTAAATGTTTGGTTTTTTACATCTTACTTGCATGTTTGATTTTTCTTTAGTCAGTGGCCAATGTTATTTCCTTTCTGGCTCCCTTCCCCAGCCCTGTGCTGAGGGGGTGATAATCCTGTATTATATTTCTATAGTCCCGTAGAGTTTATAGATCATTTTCCTGTCCATTTTCATTTGATCTTGGTGGGCTCCAGTGAGGTCTACATGCAGTGGTGGGTGGAGGGGCAGGTAGGGTTTTATTAATCTTTGGCATCTAATTAAGATGTCGGGTTTTATGAGAGATTTGCCAAAGGTGGTAATAAGTAGCGCAGAGAAAGGAGCACAACTTTTGTTTTGAAGAAGTACACTGACCTTTAGACTGAACTTTATAGCCATAATTTTTTTTTTAATGAAGTACATGGACACAATATCAGAAAAATGTAAATGAGGTGGTCCTAGTAGATTTAGAGGATCTGGAGCCCCACCCTCTGGACTTCTTTTGACCTTGAGGCCTCACTGATTTGGACATAGGTTTGTGCACCCCCGGGGAATAACCAAAGGCCCTGCGTGTCAGGCAGGTGTGGGTTCAGAGTTTTAGTTTGTGCCTGATGTTTCCACCCCTCTCAGGCTTGGGTCCTCATTTGTAAAATGGGTATGCTTTTGTAAGATCGTTGGTAAGTAATAACCTACACACATGCCGGAGCCTAGCGCAGTGCCCCTCTGGCTTCTCTGGAGGACAGATCCACTCGCCAGGAGATAGAGAGCGGCCACATTCAGCTGTGCGGGGCTCCTGCTAAAGAGTGTGGGGAGCTTGCTGCTAAGGCCGGGTCCCCAGGAACCTACAGTAGGGTGCTTTGCACTTGACCGAACATCCACACGTCACATTTATCAATCTTTGAGAACAAGAATGGACAGACATTTTATGCAAATGATCAGGGAGCAAATACTTCGGGCTCTTTGGGTCCAGTAGCCCCTGTGGCAGCCACTCAGCTCTGCTGTAGTAGTTGTGAGCAGCCATAGATAGCATGTAAATAAATGGATGTGGCTCTCTTCTAATAAAACTTTATCTGTGGGCACTGAATTTTAGGTAATTTCCACCTGTCGTGAAATACACTTTTGATTTTTTTCCCCAATCATTTAAAAAATGTGAAAACCATTTTAGCTCATGGTCCATATGCAGGTTGTACAAAAACAAGTGACATGCTGGATTTGGTCCGTGGACCATAGATTGCTGACTCCTTATTTAGACATTGCCTATTGATAGTCAATGCAGTTTTGTTTTTGTTTTTGTTTTTGTTTTTTGGTCAATGCAGTTTTTAACCCTATGAAGGATTATTTAATTAAAAAATGATTACTATTAGGTAGTAACATTAAAAAAGACTTAATTTCACGGTAGGAAGAGGTAAGATTTTTTTTTTCTCCATTTCCTTTACAGGAATTGTTACAGTCCATGAGTCTCTTTATACCCTCTACAAAATGGTTAAAATGCAGCTATCCTTGTCTTGGTCATGCCTACATGAAAAAGTTTCTAATTAAAGACTGTGTAGTATAGTGGAGAGACCATGAGTCATGGGAGGGAGAGGAAACTTGTTTTTTTCACTGACTTTAACTTTGTCACTTTACTTCTTTGGGCTCTTCAGCTTCCTCAGAAATAAGGAAGTTTGAGACGATAATGTTCGAGATCTCAGGCCAACTCTGACATGCTGTTATTCTACTTTTAGTTGTCTGGAATGGTTCTGTTGAACAGTTTTCATCTAGAGAAACTAAATATTTCACTAGTTAGTAGTTTTGGTTTTTTTTTTTTTTTTTAATTGTTTCACATTGTTTGGGTTTCAGATTGTTTTGGGGACTATTTACAAAAGCAGTTTATTCCCACTGTGCTAATGCTGTGGCCATTTCTGAAGTGAAAGGCAGCTGTGATTTAAGTCCCACGTACATTATCGTAAACGCTGCTCACTTGGTGTTCTGCTATCCTGAGATAGCTGACCTGTTTGGAGAGAAGCTGCAGATACACAGAGTGAGGGGGACTAAGGAAATTGGAAGAAGAAAAGGCTATCCTGACTGTGTAGGGGCTTAGGAAAATTTCATAACCTTGTCAAGTCTGAGTCACACTCGAAGGACTCTTGGCTCTCTTGGGGTGGGAGGAGAAAAGGGAGATGGCAAGTGGCTTTGTCTGTTTTTGTCAACAGAGGGCACCCAGAGCAAAGTCAGTGCTCTGTGACACTGAAGGCTCTGCCCTGCTTCCCAGGCAGGTACCAGGCAACATGCAGTGGACTCACTGTGTGTCCCTTGTAGTTTGTTTGGTCTGTGCCCATATTCTCAAACGTTTTGTCCCATGCTGAAGTCAGATATTTAATTTTATTATTGTTATTGTTATTTGAAGTAGGTTCCACACCCAGTGTGGAGCCCACTGTGGAGCTTGAACTCATGATCCTGAGATCAAGACCTGAGCTGAGGCCAAGAGTCAGATGCTTACTTTTTTTTTTTTTTTAAATTATTTATTTATTTATTCATGATAGAGAGTGAGAGAGAAAGGCAGAGACACAGGAGGAGGGAGAGGCAGGCCCAATGTGGGACTCGATCCTGGGACTCCAGGATTGTGCCCTGGGCCAAAGGCAGGCGCTAAACCGCTGAGCCACCCAGGGATCCCCCAAGAGTCAGATGCTTAATTGACTGATCCACCCAGGTGCCCCAGAAAGTCAGATATTTTAAATGTAGTCCTAATAATTCTTATTTCCTTTCACCTTAAGTGGAAAACCAGTTCCCTCAATGTCTTAGAGTGAACTTTCTTATGCTATGAAGCCTAGGCTTTTGGGGGAATGTGCAGAATCAGGTTCTAGTTTAATTCAATCTCCAGGGAGCAGATATCCTGACAGAGCAATCTGTGTAGCATATTGTAAGGGCACTTTGTTTTATTACCTGGAGCTGTGGTTCTCAAAGTGTGGTTTGCCAGACCAGCAGCGTCAGCATCACCTGGGAACTTAATAAATTTGTGGTCTCTCCCTCCCTCAGACCTACCAAAGCAGAAGCTCTGGGAAAGGGGGCCCAGCCTTCTGATTTCAGCATGCTTTTCAGGTTATTCTGATGCACACTCAAGCTGAGAACCACTGCCTAGGACTTCCTGAATAGCACGTGCCAAGCACTGTGCTAGGGTGTTCATCTTCACTGCTACTTTTCATATGGGAACACCAAGCCTAAACGATTTCGTGCATATATTAAGTGGTAAATTAGGAATTTGCCTCCTAGTCTTTCTGACTCCAGAGCCATGCTACAGTGTCTGCAAAGAAAATGCTAAGAGGTATTACTTAAATTCATTTTTTTACAATATTTTGTTTATTTGAGAGGGGGGAGGGGAGCCAGAGGGAGAAGCAGACTCCCTGCTGAGCAAGGAGCCCAGGACCTCGGGATCATGACCTGAGCCAAAGACAGCTACTTAACCAAAGAAGCCACCCAGATGCCCCTATTTAAATTCATTTTTAAAGTATCTCTAAAATCTTTTTCTTGAAAGTAATATATATTCATTGAGAAAAATTGAGAAGATACAGCAGACCATAAGAATATAACAAAAATGGCCTTAATATATTTCACTTTGGGATGCCTGGGTGGTGCTGGGTTCCCTGCTTGGTGGGGAGTCAGCTGGGGTTTCTCTTCCTCTGCCCCTCCCTCTGTTTGTGTACACATAACACACACACTCTCTCTCTCAAGTAAGTAAATTCACCAATGTATTATAAATACTTTTTCATGCCATTAGCCATTTTCACAGTAATATTTTTCATGGCTGCCTAGGATTCCATTGTAAGTTTCCATCCTAATTCTTTTCTAAAGTTTGTCTGAAGTTGTTTTGATTCCGTAGTAGGCTTTTAGAAGGAATGAGATACTGAGTGCTGTGCTGTGAGTGGCTTAACATGTTATAGCAAAAGTGGTAAAT
This sequence comes from Vulpes vulpes, assembly GCF_048418805.1. Lineage (NCBI taxonomy): Eukaryota > Metazoa > Chordata > Mammalia > Carnivora > Canidae > Vulpes > Vulpes vulpes. Next base: position 56,833,887 of record NC_132795.1, read on the forward strand.
ACAGATTATGTTTGAGGAGGGAACATGGAACTAGAGGGGCAATACTAAGCCAGATATTGAGGTTAAAATGAATCCAGAAACAGAAAAACAAATTGAAATAAATAATTGAGAATAAGTACTAGGAATGGACTAGGGATCTGTGGCTGCGATGGCTTAGAACAAAGTGAGAAAGATGGTAACATCTTGGCACTAATGGCCTGCTTTTATTGCTGCCTTTTTGACATAGAGCGTGATCTACTGGATGATAGCATGAAAAAACTGGGTATAAGTCTTCTATAAATAACAGTTATTACCTTCTGTGTGTCATCATATTAATTATTTACATGGAGCTTCACATTTAGCCTTTATAACAACTGCATGCGCTAGATGCACCTGATGGTGTTTTGCCCATTTTACAGAAGTGGGAACCGAGAGTGGACAGAGTTACTTGTCAAGTTCTTTGGAATGCAAGATGTGTTGAAACTCCCAAACCTGGGCTTCCTTTATTTTTTTTTAAAAGATTTTATTTATTTACTCATGAGAAACAGAGAGAGGCAGAGACATAGGCAGAGAGAGAAGTAGGCTTTCCGCAGGGAGCTAGCAGATGCAGGACTTGATTCTAGAACCCCGGGATCATGACCTGAGCTGGAGGCAGATGCTCAACCACTGAGCCTCCCAGGTGCCCCAAATCTGGGCTTCCTTAGTACCATTTACCTTCATTCCTTTCATGGTGTTGCAGATCACTAGCTACTGCCTAGGGGGATTCTACTATCCCTTCTGGGACAGGGAAACTAGATGTGGAAGGAAGGACACTAAAGTCAAGACAGAGCAGGGATAGACTTTAAGACCCAAGCAAAGCTGCTATCCTGCCCAGTTATCTTGGGAAAGGTGTCAGCCTGAGCAGCAGAGCACGGGACTGGAGTAGCAAAGTGAGTAGTTGAGCAGAAGGAGTGAGGGCCAGTGGGTGGAAACAGGGGATGGCCAGAGAGTCAGTCTCCCTCCTTACATTTCCCTTCTAAAGGAGGTTATAACTCCTTTTTAAAATGGCTTTATTGAATATAATTCGATACTATGGAGTTCATCAATTTAAAGTATACAGTTGGGACTCCTGGGTGGCTCAGTGGTTGAGCATCTGCCTTTGCCTCAAGGCATGATCCTAGATTCCTGGGATCAAGTCCCACACTGGGCTCCTTGCATGGAGCCTGCTTCTCTCTCTCTCTCTCTCTCTCTCTCTCTCTGTTTGTGTCTCTCATGCATAAATAAGTAAAATCTTAAAAAAAATATACAATCCAGTGGCTTTTAGTGTTTTCACAGAGTTGTTCGGCCTTCACCAGTCAACTGTAGAACTTTTTCATTGCTCTGTAAAGAAACTATGCACCCCGAAGTCATTTCCCAGTTCCTCTATCCCCTTCTCCCTGAAAGCCCGAGGCAGCCATTAGTCTTGATTTTGTCTCCACGGATTTGCTTGTTCTGGATATTTCTTATAAAATGGACTCAAAATACTATGTGACCCATTTGTGTTTGGCTTCTTTCACTTAGCATGTTTTCAGGGTACCTCCATGTTGTCGCATGTATCAGTACTTCCTTGTTTTCTGTTGTTAAATAATATCCCATTGTGTGCACATACCACATCTGATTCATATTTTTATATTGGGAAGGGAAAGGTAAAGAGAATGGGATAAAAAATGAGAACTTTGGGATCCCTGGGTGGCGCAGCGGTTTGGCGCCTGCCTTTGGCCCGGGGCGCGATCCTGGAGACCCGGGATCGAATCCCACGTCGGGCTCCCGGTGCATGGAGCCTGCTTCTCCCTCTGCCTATGTCTCTGCTTCTCTCTCTCTCACTGTGTGCCTATCATAAATAAATAAAATTAAAAAAAAAAAATGAGAACTTCCTCCTAATTGAAAACGGAGGGAGTGGGCAGCAACCATGCAAAACCCACATATCAGGCTCTCTCGAGGAACTGTGACTAACAGCATAGGTAAATAGGATGCCTGGCACCTGCTGCTCCATGAGTCGTTTGTAGCAGAGCGGCAGCTCTTCTGACCTGAACGTGTGCAGCATTCAGGGAGCTCATTGTGTAGATCTTGTGTGTGGTCCAGTGCCATTGCTTCCTACAGTACCTCATGTGGAACCGGAGAGGTCTTCGCTGATCTAATCTGGGTACATTTCCCTTGGTCACTGCAGCTCTGGGTCCCCAGAGAGTCCTCTCTAAAGAGCTGCCAGTTTGTTGAGAGCTGGCAGTTGCAGGATTATTTCTGACCACACGATTTGTTCAGTGGAGAGTACACCCGTTATACAGGTCCTGATGTATTGGCCAGAAATAGCAGCTGCCATTTCTCTGTGTCCTTCTCAGCATCATGTTTGGAGGCCTCGTTTTTGCAAGCAAACCATGTGCCCTTCTGGGTGCTAGGTGACTCTACTGTTGTCCCATTGCTTTCTGCTGCATTCTCTTCTGGTTTAATATTCAAGGAACAGGGAGTCCTGACCTTCATAAACTCTATGGTCTGGGCCAAGAATATAAGTCCCAAAACCTTTTTAGTTTGTGTTCCAGAAAGGTTGTGGCTGGCTTTTTGCTGGGCCTGAACTTTCAGTTGAGAGAGTAAATTGTAATTGCTGGTGTTAACGTCCCGACTTTTCTGTGGTCCACCTGCTGTGATTCATGAACGAGAATGCAGGTCAGGGAGCATCGGCTGGGCCCTCAGTTCACCCTGAATGTCATCACATTGCCCTTTTTCTGCTGATGGGGAAACCAAGTCAGCTGAGTCTAGTTGACCACCCAGGGCTGTAGTCTTCTGTTCTTAGAGCTTGGGCTGGTGGCAGAGGGGTCTGTGATCTAGAGCCTTCGTTCTCAGGTTGGTGCTTTTTCCTCCAGCGCAGTGCTGTTTCCTGATGGATGCATGCTGTTGCGACTGAGGAGCAGCCTAGTCGTGCTGCAGTCCCATCAGCAATGCAGGTTTTAAGGTGTGTGTGTGACAGTTTGACAGATCAGGATTGTGAAGATGAAAATTTGCAAGCGAGAAAGAGCAAGAGCACTGGTTTGTGAGTTTGGGTGCCCCTGGCCGACAGAACGTAGCCCCTTCTGGCCCTCCCCAGTGCATGGTTTTCAGTGAGAATTCATGTTTTTGATTATATGATTGTCATTCTTTGTGAGTCCCATGTCTATTTGCTAAGAAATATATGTGCTGCTGCACCAGCCCAACAAGCAATCATCTTGTAGCGCCTGTCTGAAAATGTTTAGTTATGGCTGCCAGCTCCATGCTTGGTGTCATTTTTTCCCGGTGTAACGTGAAGAGAAAAGACCAAGGTTCTTCTCCCAAGTACACAGCCCCACTCTCCCTCCCTTCACTCTTGGTTGGCCTATGGAGCTCCAGGATGTACCTCATTTTCCAGCACTGTACGGCCCCATGACCCTGACAGATTCCTTAGTGTGTGGGAGCATCTTTATTTTTTTTTTTTAAGATTTTATTTGTTTATTCACAAGAGACAGAGAGAGAGAGAGAGAGAGGGAGAAGCAGGCTCCATGTAGGGAGCCCGACGTGGGACTTGATTTGGGTCTCCAGGATCACACCCTGGGCTGACGGCGGCACTAACCCGCTGAGCCACCTGGGCTGCCCTGGGATCAGTCTTAAAAGCAACCCCTTCTCAGTGGAACACAAGCTGTGCAGTACTTCCCTCTCTCCCCATTGCATCCTTTTTGTCCTGTCCTCCCTCACCAGCCCCAACTGCTTCACAGGAAGAGGTGCTGTCTTTCCCTCTTCCCCCAGCACCTAGTACAGCACACAGTAGGTAGTTACTATATATGTAATCTTTGGCATTTTCCTGCTGTTTACAAGTCTCCAGTGGGAGGGGTAAGGTGCAGGGATGCTGATACTCAGCTGGTGGTATTATTTCTTCATAGAAGTTATATTATAGTCTTCAGTAATAATTTACGGTGACAGTTACTATTTATTGAATGCTGACGATGCATGGAATACTACACATGGTGCACACATGCACACGCCCCCCCTTGGTTCCCCACTATTCTGAGCAACCTTCCCTGTGAGGTAGGTGGCGGAAACCCTATTAGACAGATGAAGAAACGGAGCTTTGGAGAAGTTTAGGTCACAGAACTGGAAAGTAATGGAATAGGTATTTGAACCTGGGCCTGCCTGACACTGGAGCCTGTGTTTTTAATAACCATGTGGCGTCTCCTTGAGTAGTTAATTTGCTGAGCATTCCTGTAAAAGAGAGCTGAGTCACTTATGTTCCCTGGGAATTATAAATGAGACATCTGTGCTAGCAAAGGGCATTTGGAGCATAGTTTGGATTAAATTTGGCTTTGGGATTGTAGAGCAGAAAGAGAGGGAAGACATAAGGTGCCTCTACCACTGCCCGAAGCTGATTTGCTTTGGCCTTGTGTTGAGGAGTCTTCGCTCTTTGAGTCCACAGTAGGTCAGGTTGTTCCTAGTCTACATAGCTCCTGAGGGATAGGTCTGCCTGACTGTTCCGGATATTGTTCTGAGTGGGCCTCATCCTGGTTCCTGGTGCTGCACTGAGGTAGCCTCATGTTGGTCCCTAGGCCAGCTTGTTTCTTCAAGGGTCTCCTGTTTCCATCCTTCAGTCAGACAACTTCTCTTTGATTTTATTTTGGTGCACCCCCTCGCCCCCCATTTCAATTACTAGAAGTTTAGAATGGAGTTGTTGAGTTGTGGCTGAGGGTGAGAACAGAGGGAATGCGGTTTTCTTTGGCTCTTCAATAACCAGTCCTATGGAGTCCCCATAGCATACTGGAGAGAGTGATTGGCTCTCTTAATTCTCTGCTCAAAACAGTTATATTTTGTGTATACCCTTGAAATGAGAGAGAAACTTGTGAGGAAACAGGAGTTGTTGGGGTCATAAGATTTTGAGGAGACAGGCCTTTGCTGTACTCTCCCCTGGGGGAAAGAATGTAGCCAGGATTGAAGGGCATTACCTCAACCAATTCAGTTAAGTGGCCCCGTCCTGGATTAATATCTTGGGCAGACTTCCCAATGGATTTGGCAAAGTATTGGGTTTCTCTCTCCCCAAACCCTCCCTTCTCTCTGCTCTGCACATGTGTGCTAACATAATTACAGAGAGGTTGCATCTTGCAATAA